>NC_059220.1:53959342-54267468 GCF_020615455.1 Coregonus clupeaformis
GCGCCATGCTCTACCAATTGAGCTACAAAGGAGGTTATCAAAAGTTAGAGCAAGGTATGAAAACATCACTATGTGTCTGATAAATGTATATGCCCCAGTGGTGGTAGTTGAGAGGGTATGTTTTTTAGAGACATTATCAAATACCATTGAGAAATGTAATAATTAAGATTATTTATTTATTGCTGGGGATTTTAAATGCACAGTCAGTGATTTAGATAGAAATCACAAAGAACCTCATATAGCCTCAAGGACTTTTTTAAAAACGCCTCATTGTAACACATGATTTGTGTGATATTTGGCGGAGTCAACATGGAGGCAGGAGACAGTACACCTGGGCGCATGTGAGAGAGAACACCATCTCTATGGCCAGGTTAGATAGGTTTTATTATTTTTCTGGGAGAGGTGGAGGTCTCAAAAGGTCAGTTTTGTATCCCTTCAACAGTGGTGGGATATAGGGAAAATCCAGATTCAACAATTCTGTAATCAATACACGAGAGATATCACCAGATCAATGAAAGCCCTAAAGACTGAAATAGTGGAACTCATGACGTTTGTTGAGACCACAGGAGATCGAGGCCATACTCAGGCCCTCAAGAGGAAAAAAGCTGCATTGGCAGACCTGCTGGGTATCAGAGCACAGGGGCATTGGTGAGAAGTAAGTTTCAGGGAATCTCTGAAATGGATGCCTCATCAACATTTTTCTTTGGTTTAAAGAAAAAGAATGGACAAAGAAGAATTTCATTGTCTCAAATCAGCTGTTGGACAGGAGCTCACTAGCCCTAGTGAAATTAGAAAGAGGGCAGTAGAGTTATATGCTGAGCTCTACAAGTGTGAGTACAAAGAGGATAAAACAGTGACACAGCAGTTCCTTGATGGGCTCCCACAGGTGGCTGCAGAAGCTCAGGTTGAGCTAGAGCAACCATTGTCTTTGCAGGAGCTATACACTGCATTAAAAGGCATGGAAAATGGAAGGGCACCAGGCATTGATGGGCTTCCCGTGGACTTTTTAGTCTTTTTGGGCTATGTTGGGAGAGGATTGGCTAGCAGTAGTTAATGATAGTTTAACCGGAGGGTTACTACCAATAAGCTGCAGAAGGGCTGTCCTCACCATACTGCCCAAAAAGGGTGACCCTAGGGAGGTGAAGAACTGGAGGCCAGTGGCTTTATTGTGCACTGATTATAAGATCCTGTCAAAGGCTTTGTCCAACAGGCTGAGGGAGGTGATGGGGCAAATCATACGGACCAGTCCTACTGTGTTCCTGACAGGCAGATAGGGGATAACATTTCTCTGATTCGTGATTTTTTGGACGTCTCTAGGGCTATTGGGTTGGATGGGGCGGCAGGTAGCTTAGTGGTTAAGAGCGTAGTGCCAGTAACCGAAAGGTCGCTGGTTCTAATCCCCGAGCCGACTAGGTGAAAAATCTGTCGATGTGCCCTTGAGCAAGGCACTTAACCCTAATTGCTCCTGTAAGTCGCTCTGGATAAGAGCGTCTGCTAAATGACTAGAATGTAATGCTGGTCTAATTTCAATTGATCAGGAAAAGGCATTTGACCGAGTTGAACATCAATACTTATGGCACACTTTTGAGGCGTTTGGTTTCAGCTCTGGTTTTATTGCCATGGTAAAGGTGATATATGGTGACATTGAAAGTGTATTGAATGTTAACGGTGGTTTGAGTGCTCCTTTTAAAGTGTGTAGAGGTATTAGGCAGGGATGTTCTTTGTCGGGAATGTTATATGCCATTGCTATAGAGCCACTACTAAATAGCATTAGAAGTCGCATTGAAGGGGTGTACCTTTCAGAGGATATTCCTCCTATTCGTCTCTCAGCCTATGCTGATGATGTAGTTGTTTTAGTGAAAAATCAAGCGGAGGTGGATAGTTTGAGTCTAATGGTTGATAGTTTTAGGGGAATATCCTCTGCAAAGGTAAATTGGGAAAAAAGTTGTGCTTTACAGATTGGAGAATGGTCTGGAGGGATCATGGCTTTGCCAGGGGGGTTGGAATGGTGTAAGGGAGGTTTTAAGTATCTTGGAGTGTACCTAGGAGATGAGGGGACAATGGAAAAACATTGGATTGGGGTGGTTGAAATGGTGGAAGGGAGGATGAGGAGATGGCGTTGGTTGTTATCTCGTATGTCATATAGGGGGCGCACTATTATAGTTAACAATGTGATTGCCTCTGCACTGTGGCATCGGTTGTCAGTTTTAGAGCCACCTTCTGGCTAAGATACAGGCGATTATTGTAGATTTATTTTGGGATAAATATCATTGGGTTCCACAAAGTGTTTTGTTATTGTCAAAAGAGGAGGGGGGACAAGGTCTTGTACATCTTACTAGTAGGGCTGCTGCTTTCCGGTTTCAGTTTATTCAAAGGTTGCTTTATGGACCGGAAAATGTGGTTTGGAGAGGGGTGGCAGGTCTTGTATTACAGCAGGTTGGGGGATTAGATTTAAAGAAGGCTTTATTTTTGGTTGATAGTAGCCAGATTTCTAGGGTGGGAGTACCTCTGTTTTACAGAGGCCTTCTTAGGGTGTGGAGCATAATGAAGGTGTCCAGATGAACTTCAGCGGAGTTAGTGCATTGGCTGTTGGAGGAACCTCTGGTGTATGGGGCAAGACTGGATTGTACAACTGCAGCTGTTCCACATTTCTCCAAGATTCTGGTGAAGGGCAAAATCATCACCTTAAAACAATTAATGGCCATGGCTGGGTCCGCCTTAATGGATGGAAGACGGGTGGCTGAACATTTGGGGGTGAGGTCGGAAAGGATTGTCGGACAACTGCTGGGAAGCTGCAGGAAGGCTCTGTCAGTAGAAGAGTGGGGTATGCTGAATAGTCACAAGAAGAAGGTACAAGATGAAAACGTCTACTTTCCAAGACTAGGGATTACACCCAATATCCCAGAGTCAGAAAGAAAGGCGTTATTACTGGATTTGAGAGGGTTGGAAGAGGTGGGTTTGGATGCGGTGAATGGGAAATACTTATATAGGGGGGGTGTCAAGGTGTTGAATAAAGATAAATTGAAAAATAGAAAATACACTCCATGGAGGGTAAAATTGGGCATTGATGACAAGGTAAAGCCAGCATGGAGAGCACTGTACAAGCCACTGTTACAAAAGGGTACTGGGGATATGCAATGGAGGGTTTTGCATGGCATCATTGCAGTTAATGCTTTTGTATCTGTTATTAACTCAGATGTTGGAGATGGATGTCTTTTTTGTAATATAAGATAAACATTTTTTCACTGTTTTATGGAGTGTGAGAGGATAAAACCTCTCTTGGAAATGCTGGAGTCTTTGTTTAAAGCTGTAGGGGAGATTTTAAATAACACTGTTTTTATTTTGGGGTTTTAATATAGTAAGCAACAGAAAAGAAAATGTCAACTGTTAAATTTTATTTTGGGACAAGCTAAGATGTCAATTTTTCTGAGTAGGAAACATAAGATAGAAACGGGATATGGGCAGGATGTAAGATGTGTTTTTAAAGGATTAGTGAAAGCGAGAATAAAAGTGGATTTTTTGTTCTTCTCGGCTGTAAAAGATCTCCCATTGTTTGAGGAAAAGTGGGCCTACGAAGGAGCGGTTTGTTTTGTGGAGGAGGGGAAACTATTTTTTGTTTTCATTTTTATTTAGGAATGACATTTGTTGTTTCATTTCTGAAAAGGCAGTGTGCCATTATTTATGTTAACACTTGAGTATAAAATAAAGGATTTAGAAAAACTCAAAACTCTCTCTCTCTCTCTCTCTCTCTCTGTAAGCCCCAAGCATTAGGCCAACACTGTGTTTATGCTGTCTTATCTCTTCAGCCTTTCCTCAAAAGCAGCAACCCCTTTCAATGAAGGAGGGGGAAGTGATGTGACTCAGCCAGAGGAAGCAGTGGAGCAGCAGAGGAATGGAGGAGAGGGGGAGAGACAGAGGGAGGTGGAGAGAGAGGCGGCCGTGACAGATGGAGAAACTCTAGCTGCAGAGACAGCTACCAACCACAGGGTGTCAGCAGACAAACACAGATTCAATACTGTGGGATACCAGGTGAGGGCTATGAACTTCAGCTTCTATTTGTAGATGCAGGACCAGTTCGAAATCAACCCTAAACTTGAGCCCCCTATGACACTTAATCTACACCCTGAAGCCAAATGGTAGAAACTTCACCCAGCCTACCAGAAGGCTATGTGGACTTCCTAATATTCAGGCTACCACAGCAGACACATACTGTATATTGACATTATTCTCTGTCATTTTCAGAGGAAGCTGAAGCAGAAAGTGGTGGCAGACTATAGCACGGTGAGTAAGGGAGCGTCTGGAAGTTTCAAACCCCGAGCAGCACTGAGACAGGTCCTGTTCAGCCAGGGAGCGACAGAAAAGAGCCCCATGCCTGAGGTACTTTCCTCCCACGCACTTAACTCGTCCTCTACACACATGAATACACCCTGACACGCACATGCACAGACATGCACTGCCACTGCCCACATACTTACTGAAAATAGGAATTCTGCAAATGCACACTCGAATTGTTCACTCAAGCATATCTGCTATGGGCCCATTTCTAAAGAAATTTGATGATAACTCTGGTGGAATATATATATATGTGTAATTACTATAAATACAGTACCAGTCAAAAGTTTGGACACACCTACTCATTCAAGGGTTTTTCTTTATTTTGACTGTATACATTGTATAATAATAGTGAAGACATCAAAACTATGAAATAACACATATGGAATCATGTAGTAACCAAAAAACTGTTAAACAAATCAAAATATATTTTATATTTGAGATTCTTCAAATAGCACACATTTGCCTTGATGACAGCTTTGCACACTCTTGGCATTCTCTCAACCAGCTTCAACTGGAATTATTTTCCAACAGTCTTGAAGGAGTTCCCACATATGCTGAGCACTTGTTGGCTGCTTTTCCTTCACTCTGCCATCCGACTCATCCCAAACCATGTCAATTGGGTTGAGGTCGGGGGATTGTGGAGGCCAGGTCATCTGAGGCAGCACTCCATCACTCTCCTTCTTGGTAAAATAGCCCTTACACAGCCTGGAGGTGTGTTGGGTCATTGTCCTGTTGAAAAACAAATGATAGTCCCACTAAGCCCAAACCAGATGGGATGGAGTATCGCTGCAGAATGCTGTGGTAGCCATGCTGGTTAAGTGTGCCATGAATTCTAAATAAATAACAGACAGTGTCACCAGCAAAGCACCCCCACAACATAACACCTCCTCCTCCATGCTTTACGGTGGGAAATACACATGTGGCGATCATCCATTCACCCACACCGCGTCTCACAAAGACACGACAGTTGGACCCAAAAATCTCCAATTTGGACTCCAGACCAAAGGACAAATTTCCATTGCTCGTGTTTCTTGGCCCTAACAGGTCTCTTCTTCTTATTGGTGTCCTTTAGTAGTGGTTTCTTTGCAGCAATTCGACCATGAAGGCCTGATTCACACAGTCCCCTCTGAACAGTTGATGTTGAGATGTGTCTGTGACTTGAACTCTGTGAAGCATTTATTTGGGCTGCAATTTCTGAGGCTGGTAACTCTAATGAACTTGTCCTCCGCAGCAGAGGTAGCTCTGGGTCTTCCATTTCTGTGGTGGTCCTCATGAGAGCCAGTTTCATCATAGCGCTTGATGGTTTTTGCGATTGCACTTGAAGAAACTTTAAAAGTTATTGAAATTTTCTGTATTGACTGACCTTCATGTCTTAAAGTAATGATGAACTGTCGTTTCTCTTTGCTTATTTGAGCTGTTCTTGCCATAATATGGACTTGGTCTTTTACCAAATAGGGCTATCTTCTGTATACCACCCCTACCTTGTAACAACACAACTGATTGGCTCAAACGCATTAAGAAGGAAAGAAATTCCACAAATTAACTTTTAACAAGGCACACCTGTTAATTTAAATGCGTTCCAGGTGACTTCCTCGTGAAGCTGGTTGAGAGAATGCCAAGAGTGTGCAAAGCTGTCATGAAGGCAAAGGGTGGCTACTTTGAAGAATGTCAAATATCAAATATATTTTGATGTTTTTAACACTTTTTTGGTTACTACATGATTCCATGTGTTATTTCAGTACAATGTAGAAAATAGTAAAAATAAAGAAAAACCCTTGAATGAGTAGGTGTGTCCAAACCTTTGACTGGGACTGTATGTGTGTGTGTGTATAAATATATCTCTATTGCTCTCTCTCCCTCTCTCTCTTTCTCTCTGTCAGGGCTCAGGGCAGTTGGATGCTCTGAAGCAGGCTCTGGAGGCATTCCCAGTACCAGTGTGTCTGAACTGGAGCTGGGGGGAGGAGGGGACAGGAGCCACACTTGAGAACAACTGGACTGACATAGTACACAATCACTCGGTAACCAGATTTACCTACTGATAAATGCAAGTCATGGGCATATAATCTAGTTAATATGAATGATCCCTCCCTACCTTTTACAACATATCTCTTTCTCCCACCCCCTCTCTCCCTCCCTTCCTTCCTTCCTCTCACTCTCTCTCTCTCTCTCTCTCTCTCTCTCTCTCTCTCTCTCTCTCTCTCTCTCTCTCTCTCTCTCTCTCTCTCTCTCTCCCCCCCCCTACCTTTCTCTGATCAGATGATGTGTAAGACCCAGAGGCACCAACAGGAGGCGCTGTGGGAGTTGGTCCACACTGAGCTCACCTACATCAACAAGCTCACTATTGTCACTGACGTAAGACATACAGACAGACAGACAGACAGACACCCTGCTCTCATTACTGCAAACTTCTTTCAGTGATGTGTCCATAACAACCAGTGGCTATTCATAATAGAAATATGATAAGAGTAACTGTTATCTGTATAGCATATTTTATTGCAATGTCATTTTTCAATGCCCGTGTTTGTTTCTGTCATTGTGTTTCTCAGTTGGTGATTGCAGCTCTAACCAACCTGCACCAGCATGGATTCCTCTTAGAGGTCAGTCTAAATTGAGCTGGGTTCTCATTCACAGGGTTGTCTGTTGGTAACATTTTCTCTAGAACTCCCTCTCTTGGTCTTTGGGCCTATCTGTGTATGTCGGCTGACCACTCAAATAGATGTGTTGCAATGAACTAAGAATGTGCTTTTGAGCTGGATCTTGCATGATCTGACTGGGATCAGGTGTGTGTGTTTTTATGAATGACTTTGACCTTTGGTTGAATTGAAAACCAGTATACCATTCAAGGAGAGGCCCTTGGGCCTAGTTGAAACCGACTGCTGTAGTACAACATACTGTACATACATACTGTACATACTGCTGAGCTGACATGCTAACACACTGAGAACATCTGCTCTAACTGACACAGAATACACCAGTGCAGATGGAACATTCAGCTCAATAACAGAATGTTAGGTAATGTGGAAAGTATCTGAGAATGTGGGGGTGTGAGTTCTGCAGAGTTCTACAGCTAGACACTGCAGCTTTGTCAAACAATTACCCCCTTAATCTTTTTTTATTACATACAAAAATGTCTACAACTATCATATATTTGCATTGACTTTAGACACACACAAACTTCAACACATAATGACACTGACACTTCCAACAAATCCTAGAGGTGTGGGGTAGATTCTAGGTTCAAAATCAAGAAAGCAGTATCATTACCCTCTTTTTCCTGGCCCTCTCTTCCGCAGGTGACACCTGAGCAGCTCTTCTCCAACCTTCCCTCCATCCTCAGCGCCCACCGGCTCTTCTGGCAGGAAGTGATGTATCCCATGTTACAGGAAGTCCGCAGGACAGGGAAGCCCTTTGACCCCCTGGGGTTAGAGGCGGGATGCCTACAGGTACAGTACTGACTGTCAATCAGATCTAGTAGGCTCGTATCAGGGTCACGTATGGGATGAAAAGTATAAGGGTCAGACGGGGGTGAAAGGAAGGAATAGAAACACGGGTCATGGGTTTAAAACATGTTTGTTTACCACAATCCTTGTCTAATCCCATCCCCATCCACTGTCTGTAGTTCCCTGAGCGTTTCTCCACCTATCTGCATTACTGTTGGAAGGAGGAGCGCACAGTGGAGTTTACAAGCACACAGACAGACACCAACCTGCACTTCCACACCTACTTAATGGTGAGTTAAACACACGCACGCACACACACACACACACAAACACACATTTTTTATACTTTATTTGAATCCACAAATCATAATTCATACATTTCAGGACAGGGATATCTGGACACCTTTGGAAACAGATAGCACCTTCTTCTCCACACAGCAAGGCTGCCCATGACTGCTGACACAGAGCAGTACCTCGCTATCAGCTTTGTCTTATGTAGGCCTGCTATCTGAAGGCCAGGTACTGTCAGCCTGTGAACATGGTAGAAGCTTCCCAATATCACCACAGCAAGCATGCACTGATACGAGGCTGTTCAGGCGTGACACGAGGGGCTGTTATTTAAGCAGCTTATCAGAAAAGGACTGCTCCATGTAGCAGTCAAATGAGCAGCCCACCTCCAAAATCAGCACCTCCCTCTGACCTCCCCCACAAAAACAATATCTGGCTTATTCGGCATACAAGAAAAACACATTATCATCAACATAAAACCAGGCTTCTCTGACAAGAGAATGTTTGTGTATGTGTTCGGTTGGTGAGTCCACCTGTCTCATCTCCGTAGCTACCAGGTCAACAAGGCAGTCATGTCTAGTAATTTACTAGTCTCAGTATGAACGGAAACCAATAACATGTGCAACAGACTCCTTTACATTTACCTCAGGGTGTAAAACACAGAAGGGATCATGGTTTGCAGGGTACCAGAGAGCTAGGTTGTATTTTTGTGGGTAGAACTCGCCTTAACAGTAAAGGTGAGAATGTCCTTGCCAATAGCAGCATTATGGTACATGGAATGGGAGACAGAAACACACACACACCACTTCATACACAAGCCCACTTCTTGTTTACATGTTGCATGCACACCCTATCACTCTCCTCCTAAAGTCACTCTGCATCAAACACACGGTTCTCCAAACTGCCCTTCATTACGGTAACACAGTCTGGAACATCAGTGTACTGAGTCATAGCAGCCGCAGAACTTCTTCTGTTATTGATCATGCTCTAGTGGTTTTGGCTATCACCATATCCAGGCATTCTGTTATTGGTAATATCCTGAAGGCCAAACACTTGTTACACCAACACCCTGTCCTAATGACTCAGAGAGCCTAGCCTGCACATTGTCAATTTAAAGATTAGAACATGTCTTTGGCTGTTTTTTTAGGTCTAAGCACTTTTACGGCTTGTTCAAAGAATCTCCATTATGAGTTTTGCAAGCCTTTGAATTTGTCCAGTACTATGTAACAATATTTTTTCATTCACAATACTGTATTTACATGAGTTATACCAATGCCATAACTTTGGGTATAAGGTCTAGAGACTCTAGTAGAAGACACAAATGAATGTTTTTCTCCGTGTGTCCATAGTGGGTGGAGACACACCCCCAGTGTGAGCGGATGCGTCTGGGAGACATGCAGGCCAAACCCATCCAGAGGATCACCAAGTACCCCCTGCTGCTGAAGGCTGTCCTCAAGACCACCCAGGCTCCCCACACACAGCACACACTCAGGGGCATGGTAAGTGAAGAGCTAGCCTTTTAAATCAATGCCTTTTAATTCAGTTTGCCAGACCTGAGGCTGTTCATGTTCATTAGAAAAGGACAGTTGTGTGTTCCAGTGCCATCTTACTAACTGATTGCTAATTGCCTCTACTAGTAATAGACGAAAAGGCAAATTAGGGAAATCTCTCTGTCTCACACACACACATACACTCTCTCCCTCTCTCTGTTTCTCTCTCTCTCTCACTCACTCACTCTCTCTTTTCTTTCTCAATCTCTCTCTTTCTATCTCTCCCTATCCCCCCCTCTCCTCCAGTTGGCCTGTGTTAATGGGTTTCTGGACAGCATCAATGACAACTTGAGGCTTAAGGATGAGGAGCTGGCCCTCTCTCTCTCCGCCCAGAAGATAGAGGGATACGACGTAATAGAGGGGATGAACGAGGAAATCGACAAGGTGAAAGAGAGAGGAAAAAGCTTTCTAGGAACAGAGTACAGGATAGGAAACTACACCAACCTTAAAAAATGATATAGATACTGTAATGTGTGATGCAGACAGTGAATAGTCAATGTTGATGTCATCCACAGCATGTCAGAGAGTTCTGCAGTTTTGATTTGACGTATCCCGTCAGAGGGGTGGGTCCTGGGGTCATACGCAAGCTGCTACTGGAGGAGACCCTGAAGATCAGAGGAAGGAAGGATCACAAGGTACGTTGAGTGACAGAATCTCTTATTAACTGTGTTCCCATGAAAAGTTGACTTCCATGTAGAGGATTCTTCCCAATATTATCATCTCATTAGCACAGACTTTGATGATAACTACTTTATTGAGGAAAAATGTGCTTACTAAGACTGTGATATGTGGTTGTCTCACCTAGCTATCTTAAGATTAATGCACTAACTGTAAGTTGCTTTGGATAAGAGCATCTACTAAATGGCTAAAATGTAAAATATAGATGTCATGTTTCTGTGGGCTTGTTGCGACTGTTGTGTGGTGAAGTTGGAGGTGATAGCCCTGCTCTTCTCTGACGTGCTGCTGGTGACCAAGGTCCAGAAGAAGGCAGAGAGACTGAAGGTAGTGCGCCCCCCACTGGCCCTGGACAGAACTCGCTGTGTCGCACTCAAAGATGGCTGTGAGTACAGTTATTGACCATACAGTACATATCCTATAAGTGGAAAGATGAAACGTTGCTCTGTCACTTGCTACAGAGACCGGTTGTAGAGTTTTAAATGACGGTTCTCTCTTTATCTCTCCCTTGCTCTCTTCCTCTCTTCCTCCCTCTTCTCTCCATCTCCCAGGTTCGTTTGTGGTGGTAGAGGTGAGTGTTCTGGGCTGTGCGGCGAATGTCTACACCTTCTCCACATCCAGCCCAGAGAGTTGCTCTACATGGGTCTTCACCATCCACGAGGCACAGGTAAACAGACAGAAAATACATTCTGCTACTTGCAGGGTATTGACTGAAATGGTAATGACATGATTTATTGTAGTTACCTTTTGGTCTCTTTTTTATTCAACAAGGCACTGAAATAATCAATGAATTAATGATTAGATGTACAATGTACATTATGGTTAACATACAGGGATATCGATGCTGTCGATGCTCTCCTCTTATCCCTCTTTCTTTCTTCCATTCATTGACAGGAAACACTGCAGGGCCTGAGAGAGACAGAGGCCATCAGACGACTGCAGACCAAACAGAGAGACCTACAGCTACAGGAACAGGCCACACCCCCTACAGAGCCCAAGATGACCAATGAGGAATCAGTAGATCAGCCTCCTGACCAATCAGAAGCAGAGATCACTTCCTCTTTGGAGGTGAAACCTGTTGAGGAACTCCTCATCCAATCAGTGAATGGGATATTGGTGTCCATAGCAACGGAGGTGCAACAACAAACTCAGGAACCAGTGGACTATAAAGATGCAATGTTGCCGGGACAACCACGCAAGCTCAGTGACATTCATAACCAATCATTCGAAGGCGGGCTAATGAAAAAGGGACAAGGAGGTGGCAGGGTCATGGATGGGGTTATGATGTCAGAGGCAGGGGTGAGAGAGGTCGGAGACATCAACCAATGGGAGGAGGGGATTGAGTCCAGGGGGATTAAAGAACGAAGGGTGACCTGGACCCATTCCAGACAGTCTAACTCTCTACCCCGAGAGGCAACAGAAACCTTCCAACCTCAATCCAAACCCAAGGGGCCACACAACCTGTTGCTAGGCGGATATCCTGACATCGACTACGACATAGACTACCCACGACACCAATCCAGCACTTTCCCAATTTCTCCATGCAGGGGAAACAATCCAAAAGTTTCTATCACCATTAGTCAGATGGAATCCCATGGATTTCTCTCACAGGGAGGACGAGCCACATCCACACGGAGGAATTCTGCCCCCCAGTCAGTGGAGCAGGGAGCCAGGAGAAACTTGTGGCTCACCCAATCAGGAGAGGAGGAGGCTTTAGCGGAATCATGGAGGTTTTCTCGGAAGTTGAATTCGCCACGGTTACGCAGGAGAAGGCCAATAAACACTGAGCAGACTGCTGCCCCTCAGATGTCACAAAGTGGGTCTGACAGCTCCGGGATGACCCAGTCTGCGCCACACACAAACTCTTCCTCCAACTCTGACTCAGACTGCAACCAGAAACTCAGAGGTTCCTACCAACACAACTCAGGTTCCTCCGAACAGAGCTCTGACTCTCACCTTGTGCTCAAGCTGGGGTCCTTGAAGATTAACGGAGGGGTGTTCTGGGACATGCCTGCAGAGAGCGAGTTCTCCCCAGAGCCCCACGCTTTCTCTGAGCCAGAGCTGCCCAAAGACATCCCTAAAGAAAAAGAAAACACCCCAAAAAGGCCCAAGTTGAGGACACAGAGGAGCACGTCCATGCCCGATATCATCCTCCAAGAAGGGCATAGTTCTCTTCTGACCTCAACCAAGCCCTCCAACGTGCGAATAGCCCCCTCTCCCCCTCCTGGGTTGGATCCATACTTACACCCCTCCCCTCTGGAGGGCATTTTGAACCGGGCCAATGAGAGAAGGAAGGACAGAGGGAAAAGAGAGGAAAAGGGGAAATCTCCAACCTTCAGAACATGGGATCTTCCTCCTTCTCCGTCTTTCTCCAGCACTCCGTCCCAGTCGCCCAGTGAAGGGGATAGAGAGACTGAGTGGGAAGAGGTGGAGCTGGTCAGACGTCGGGCCCCCAGTGTCAGTCAGGGATGGATAGAGGAGAGGGTGGAGGGAGATGAGGAGGAGGAGAAGAGCAGGTGAGTTTTACATCAAAACTCAGTTAGAAATAAAAGAAAAAAACGTTTTCAAAGTATGCGTGATCAGTTTGAAGATTCATCTATTGAAATGACTCAATCAGATAGGTGTGGGTGGCTGATGGCCAGTGTGTTCTGTTACTATGGAACAGTTTCATTCTGGGTTATTTTATCACTCTACCTACTGGGCTGATTACCAAGTAGTGTAGGATCACTCTATGTTCAAATTGTTATTCTTGCAAGTTGCATTTACTGTCATAACCATGACATGCCACCCATAAACATCTTACATGTCATGACAACCATGTCATCATAACCAATCTAGCCTGATCACCAGATTGGTTTCCACTTTAGCCAACTACTTTGTTAATGTTATGCCAAACATTCCAGTGAACAACAAGGAAGTAGACTGAAGCAGAAACAAATCTGGTGACTAAACTATTTGCAATCCAACAAGTTTATATCCATTGTAAAAGCTTTTTTTCCCCTCTCTCTTCTAGCTCCGCCTTCCCTGATGGCGCCACCGTTGATTGGCCAGGCTGGTGCTTTGACGCCAATGAGGTCCTCGATCAGCTGACCCCAGAGGACAGTGGCGTTGGGGTTGATGAGGAGTGGTGGGAAGCGACTGAGGTGGGGCTCAGCCAAACTTTGACCTTGAGAGACTTTCAGCGAATCGACACGCAGGAGGACGGGATTATTAGTCAGGTGTAGTTCTGCATAGGCTACAGAGAGCCCTTCATTCTCCAAGCCTTTATCTGCACTTTATGGGGAATTATATGTAATTTGAGATTTTCATTATGTCGGTGTAGACATATAACAACAATGTGATACTTTTCCACAGCAAGATGTTGATTGAGTGAGCTGATTGCCACCAAATGTTGTTTGATAGAGATGCAGACATTTCAGTTTGTTGCATGGAATGTTTGAGTGATTTTGAGTTTGTGATTATGAGTCTGAGTGAACAGCAGAATAATTGTCTTCAACCTGCATAATTCCTACATAATGTTGTTAGCACTACAGATGTAGGATCTTAATTTGATCACTCTTTTGTTGCTGAGAATTTTCCTGCATCGCAGGAAATACAGATGAGCTTCGTGATTTACATAAATTCACTGAAAACCCACACTAACACACGGTTATATTAACAGTATTGCACTTTTCATGTAGCCTACTTTTGGCCAGCTCAAGCAACATTATGGACTAAATGTTCAAATCCTGTTGCTGCAGCATTATTAAGATCCTACATCTGTAGACGCCTATACTGTCTTATACAAGTGTACTTTCTGATGGTGTGTCAGTTAACTGAAATGCTGTATATACAGTGGGGAGAACAAGTATTTGATACACTGCCGATTTTGCAGGTTTTCCTACTTACAAAGCATGTAGAGGTCTGTAATTTTTATCATAGGTACACTTCAACTGTGAGAGACGGAATCTAAAACAAAAATCCAGAAAATAACATTGTATGATTTTTAAGTAATTCATTTGCATTTTATTGCATGACATAAGTATTTGATACATACATCAGAAAAGCAGAACTTAATATTTGGTACAGAAACCTTTGTTTGCAATTACAGAGATCATATGTTTCCTGTAGGTCTTGACCAGGTTTGCACACACTGCAGCAGGGATTTTGGCCCACTCCTCCATACAGACCTTCTCCAGATCCTTCAGGTTTCGGGGCTGTCACTGGGCAATACGGACTTGCAGCTCCCTCCAAAGATGTTCTACTGGGTTCAGGTCTGGAAACTGGCTAGGCCACTCCAGGACCTTGAGATGCTTCTTATGGAGCCACTCCTTAGTTGCCCTGGCTGTGTGTTTCGGGTCATTGTCATGCTGGAAGACCCAGCCACGACCCATCTTCAATGCTCTTACTGAGGGAAGGAGGTTGTTGGCCAAGATCTCGCGATACATGGCCCCATCCATCCTCCCCTCAATACGGTGCAGTCGTCCTGTCCCCTTTGCAGAAAAGCATCCCCAAAGAATGATGTTTCCACCTCCATGCTTCACGGTTGGGATGGTGTTCTTGGGGTTGTACTCATCCTTCTTCTTCCTCCAAACATGGCGAGTGGAGTTTAGACCAAAAAGCTCTATTTTTGTCTCATCAGACCACATGACCTTCTCCCATTCCTCCTCTGGATCATCCAGATGGTCATTGGCAAACTTCAGATGGGCCTAGACATGCGCTGGCTTGAGCAGGGGGACCTTGCGTGCACTGCAGGATTTTAATCCATGACGGCGTAGTGTGTTACTAATGGTTTTCTTTGAGACTGTGGTCCCAGCTCTCTTCAGGTCATTGACCAGGTCCTGCCGTGTAGTTCTGGGCTCTTCCCTCACCTTCCTCATGATCATTGATGCCCCACGAGGTGAGATCTTGCATGGAGCCCCAGACCAAGGGTGATTGACCGTCATGTTGCCTTCTCACCAAGCTGCTTGCCTATTGTCCTGTAGCCCATCCCAGCCTTGTGCAGGTCTACAATTTTATCCCTGATGTCCTTACACAGCTCTCTGGTCTTGGCCATTGTGGAGAGGTTGGAGTCTGTTTGATTGAGTGTGTGGACAGGTGTCTTTTATACAGGTAACAAGTTCAAACAGGTGCAGTTAATACAGGTAATGAGTGGAGAACAGGAGGGCTTCTTAAAGAAAAACTAACAGGTCTGTGAGAGCCGGAATTCTTACTGGTTGGTAGGTGATCAAATACTTATGTCATGCAATAAAATGCAAATTAATTATTTAAAAATCATACAATGGGATTTTCGTTTTAGATTCCGTCTCTCACAGTTGAAGTGTACCTATGATAAAAATTACAGACCTCTACATGCTTTGTAAGTAGGAAAACCTGCAAAATCGGCAGTGTATCAAATACTTGTTCTCCCCACTGTATATAGAATGACACGTTTGTTTGAACTTCATTTGAGTTGTTAATTTATAAGAGTAACTGCATATTTGGTATTGTGACCCATTTGGGAGATTCAGACTGATATATTGTAATAAAGAGAGATTTAAACCAATAAAGTGTTTAGATAATTTTATTCTCAGTGATTCATTATATTACAAAAGTCAAATAGGTGGTTATGGTGCTGGTAGTGAAAAATAAGGCATACATACAGTGGGGAAAAAAAGTATTTAGTCAGCCACCAATTGTGCATGTTCTCCCACTTAAAAAGATGAGAGAGACCTGTCATTTTCATCATAGGTACACGTCAACTATGACAGACAAATTGAGAAAAAGAAATCCAGAAAATCACATTGTAGGATTTTTAATGAATTTATTTGCAAATTATAGTGGAAAATAAGTATTTGGTCAATAACAAAAGTTTCTCAATACTTTGTTATATACCCTTTGTTGGCAATGACACAGGTCAAACGTTTTCTGTATGTCTTCACAAGGTTTTCACACACTGTTGCTGGTATTTTGGCCCATTCCTCCATGCAGATCTCCTCTAGAGCAGTGATGTTTTGGGGCTGTCGCTGGGCAACACAGACTTTCAACTCCCTCCAAAGATTTTCTATGGGGTTGAGATCTGGAGACTGGCTAGGGCACTCCAGGACCTTGAAATGCTTCTTACGAAGCCACTCCTTCATTGCCCGGGCGGTGTGTTTGGGATCATTGTCATGCTGAAAGACCCAGCCAAGTTTCATCTTCAATGCCCTTGCTGATGGAAGGAGGTTTTCACTCATAATCTCACGATACATGGCCCCATTCATTCTTTCCTTTACACGGATCAGTCGTCCTGGTCCCTTTGCAGAAAAACAGCCCCAAAGCATGATGTTTCCACCCCCATGCTTCACAGTAGGTATGGTGTTCTTTGGATGCAACTCAGCATTCTTTGTCCTCCAAACACGACGAGTTGAGTTTTTACTATTTTGGTTTCATCTGACCATATGACATTCTCCCAATCCTCTTCTGGATCATCCAAATGCACTCTAGCAAACTTCAGACGGGCCTGGACATGTACTGGCTTAAGCAGGGGGACACGTCTGGCACTGCAGGATTTGAGTCCCTGGCGGCGTAGTGTGTTACTGATGGTAGGCGTTGTTACTTTGGTCCCAGCTCTCTGCATGTCATTCACTAGGTCCCCCTGTGTGGTTCTGGGATTTTTGCTCACCGTTCTTGTGATCATTTTGACCCCACGGGGTGAGATCTTGCGTGGAGCCCCAGATCGAGGGAGATTATCAGTGGTCTTGTATGTCTTCCATTTCCTAATAATTGCTCCCACAGTTGATTTCTTCAAACCAAGCTCCTTACCTATTGCAGATTCAGTCTTCCCAGCCTGGTGCAGGTCTACAATTTTGTTTCTGGTGTCCTTTGACAGCTCTTTGGTCTTGGCCATAGTGGAGTTTGGAGTGTGACTGTTTGAGGTTGTGGACAGGTGTCTTTTATACTGATAACAAGTTCAAACAGGTGCCATTAATACAGGTAACGAGTGGAGGACAGAGGAGGCTCTTAAAGAAGAAGTTACAGGTCTGTGAGAGCCAGAAATCTTGCTTGTTTGTAGGTGACCAAATACTTATTTTCCACCATAATTTGCAAATAAATTCATTAAAAATCATACAATTTGATTTTCTGGATTTTTTTTTCTCAATTTGTCTGTCATAGTTGACGTGTACCTATGATGAAAATTACAGGCCTCTCTCATATTTTTAAGTGGGAGAACTTGCACAATTGGTGGCTGACTAAATACTTTTTTTCCCCACTGTATACAAAATCAATAACATTTCAAATAAAATATCACTTTTTTTTGTCAAAGTAGGAAAGCAACTGCTACAATTGTCTGCACTGAATTAATATGTACAAATACCACATAATCTCCCAAATGATACTAGACATGTCAAATGTTTTCAAATGTCATATTGCAGAGTCTCCTCTATTTGGAGATCTCGTCTTCTTTCACTCTGTTCCTCTCTCTGTCCTCTCTCTCGTTAGCGATGGTGTGAACAATGGTCTCCAGGGCAGGGTACTGCAGGATCAGTTTGCGCTGTAGAAGAGATTAAATAAGTATTATATAAACCTTTTAAAAATGTATTTTCCATGTCTACGTGGATTTAAGGAAAACACACACAGCTTTATTTGAACGTACCCTCCGATAGTTCCTGTACATCTGCACCAAGACCAACAGCAGCACCAAGAGGAAGAAACCCAGGCCGGCTACCACGGCAACATTACTGGAAGAACCTGTCTCATTATCTCCCATCAGACCACCTGATCAACCAAGACAGAACAAGGATACATTTTAGTTTACATTTGAGTAATGTAGCAGACGTTCTTATCCAGAGCAACTTACAGGAGCAATTAGAGTTGAGTGCCTTTCTCAAAGGCACATCGACAGATTTTTCACCTAGTCTGCTCGAACAAGCGACCTTTCGGTTACTGGCCCAACGCTCTTAACTGCTAGGCTACTTGCCACCCCTGTGTCTAATTATGACAAAATGTTTTACATCTTGCTGATATTTGTTGCATTTGAATTGTATCTACATCTACCTAGATCTATGCAAATAGACAGGAAATCAAAGTAAGCAGATAGGACTTACTCATCAGATGTACATGGTATGTCACACATCCCAAAGCTCCTTGTTTCCCGTAAAATCGACAAGCCCATTCGCCAGAGTTCCTGTCTGTCACTCTGTTGATCCCCAGGACCCTCCCTTTCTGGACGGAGCTCTCTGATTGGGTGCCATTGAGGTCATAGGTCACCCGGACCCACTCGTATTCAATGACCTCGCTGGCGTCGCTGAGGTGACAGGTCAGTGTGACTGGGGCCTTCTGGGTAGACGGTGAGTTGCTGAGCACTGAGTAGAGAGAACACACAGGAGCATCATTAGCATTGTGATTGCTAATTCTAAAGCACCATTTGCCCATCTCATCTCAAACATTTACCTTACATTTTAGCCATTTAGCAGACCAGGGCAACTCACATTAGGCATTCAAATGAGGAGACTGCTACAATATCATACCATCATCTATTTTCTATGCCTGGCTCACCTTGGGCAGTCACCAGCTGCATCTCCCTGGTCACCCGATGCCCCTCCACTGTCCCTGAGCACCTGTACCTGCCCCCGTCCCCCTGCCCCACTTCCCCCACACCCACAGACCTGTCCCAGGGAGGGATGGATGGCAGGGAGGACAGGTTGAAGGAGGGAGGGAGTGGGAGAGCAGAGCCAGAGGTGTCCAGTCTCTCCCAGGCTGGGTCTGATGGGGTGAGTCCAGTGGAGAACACACAGGGGAGGGTGACAGCAGACCCCACCTCAGCATACACCTTGGCACTGGCACTGGAGGGGTTAACGATACCTGAGCGAAAGAAGAGATGGGGGGAGAGACGGGGAAGGCAATGGATAGGAGAGAAGGGAGAAAGGAAACTTAAAATTAACCATCTTCAATATATCAGCTGCATTTGAAGGTTTTAGTCCTTCCAAACATGACATCACTGTGTCTGAGCCCTCACCTCTCACTGTCAGGGCCGTGGTGGCCTTCCCTTGTTTCCTCCCTGTATGCATTACACAGCTCCAGTTACCCATCATGCTTGCAGATGCTTTGCTCTCCAAAACACCCGCCTGGGTCTTTGAAAGGACATATTCTGCACTTTCAGGGTAAACTGGCTTCTCGTTGTGCTTCCAGCTCACTGTCGCCTCCTGTGGCCATGGAGTGACAATGCAAGTGATCGTCATTTTGTTGCCCTCCACTGGAGCAGGTGGGGAGATGGATACTGTGAAAGAAAGACATGGGTAAGTAAGAGCAGTGAGATGTTAACCATATTCACATTATGATATGTGTGACTATGATAAATAGCAGATAAATATAGTTATACCTTGTTATTAGAGCATGTAAATATCACTTTAAAATTACAGTAAATATCACTAAAATTCAAGTTAAATTAATTGTCCACACAGTATTTCATATAAGTTACTGTTATTTTAGCTCCTTACCTTTGATGACCCTGAGGAGGATCCTCTTAGTGACGATTTTCTTGCCATCCTGCACCGTGCAGGTGTACTTTCCACCGTCCTTCTCCCTCACTTCCTTTATGTACAGGCTGTAGTCTCCAGCTCCAACCTCTGAATGGGGGCATCGAACACGCTGGGCAGCTCCTATTCCCCAGTGCTCCAGTCCATTCTTTCCCTTTCTCCATACCGTCCTGAGAGAAAGATTAAGAGATGTTAAGTTTGAAACATGACACTTGTATTGTACAGACATACAGCTGAATGGCAATGCATGCTCTGCTCTCCTGTAGAACACATTCGATATAGAAAACGACATTAAGAGATCAAGAGAAAGAAAAACCAGAACAGAGAAAAATGAAAAGGGAACCTGTGAGGATATTGGAGTCACAGAGGTAGACAGCGAAAGAGAGGATGAGAGAGATGGACAGAGAGAAGGAGAGCGTGAAAGACATGGACGGAGAGAAAGGCAGTCGTACCCGTTAAGGTCCTGGCTCCAGAGGACGATGGCTGCAGAGGGGGAGGGAGGGCGACACACGCAGGGTAACACTGCCTGGGACCCTGCCTCTACGAACATCTCAGTATACTCAGACAGACACTGACACCGACCCCCTGAACAAACACACATACTGTATGAATACACACACAAACCCAATCCTCCATCCATAAGTACACATCAAAGCATGTCATAACATTTATTTAAATCGGTTTAAATTGCAACACATTTTCATTAAAAAAACTACAGATCATCTGTAAGATCTCACCTGTCACTAACAGTGATGTTCCCAAGAGGAGGAGAAACTGCCACATGGTCTCTTCTTTCCTCTTGTTTCCTTCCTGCTGAAGTTTTGATCAACAGCTTTTTGTTGCAAACCTAGCTTAGTATTTTCTCCCTCTGTCTCTCTTTGATCTCTCTGTTGTTGTGTGTGTTTCTGTCAATTGGGGCTGGGTATATAAAGGCCTGTAGGTGTGAGTGGTGGGAAGAGGGAGTTGTCTAAGCAGGTAGTCCCTCTCTTGGTCATGTGACATGAGCAACGAGGCGGTCTTTGATGCGGTTTGTGTCAGTCTCACTGACGCAACATGGAAACTGTCAGACAGCCACACAAACAGGGAAGCCTACATGCTCCCTCCCACGGATTCTCTCTCTCCCTCCCCCTGACTCTCGCTCTCTCTCTCCCTCTCCACCCCTCTCTCTCCCTCCCCCCTCTCTCTCTCTTTCTCTCTCTCTCTCCCTTCTCTCTCTCCCCCCCTCTCTCTCTCTTCTCTCTCTCCCCCCCCTCTCTCTCTGCTCAAGTTCTGCAAAGTTTAATTTGATCTGTTACTCTACCTATAATTACCTTACTGGTTCAGAGTGGTATAAAAAACATTGTATTACAAAACATACATCACATCATCAGAAACATACAGTATTGTATGTAATACACAGTATTTATATATCTATTGACAGAGAGACCCCATTTTAACCCTGCATTTAGTGTATATATTGTATTTCTTCTCAGTGTAACTTACAGGAAGCACAGGGTTGCCGAAAGTGTGCACAATCTAACCACCGTATCCTTCCACACTGATCAACATACAGTTCTCACTGCTGTAAGTTACCAGCTAATCAACATACATGGGAGGACAGGGCCAGTTCCAGTAATGCAAGTCATTGAATGGTGGTTGGCATTGTTTTGATAGAGAATACATGATGATGATGATAGTGACTTCCATCTCCCTTTACGTCTCTCTCTTTCTCGCTCTCTGCCTCAGTCATACAGGGCTATTCTGAAGCTTAGGGACAATATTTGAGTTTATAGCATCAGGTTCCCATCATAGCACCTTTACTGCTCTATAGTTTCAGACAGACCGACAGACAGATAGATAGACAGATAGATAGACAGACAGATGTTAGACAAGGGGCGGCAGGTAGCTTAGTGGTTAAGAGCGTTGTGCCAGTAACCGAAAGGTCGCTAGTTCTAATCCCCGAGCCAACTAGGTGAAAAATGTGGTGATGTGCCCTTGAGCAAGGCACTTAACCCTAATTGCTCCTGTAAGTCGCTCTGGATAAGAGCGTCTGCTAAATGACTAAAAATAATAAAATAGACAGACAGATAGATGATAGATAGATAGATAGATCAATCAAAGTGTGCTTGTGTTCTTGTAGCAGACATATTTTCCCCTGGTTCAGACAGCAGTGAATCTCTCTGTGCTGGATACATCTTTTAATATTTTTATCTCATCTATCAACCCCCTCCCCCACTACTCCATTCAAAACCTAAAAACATTGAAATGTAAACCTGTTGAAATCACAGGCTGTGTGTTTTTGGCCCACATTTGGAGGCTCAGTCAGTACATTGGGACCACAACCCCCACTCCCTCCTTCTCTCTCTTTCTCACTGGCTTTCGGGGTCTGTGAATCAGATTTGTGAGGTGGTCTTTCCTCAGGCTGATCTTTAAATGTACATACTGTATTTAAATACACAGTTAGGCAGTGATGAGGGAAAGACAGACAGATGCCCCTCACATGGAAACAATAGATGACAATGAGGACGAAAAACACCTATGCAAATCAGCCTGAAGTCGGAAAATATTTAAACTAGATATCTTCAGTAAAAACTTTTCAACAGGATAACTCATTTGTTCCTGTCCCTCTCTCTCATCATGTTAAATCACTCAATCTCTCCCTCATTCCAGCACACTAATGTTACAAAACTATAGGAATTAATGTTCAAATCATTCTTAATTGTGGATAGCATTTTGATGTTGAATTTGTATTTGAATTAGCATTTTGTGGTTGGTCGATTTAAATTGTGCTCATATAGGTATACTTCAAATAAAACTTTGAGCTGTGAAATATTTCAATACACTTCACTTCAGTTGACAGTGCACCACTGAATGAAATTGGAATGAAGGAATTGACGAATTAATGACATTTTATTTTTGTGTGAAATTGCCAGTTGGCAACCCATCCCTTATGGGATTAATTGACACATAAACAAACATTGCAATAATTCACTGTGATAATTCAGTGATAATTCTTCTTCTGGTGTTCTCTGCAGTGCACATCGCATAAAGAGGAAAAATCAATCAATACATAATAGTAAATAAGGTTATCCAAACAATAATTATATCCCTAGAGCAGTAAATAATATACATACATACACATATACAGACAAATAAATACAGAAAAATGAAAAAGAAGGCATTTGAACCAAGTCTGGCCATATCAGTAGGCTGATATGGCCAGCATTTTACTGGCAGCTGAGAGGAGGCGGATGAGTGATGAGATAAGCTAGATTCTGTCTGCTAAAAGGATGTTACAGTGCCTTCAGAAAGTACCCCTTGATTTTTTCCACATTTTGTTGTGTTACAAAGTGGGGTTAAAATATATTTAATTGTACGTTTTAGTCAACGATCTACCAAAAATACTCTAATGTCAAAGTGGAAGAAAAATTCTAACATTTGTAAAAAAACAAAAAATAAAAAAAACACTCATGCAGTATATCTTGATTAGATAAGTATTCAACACCCTGAGTCAAGACATGTTAGAATCAGCTTTGGCAGCAATTACTTCCTTGGTAAGTCTCTAAGAGTTTGGATTGTGCAACTGCCCCACTATTCTTTTCAAAATTCTTCAAGCTCTGTCAAATTGTTTGTTGATCATTGAGTATGTTTACATGCACACTAATAATTCGATATTAAACTAATTATATAAGTAGGCTGAGTATGGCAATAGTCATGTAAACACTTTAATCAATAAATCAAATGTATTTATATAAAGCCCTTTTTACATCAGCAGATGTCACAAAGTGCTATACAGAAACCCAGCCTAAAACCCCAAACAGCAAGCAATGCAGATGTAGAAGCACAGTGGCTAGGAAAAACTCCCTAGAAAGGCAGGAACCTAGGAAGAAACCTAGAGAGGAACCAGGCTCTGAGGGGTGGCCAGTCCCCTTCTGGCTGCGCCGGGTGAAGATAGTACATGTCCATTAAGGCCAGATTGTTCTTCAAGATGTTCAAATGTGCATAGATGACCAGCAGGGTCATTCAGAGGTCGAGACAGCAAGTGTGGTAGAGCGAGAGAGAGGTAGCACGTCCGGAGAACAGGTCATGGTTCCATAGCCGCAGGCAGAACAGTTGAAACTGGAGCAGCAGCACGACCAGGTGGACTGGGGACAGCAAGGAGTCATCAGGCCAGGTAGTCCTGAGGCATGGTCCTAGGGGCTCAGATCCTCCGGGATGGGAGAGAGGGAGAAATAGAGGGAGCACACTTAAATTCACACAGGACACAAGATAAGACAGGAGAATTACACCAGATATAACAGACTGACCTTAGCCCCCCGGCACATAGACTATTGCAGCATAGATACTGGAGGCTGAGACGTGGGGGGAGGGAAGGGGGGACACTATTCAGACCCCTTGACTTTTTCCACATTTTGTTACGTTACAGGCTTATTCTAAAATTGATTAAATAAAAAATGTTCCTCATCAATCTACACACAATACCCCTTAATGACAAAGCGAAAACAGGTTTTTAGAAATGTTTGCATATGTATTAAATATAAAAAACAGAAATACCTTATTTACATAAGTATTCAGACCCTTTGCTATGAGACTTGAAATTGAGCTCAGGTGCATCCTGTTTCCATTGATCATCCTTGAGATGTTTATACAACTTGATTGGAGTCCACCTGTGGTAAATTCAATTGATTGGACATGATTTGGAAAGTCACACACCTGTCTATATAAGGTCCCACAGTTGACAGTGCATGTCAGAGCAAAAACCTCCACCATTCTTTAAGGGAAGAAGTTTGGAACCACCAAGACTCTTCCTAGAGCTGGCTGCCTGGCCAAACTGAGCAATCGGGGGAGAAGGGCCTTGGTCAGGGAGGTGACCAAGAACCCGATGGTCACTCTGACAGAGCTCCAGAGTTCCTCTGTGGAGAACCTCCCAGAAGGACAACCATCTTTGCAGCACTCCATCAATCAGGCCTTTATGGTAGTCGCCAGACGGAAGCCACTCCTCAGTAAAAGGCACATGACAGCCCAAAAGGCACCTAAAGGACTCTCAGACCATGAGAAACAAGATTCTCTGGTCTGATGAAACCAAGATTAAACTCTTTGGCCTGAATGCCAAGCGTCACATCTGGAAGAAACCTGGCACCATCCCTACAGTGAAGCATGGTGGGGGCAGCATCATGCTGTGGGGATGTTTTTCAGCGGCAGGGACTGGAACACTAGTCAGGATTGAGGGAAAGATGAACAGAGCAAAGTACAGAGAGATCCTTGATGAAAACCTGCTCCAGAGCGCTCAGGACCTCAGACTGGGGCGAAGGTTCACCTTCCAACAGGACAACGACTCTAAGCACACAGCCAAGACAACGCAAGAGTGGCTTTGGGACAAGTCTCTGAATGTCCTTGAGTGGCCCAGCCAGAGCCCGGACTTGAACCCGATTGAACATCTCTGGAGAGACCTAAAAATAGCTGTGCAGCAACGCTCCCCATCCAACCTGACAGAGCTTGAGAGGATCTGCAGAGAAGAATGGGAGAAACTCCCCAAATACAGGTGTGCCAAGCTTGTAGCATCATACCAAAGAATACTCGAGGCTGTAATCGCTGCCAAAGGTGCTTCAACAAAGTACTGAGTGAAAGGTCTGAATACTTATGTAAATGTAATTTTTTAGTTACAAAAAATCTTTAAATACAGGCTGTAACACAATTTAGGGGTGTGAATATTTTCTGAAGGCACTGTATAATAGATTTTTCTGTCTGTTCAGCTGATTTTTAATCCAGACATTGAACCTGAAAGTCTTCAGGTATCTACAGTACACTGTGTGTGCAAATAATAATTCCAAAAAGCCAGTCATGTGGAACAATGATACACCAGGCTGTAAAGTCTCAATAAATGCAGCTATTCTTCTCTCAAACTGTTTAGAGTTTGAATGTTTTGGTTTTTAAATACTTGGTTTTGGTGTTTTTTTTATGCATATTTTAAAAAACTAAAACATTTCTTACCTATCCACAATAATCATTCATATCACAAGTTATTATTGATAGGCTATCTCCTCTGGCATATAACATGAGACATTCTTCATATAAACGTTCCAGAATGGTATTTCCTATACATTGCACTGCTTTGTAAACCTGGCCCGTAGATTTTCCAAAACATGCAGTACCCTGCAATATTATCATAACATTTGGGCATGCATGAGTATCAGAAGTCAATATAGGTGTAGGGCCATCAGTGGAATGTTATATTTTTAGTAATATGTGTTTTTCATTTTTATTTCCCGCCGAAGGACACTGACGTCAAAGCAGAACTGAAAATTAGACCGAATAAATTTCTGCTGCGCTTGCTTCTTTGAAACAGACGCCTTATTCCATTCAGCTGTTTTTTTTATAGTAATACTGAAACCAACACAGCGTGTGAGCGTGTCTTAATAGTGTTTATGCGTATGTGGTGGGGAAAAATGTATGAAGTGAATGTATCCACCTAGTGGATAAAATGTAGTCTACAGTAGTTCAGTTTGTAGGCCTACACAAAAGGAGAGCCCTATGAACAGATAATTGTTGATGGGGATGTTTAGGAGTTTTACGGTAAATGCGCGTTGCATTTTGGGAATAATAGTGAAATGGAGGT
The DNA here is from genome assembly GCF_020615455.1 of Coregonus clupeaformis. Lineage (NCBI taxonomy): Eukaryota > Metazoa > Chordata > Actinopteri > Salmoniformes > Salmonidae > Coregonus > Coregonus clupeaformis. The sequence goes on from NC_059220.1 coordinate 53,985,702, forward strand.
GCCCGTATGGCATGCATGACTTTATACATGTCAAAGCTTTAAAAAGTGAATTTCAATTTGTCTATAGTTAATGAACAGCTACAAATGCGTCCCTTTGTTTTGTATTTAATTGTATTATCATATTAGCTTGACGAATATAAGGTCATAAAGACGTGCAACGCTTCAGGTAAACAGTATTGCCTGTTTGCTACGCTAGCTGGCTAGGCTAGCTTAGCTAGGTCAACTTGTAGGCAAAGAGGAACCGCATTTTATTCTAGCTACAGTAGCTACCTCTTGTTTTTGCAAACGTTGTACAAAATATTACACTAGTAGCTAGGTAAAGTTACTAGGCTGTAGCAATATGTTGGTCGTGTAGCTGTGTGTGCGCTGTACTGTACATGTTCTTATTTAGTTAGCTAACGTTAGTAAGTTTTAGCAATTTTACTGTTCCATAATGATTGACGACCTCTGTGTATTTCAGGTGAGCCATGTCTCTGTTGAGAGGGTTGCTGAAGGCTGGGGTGTCTCTTTACCACTCCACACTACAAACAACCAGACAGATAAGCACTGGTAGGTGTATAATACATTGCAATTCAGCTGCAATGTTTTGTAGCTGCTGTAAATGTCATAATGATAGGACTATTTTGCGTTCTCACAATTTTCCAACCAGGGCCCTGTGAATTTGATATGTCGTACCAAGGCTATCTGTTTTAATGTGTGTACTACAAACAGGACACTGATACATTAGGTGTCAAACAATCGTTGTTTATACTGTAGCTAAGCAGTTTCCAATACAGTCGTTATTATAGTTCTTCTTGTCAATTTAACAGTCTATTGGTACTGGAAGTAGCCCAGCTAATGAAATCAAAATGTGTGTGTTTCAGGTGTGTGCTGTCCAGTCCGTATGAATGCCATTCCTGAGCTGAAGAAGGTGGACAGGTGGACTGAGACGAGGAGCATGTTTGGGGTTTATGACAACATAGGAATTTTTGGTAATTGGGAAGTTATCAGCTTCAAATCATAGCTCATTTGACCAGATGTCATGACTTTCATATCTTTATGAAAATGCTGCCCAGTCTCTATGGGACCATTTCAGCAACATGACACTGTCCTCTGAACTAACTTAAAATCTACTCTTGGTTACCAGGTAGATATGAAAATAGACACATGCTGAAAATATTTCACTTTTGCCCCCTGCTAAAAATGTAATGTAAGGCTTCTGCCATATAGCCAGTTGATACAAAATGGTACAGTGCAGTCTTTTTGGTATTAAACCAATTTCAGCACCATGGCACTGTCCACAAGTACTGCCCCATCTACGAGGCTAAAACAATTTCAGTTTCAGAAACATGCCTCTGTCCACAAGTGCTGTTCAGTTTCTATGGAGTTTGACCCATTTCAGCACCATGGCACTGTTCACCAATATGTAGGGCTCTCGAGTGGCGCAGCGGTCTAAGGCACTGCATCTGAATGCTAGAGGCGTCACTACAGACCCCGGTTCGATTTGAGGCTGGATCACAACCCGGCCGTGATTGGGAATCCCATAGGGCGGCGCACAATTGGCCCAGTGTCGTCCGGTTTGGCCAGGGTAGGCCGTCATTGTAAATAAGAATTTGTTCTTAACTGACTTGCCTAGTTAAATAAAATGTTTGACACGTGTCGAACTACGCAGACACACACACACACACTGCTATAACAGGCCTTACATCTAACGCGTTGTCTGTAGGTGACTTTAAAGCCCACCCTAAGGACCTGATCGTCGGGCCGGTCTGGGTGAAGGGTTTCCGTGGCAATGAGCTGCAGCGTCTGACGAGGAAGAAAAGGATGGTGGGAGACAGGATGATGACGCAGGACAAACACGACATGGAGAAGAGGATCCGCTTCCTCTACCGACACTTCAACCGCTTCGGGAAACATCGCTGATCTGATCTGGGACTGAGCGGTCTGGCTAACAATGCTAAACTACTACTGTACTAACAACCCGCCCACTGGACCATATACAGACTCTAAAGGGAGAAACGTGCGCTACTCAGTTGTGCCACTTAGATGTATATTATCCCCTCATTTTCACCATTTGTTAGTCATTCCTTTTCTTATATCCATATTGGGGTAATGGGAAGTTGATTGCACATTTAAAAAAAAATCAAAGACAGCTGAAAAATGTTGGATTCATTTAGTATTGTTGTTAGCACTAAATCAACACGAATAACTGTAAAATACATGTTTGGAACCAATATGAACTCCTAGAAGTGGAAATATACACAAATGTTTGATGCTCTATGGTCTGTAAATATGATCACTTTGGGGACTAATGTAAGTCATGTTGTGGGTGTACCATGTGTTGTGTGAGATGACAATAAACAGAAGCTTGTCATTACATTTGAGTGAGTTTATTGTAAGGCTGCATTAGTATTTGACCTTAAGGTAGTTAGTCATTTTGTCCTAAATTGTTGATTCATGTGAATGTGCCTATAGCAGTAATTGAGAAAGTTATACATTTTTTCTGTCTCAGAATAAAGTGTTCAATAATCAATCAGTTGACCAAATATTATACTTGACTAAGCCCTCCATATCCATATTAAATTGTCCCACGGCCTGGCTAGCACGTTTTCAATGCAACCAATGGGGCTATATTGCTCCATACCACAGCTCACTGCTGTGCATCAATGTTCGCACTGCCTCCCCTCTCGTTTTTGTATTCATGGACTAAAGAGGAATAACCGAGTTGGGGTCATGATGAAACTGGAATAAATCAAACATTGGGCCAGATAGCTATTATAATATGGAGAGGGTAGTCTATAACTTGGGGTTAGTGAGAAGCCTAGTCGTCCGGGTAGAGAAGGGAGCACTTACAAACCGAGGGGGTATAGCCGAGTCAACATTCTGTACCAAGCAATGTACCGCAGTGTCGTCCTGCCGCGCTATCCGACACACAGAGAAATCTGCAGTACTGCAAAGTGTGGAGAGAGAGAGGGGAGCGCAAGAGAGAGGAGGGAGGGGGCTGGGAAAGAGGTACCGCTCCATCGTTATGAGTCCAACTGGAGAGAGAGGAGAACGGGAGCGACGCATTATTGCAGTATAGTGCCATCACACAAACACACACACACACACACACACACACACACTAACGAAACTACCGCACTAACCCACAAACCGATACACACCGATTCGCTTCCACACACTCGCCGGGAGAGGGGGAATCACGGTGGTGTTAGATAATTCTGAAATTCGACCACGGGAAAATAGTGAAAGTATATAATTGGGTAATCTAAAGGAACATGAAATCAGTTGTGTTTAGCTTTTGAAGGGGAACGTGCTTGATTTTGAGCATCTCGACTCAGCATCTTTGGAATATCACGACTTCTCTTGCATAGATTTATTATTTAAAGAAATTCGCCAAGCAGCCTTGGATTTATCTCTTATGGATTTTATAAACTGATTTTTCATTTGAAATTGAGAATCTGTGTATTCGTTCTTCGAGTGAATTATTACCCGACGCTTGCCTGGGTATTGCGGTACTTTGGGGGTGACTTGCGGTGCAAAAGCATCGCTTTGAGATTACTGCACCAGCCTCTGCATCCGTTTGTTATTAACGCATCAATTTAATCAGTCGAGTCTCTGAGGTTCTGGACATCTTTGGACGACAGGAGAGATTTTTCCCATTGCTTTTTTGTGATTTCGCTTCTTCTTTTTTTTTTTTTTTTTTTACTTCAGACCCTCCCCCCCTTCGTCTCTCTCTCGCTCTCTCTCTCTCTCTCTCTCTCTCTCTCTCTCTCTCTCGCTCTCTCGCTCGCCCCCCCCCACTCCCCCCTACCGCTCACTGACAGTGAGTCAGTTCCAAGCAGCTGCATAGAAGATGTGAGTATCAATGCAGGGTTTCCTCTTTTTTACTTATTCTATTCATTTTTTCTATTCACTAAACATGATATATGCTAATATGTTGAGTATTTAAATCATGTTGTTAGGCTCTTTCTTTGCTCTATTGATTTGTTCTAGCTTTATTTATTTTGCTGACGCAAGTCCTTTTCCCGTCACAGCAGCTCTGAATAATGGATCTCGTCTACTGTAGTTGATTACCCTCAGTCCTCTTCTGGGCTTCAAAATAAATTCATTTTTTTCTTGATGAATTTAATTAATAATTGTCATATTTCAGCTGAAAGGATGTTTTTTTTTCTTTATACCATATGGTTCTAGGGACTTCCAGGTTATCAAATGTCTGTGAAGTATTAGAAAATCAATATCAATGTGAACTGATTGGTCTGAGCTGAGGCTAAGACTGTGCAGGATGTATGTTTTCCTCTCCTGTTACAGTAGGAAATACAGTAGGGTACTACGCATGGCATCTGGGATGAGATTGTCCTGCACCTGCAGTATAGAACAAGTTCATGCCTTTCAAATGATGGCTATATTCTTCATATATATATATATATATGGTGGATGGAATGACATTGCCTGTACTGTATATTTGGCTAATTTCAATAGTCTGATTCAGGACCAACACCCCCAGAGGAGTCCATGGAGGCTGTCTGTGTTAGAACGCTCCCCCTCTCACTCCTCCCCTTTCTCCCTCTCCTTATCCTTCTCTGAACCAAATTGGTTGTTTGCCCCATCTCTTTTAACCCTTCTTCCTTTTCTCTCTATTCTCTCCTCTTATTCCCTTTCTCCTTATCCTCCTCTTCTTCCTCTCTCTCTCTCTCTCTCTCTCTCTCTCTCTCTCTCTCTCTCTCTCTCTCTCTCTCTCTCTCTCTCAGGTACAACTCTGACTTTATCCCTTTTCTCCTCCTCCTCCTCCCCTCATTATACTTGTCCTGCTGTGTTTTTGAAATTTTAATCTGAATCTCTTTGATCACTGAGTACTGTTATCAAGGCTTATATTTTGAAAAAACTTTTATTTACAACACTTGTAAAATGCAGTTGTTTCAGCCTGAATGCACTTAAGTCATGACTGCTAAATTACTGAAATGTTAAATGGCCTGCTCCTCCCCTTCCCCCTCTCTCTCACATCCGTCTCTTCTCTTCCTCTCCCCTCTCATCTCCCTATTTATTTTTCTTACCCTTCCTCATCTTCCTCTTCCTGTCTCCGTCCTTCCCCCTATCCTACCCCTCGCCCTCCCATCTCTTCTCATCTCCATCCATCCCTTCCTCTCTCTCTCCCCTTCCCAGGTCTGCCCCAGATGCTGCTCCCCCAGCTGGACCTCCCGGAGCCCCAGGGGCCCCAGGAGCAGACGGAGCCCCAGGTGGAGGGCCCCCACCCCCTCCTCCCAACACCTCCAGCAACCGCAGGCTACAACAGACACAGGCCCAAGTGGAGGAGGTGAGGTAGTGTGACACGCACGTACAGTACCAACCAACCTGGTCTGGGCATCGATACCATGCTCCTAACAGTACTCCCACTCATCCCAAACCATACAGTACAACATTTTAGACTACAGCAAGTAACTAGCTTGTCAATCTGGGATTGACTTCACAGCGTGAGACAACTAGCATCAATTAGGCCAGATCTGGGCTGAATTTCCAGTTGCTCCCTCCGCTCTGCACTTGTTCACTCTCCTTGGTGTAAGCAATAGCGCCACCTAGTTTCCCCCATTTTGCTTTCATCTATCCAATTCAATGAAAAAGGGAGGGAATGAGGGCAGAAGTAAAGGAACAACCTTCTGGAATGAAATGCGGCCCATGAGTCAAGCCGTAGAAACAGAGCTCATGGAAAAGGAAAGGACAAAGATTGCTTCTTTGTGCCGTTCTTTGATTGTTGGGAAATATAAAAATAGAGTAGCATAGTCTAGTCTACTCTACTCTACATTGCAGTTTGATTTGTTTTACCATTTATTTCAGTAATGTTTTGGCTGTGCAGCCTTCGTCAGGGTGTGGCTTTCTGGGATCAACATGATATTCCATCAACCTGACAACATGAATTTGTCATTTTATTGCTGTGTGTTTTTAGTGTGTGCATAATGAATGAAGCACTGAGAAATGTTGTAACAAGTATTCCAAAATACAATACCCACGATAACAATTTGGCTAGCATATGATACAACATGGCTGTCTATGATGATGTTTTATATATTCTATTTCTATGGCCAAAGTTATATTAGCTATTAACATAAAGAAAATAACATGGTTGATCAATATATCTTAGTAATGGACTGCACTGCAGCTTGTGAATGGTTTCATGCTGTATTAAATTGTGTGATGTGGGCTTCTATAGCTCGGGCTGTCAGTCAATTCAAAGAACCATCTTATCCCTGTCTCTTCTCTTTTCCTCTTTTCTCTCTCCTCTCTTCCTCCTCTCCTCTATTTCTCTCCTCTATTTCTCTCCTCTCCTCTCATCCTCTCCTCCTTCTCTCTCTCTCTCTCTCTCTCTCTCTCTCTCTCTCTCTCTCTCTCTCTCTCTCTCTCTCTCTCTCTCTCTCTCTCTCTCTCTCTCTCTCTCTCCTCTCCTCTCCTCTTCTCCTTTCCTATCTTCCTCTCTCCTCTCTGCCCCCTCTCCTCTCCCCACCTCCCCCTCTCCTCTCCAGGTGGTGGATATTATGCGGGTGAATGTGGACAAGGTTCTGGAGAGGGACCAGAAGCTGTCGGAGCTGGATGACAGAGCGGATGCTCTCCAGGCCGGGGCCTCCCAGTTCGAGAGCTGTGCAGCCAAACTCAAGAGCAAATACTGGTGGAAAAACGCAAAGGTAATGACAGTGATCAATGATGATATCGTCATTCACATTAGCAGACACTTTCATCCAAAAGCACTTAAAGTTAACATATTCAGGAGAACTGCAAGGTAATGGTCATATTGATAATGATTATAATATGGTTATTTAGCCAACTCTTTCTATCCAAAGCGACAGTTTTGCTCCACCAACCAGTACCACGCTCCACCAACCAGTACCATGCTCCACCAACCAGTACCACGCTCCACCAACCAGTATCATACTCCACCAACCAGTACCACGCTCCACCAACCAGTACCACGCTCCACCAACCAGTACCATGCTCCACCAACCAGTACCACGCTCCACCAACCAGTACCATGCTCCACCAACCAGTACCATGCTCCACCAACCAGTACCATGCTCCACCAACCAGTACCACGCTCCAACAACCAGTAACACGCTCCACCAACCAATACCATGCTCCACCTACCACTACCATGCTCCACTAGCCAGTACCACACTCCACCAACCAGTACCATGCTCCACCAACCAGTACCATGCTCCACCAACCAGTACCGTGCTCCACCAACCAGTACCGTGCTCCACCAACCTGCTCCACCAACCAACTGAGCCATGGAGGTGCAGGGCGCTGAGGCGGACACACAGCGTCTGTCCCGGGAATGCTGTCCCCTTTCCCGCGTACTAATCCCCTAATTAGCATCTGTGGGCGAGTGGAGCGACGCTCCAGGGAATGGGGAAATAGGGAGGCTCGCACTGCAGAGTTTTCTCTACTGAATAGCATGCAGTTATTCCTAGGAATTGCATAACAATAGCACCAGAAATACACTGACTGGACACAAGGGAGTGTGATGAAATGTTATGCTCTGCTTTCTGTTTGTCATCATTGTGCTGGGTTGGTGTGTGTGTGTGTGTGTGTGTGTGTTTTTTTCGCAGCGACTTCACCCCTGAAAAAAAATAATGTGTTTCATCATCATGAGGAAAATCGATCTGGTTTATTAACTATAAGAATATAATAATTAATAAACTCCTTAACTCTCCATTTCCTTTCTTTTTAGATGATGATCATTATGGGTATCATTGGAGTTCTTGTGGTCGGAGTCCTTTTCTGTAAGTACCATTATTCACTTTCTCCTATTACTATTAATTGATACCCACTCGCATGTAGTCAGTTAGTCTTTTAAACTTAATTTGGAAATTTCTTGGCATATGAATTATTGTGCAGATGACTAAATGAATGTCCATACTTCTGTATCGCATTAGCGGATACTCACACTGCTCTCAGGGTAGGTCTGCCGGTTTTGACTAGTAGAAGTGACTTTTCGTAGCATGTTAGGAGAATTAATGTGGCAGGTTAGGAGAATTAGGTTAAGGTTAGGAAAAGGGTTAGGGTTAGCTAAAATGCTAACAATATCTAGCTACAACCAGGCCTGCCCTGAGAACAGTCTTGGTTTCCACTAATGCGATTCTGCATCCATACTAGTCAAGTGCAGTAGATGTTAAGGCGAAGGCCACAGCTATAATCAGTGTGCACTTATAACAGGCCCAGGTCTGCCCTGACTGTCTCCTAGTGCCTACTCTATGTCAATAATTCATGACAATTTATTACAGTAAATGATTGATACAGTATAAGGCCTCTGTTACCAGTCATTCAGTAGAAACAAATATTTAGATGTAGCCCACTGAATGCAAAGATAATTATTTAGCTGTTTCACACATTGTTAGATGTATCTTCAGTTTGTGATTTAGAAACCCATACATCTGCTGATCCAATTATTTAATGATCTCTCCCTATCTCTTTCTCCCTCTCTCTCTCCCCCTCCCTCCCTCTCTCCCCCTTTCTATATCTCCCTGTTTTCTCTCCCCCTCTCTCTATCTCCCTGTCTTTCTCTCCCCCTCTCTCTATCCCTATCTCCCCCTCTCTCCCTTTCTATATATCCCTCTCTCTCTATCTCCCTCTCTTTCTCTCCCCCTCTCTCTCTCTCTCCCTTTCTATATCTCCCTCTCTTTCTCTCCCCCTCTCTCTATCTGCCTGTCTTTCTCTCCCCCCTCCCCCCTCTCCCCCTCCCCTATCCCTATCTCCCCCTCTCTCTCCCTTTCTATATCTCCCTCTCTCTCTATCTCCCTCTCTTTCTCTCCCCCTCTCTCTCTCCCCCTCGGTCCCCCTCTCTATCTCCCCTCTCTCTCTATCTCCCCCCTCTCTCTCTCTCTCTCTCTCTCTCTCTCTCTCCCCCTCCCTCTTTCTCATAGTGTACTTCTTCTATTGAGTTATCCCAGCGTGGCAGAAGGACACAGACATGAGAGCGAAATAGGAGAGGGAAGAAGAAAACAAAATCGATACAAATCCAAACTCCAGTCCTACCCCCTTTCTCCCTCCACACCAGGTCTTCCATCTAGCACTTAAACATGACGGTAGTGTGTAGATGTCATTGCTCTCTTTTCTCTTTGTCGTCCTGCCCTTCCCTTCTTCTTGATCCATCTTTCTTCCTCTGTTTTGGCGTGCTGTCTCACTCACTCTCCTGCCTGCATCTCATACATTATTGAAGTGTGCAGTAGAGAGAGAGAGAGAGAGAGAGAGAGAGAGAGAGAGAGAGAGAGAGAGAGAGAGAGAGAGAGAGAGAGAGAGAGAGAGAGAGAGAGAGAGCGAGAGAGAGAGAGAGAGAGAGAGAGAGAGAGAGAGAGAGAGAGAGAGAGAGAGAGAGAGAGAGAAGGAAGAAGTGAAAGAGAGAGAGAGCATGGAGAGAGAGAGTGAGTGCAAGGAGAGAGAACAGCAGAGAAGCAGTTCTTTCTATCCCAGATACGCCAAAGCTTGTCCATGTTACCTTTTGGAGAGCGTACTACATTTGTAAATTGATACTTACATACAGTACCTAACAACCCCTCCTGATCCCCTACCTCCTACCACTACCATTATTACTACAACTTACTAATACAAGGTCATGGTTAAGATTATGATCATTTTGTTGTGTGTGTGTGTGTGTGTACTTGTGATCCAAATCAGTGTAGCCAGTAGCTTTTTCCAGGTTTAGTTGATATATGCCTTGACTGGCCTTTTCCTTTCCTTTACCTCCCTCTTTCTCTCACTCACTGACTGTGGTGTTTAAGAGAGAGAGAGAGAGAGAATAAGAAAAGCCAGGAAGGATACTGGAAAAGGCAGAAACGACTTTTTGGACACTGACTTTTAGTATATCTTTATTCTTGTACCACAGACAGACGGACAGTTAGCTAGATTGACATTGACAGACAAACACAAACAGACAATCTGTACCTACATAAATAGAGTATTCTTTCAGGAGTGCAGACAAAGGTCTATACAGTATTAACTCTCGACACACCTATAGGCAGGTCAGTGTGTAATAACACTGCATAGTACATTTTTGATTGATTAGTGAGCAGCTTTACTGTGTTGTGGTTGTGTTCAGACACTCTTGTACGTTCTAGTAGAGAGGGTACAGGGTTAGGGAGGAATGGTTCAATAGACTGTTCCCTATCTGGAGAGTGGACATAACCAAATAACCCCCCAAATAACCCACTTCCTGCCCATCAAACCAACAAAAACACACACACTGTTACCTACAGTAGCCTATATGCTGTTACCTACAATAGGCCATTTCCTACAATAGGCTGTTTCCTACAGTAGCCAATAGGCTGTTTCCTACAGTAGCCAATAGGCTGTTTCCTACAGTAGCCAATAGGCTGTTTCCTACAGTAGCCAATAGGCTGTTTCCTACAGTAGCCAATAGGCTGTTTCCTACAGCAGCCTATAGGCCCAATGGAAGTAGTGTTTGTGTCTTACTTGACTTGCATGGCAGACGATGTCCATAGTTTTGCCTATTTGAGTGACCTATGTATCTGCCATTTCTGAAACTAACTGCCTATTGTACATTTATTTTGTTTTGTGGTTTTCAGGAACTGTGTATAGGCAACTGTATCTATGTGCCCTATTAATAACTAATGCGTATGCAATGCAATGAAGCTCAAGAGTTTGCCAAATTTTTGTTGTTCACATGCTTTCAAAATAACTAATACTCGACCAGAGAACAATGGTTGCTACAGTAGTATTCTGACGGGAAAAAAACGAAAACCGTAGTACCGTACAAGTAGTACCATAAACCAGACTATTGCTCCTGAAAATGTGTTTTTTAGTTAGTTTATATTTTACTTTTGGTGTTGGATATTCCAGAAAATATCATTTTCCTCTCAATGGTTGATACAGAGGGATTGTTTGACACATTGTAAAAAATATGAAAAATAGCTATGTGTAAATTGCATTTATGAATGAAAATAGTGGTGATTACTCAAAACAATGATCTAATAATATTGTGCAATAATATTATTAGGTAAAGAAATTATACAACATGATAATACTGCGAGAGATACAACTGGATCATGAGAATTCTTTAAATGCATGCTTACCACTTGATGCTAATAAAGAAAATCATCAACATTATTGTGTGTCTACCCCTTTATCATTGGAGTGAAAATGAACACGTATAATACCACACTGTCTCTCCAGATTCAGAGAAAAACACCAATGATACTATTAAAGAAAACATTTATTTGAAGAAAATGTACAACTGTTTATAGTACAACAGTAATTGACATTACAGCAACCCTTAAGACATTGGTTTTCAACAGCTTCAGATACCATGTCTCTGCGACCCTGAAAGAATCCAAGAATGAAGAAAGTCTGTGAATTAGGTTGGAACTCTGCTTCGCATCTCTAGGCTACTGTTGTCTTACTACTAACAATAGTTAAAAATACAAGGTCCATAGGAAGCATGGGGAACTTACCTATTTCATCACTTGGTAGAAGAACAGAACGGTGATGACCAGAAAACCCAGGACCATCCAGTAGGAATCTACAGGGAACAGTTATGACAAATATTTTGTTTCTGCTCAGGTTCTCCCAATGACTCACAGTCAGCAGGCACCAAACAGGAGAAAACATTTAGCAAAGGAGCAGTATCTGAACCTGCCTGATAAGAACACTCATTCTATTTTAGTTGTCCATTCACACCTAATGAACGTGACCCTTATGGCAATGCTGATGTGCACCTAATTTCTGATTGTCCTCTCACGCCTGTGTCTGTAGCAGCCTACCTGGCTCAGGTGGCTCTACTGTCAGGCTGAGGGAGAGGGGTGTATCCAGGGCTGGGTGGGTCACTCTGCAGGTGACCGTGGTTCCAGGGGGGAAGGCGGAGGGGTGCAGGGTGAGGTGGGAGGAGATGGACATGGTCCTGTCACTGTGCTGCCGATGGCTGGAGAGAGACACCTGCTCTGATAGGACGCTAGGCTCTGAGTCTGTAGAGGAGACGGAGAACCACTCCATCTGAGAGAGAAGAGAGTCTCAGTATAATGTCTGTAATATTTAGGATATCCATATTATTAGTACTGTATGATGGCCTACCAATGACCTTCTGATTGTATTAGACATCTAATCACTGTGTGCTAATCACTTTGAAACAGTGGTATCTGTGAATATGAATGACTGGATATTTCATTGGTCGACCGCACCAGACACACACCTGGACATCCAGAGGGTAGTAGTTCTTGCAGTGGCAGCTCAGTTTCTGGGGCAACTCATCCCGAAATACCAGCTTCTCCTCAGAGAGAGAAACATGAGGAGGTTCTAAAGACAGAGAGACTTTGTATTTAGATGTGAATAGTGTGCACACTATGTCACACATGACATAGACACCTAATGTAATAAACGCATATTCATATGTGTAGAGAAATTATGTACATTTTAGTCATTTAGCAGACACTCTTATCCAGAGCAACTTACAGGAGCAATTAGGGTTAAGTGCCTTGCTCAAGGGCACATCAACAGATTTTTCACATTTTCGGCTCCCAATGCTCTTAACCACTAGGCTACCTGCTGCCTATGTAAAGAGACAATCAATCACAAGGGTTCTTAGAGAGACTTACGTGTGACGTGTAGCTGTATGACCTGCTGGGCCTGGTACAGTCCAGTGCTGACGGTGCAGATGTAGGTCCCCTCGTCAGAGACCTTCAGTCTGGCCAGAGTCAGAGACGCATTACCCTGCCCCACCAGCAGGGCGGCATCCACACTCGAACCCTCCCTCTCCACGTGTACTTGAGGAGGAAAAAACAATGCCAAAACAGTATGATGAGGCGAAAGATTATGTCCAATTCTCAAAGTAATCCTTCAGTAAACCTCTGGGTTCCTAGCTATGACAGCAATAATACATTTGTATTTTCCGTCTCTGGGTGGATAATAAAGTTGGAATGTTGACCATGGAGGTCCTAATGCACTTTATGTTGTGATGGTAAGTAGGCCCAACTCATCCTACACTTATAGCACCATCATAACTACTTAAATAATGCCTTTATTCTCTCACCTGCTGGCCCCTCCTCTGTCTCCGTCTGCCCCGCCCTAATCTCGAGCACTTTCCTCCCACTTCCTCTGTGCTGCAGCCGCCACTCAAGACCCAGCTCCTGCCCTGGGGGTGGGGCCTGCTGCCTGAAGCCACAGTCCAGGAGGGCCACGCCCCCTAGAGGAGCGGAATGGGACTGCGAGCGAGAGAACACCAGGAACACCACTGGGGAAGACGGGAGAGAGAAAGAATTGATTATGGAGAAAGAAGCAAGTGAAAAGTAGAGAAAGAAAGAGGGGTGATGAGAAAAGAGGCAGGGGTGAGAGAATGAGAGAGAGTAACAGTGTTATACATCATTACAATATGACACGTCTAGTCTACAACAGGCATACTACCAGAAGTATGATAATAACCTTCTTGTCTCACCCTCAGTCAGCAAAGTTCCTGATTGGCTGAGGGGGAGTTCCAGTTTGCTCTGCATGAGAGCTAGACGATCTGATTGGTCCAGTGGCAGTGTCTGCAGGACCAATGTGAGGCTGAGCCCGCCCCCCTCTATCTGCAAGGAGCCAATGAAATAGGCTGGTTCTGTGGAGCCCTCCTTGGCATTACGGGGGAAGTAGCGGCTGATCTCACATGTCACTTCCTGCTCGTTACAGTCAGCATGGAGCAGCAGGTCTGCCTCTGGGATCTCAGGAGACTCAACTATCAGAGAGCAGAGAGGTGGAGGGAGGGAGGGAGGGAGGGAGTGCAGGAAAGAGATGGTGTGAGGGGAGGGAGAAGGTCATTCCATCAGGTAACTCTATTGTACAAAAGATAACCTGATGATGAACTAACCTTTAGCCTCCAAGATGATGTTGTCAGGATCAGGGACAGCGGGAGGGTTGAAGGGGGTCAGAGTATCAGGTGAAAGATCAGGGGTCACGGCCAGGTCTCTGAGGACAAGCGTGGCTGGGGTGCGGCTGAAGAGAGCCCCACCTCCCATTCCCCCCATCCCACTACCCTCCTCCACCAGAGAACAGGACAGCACCACGTCTGCTCCTCCCTTCCCTAAGAGAGAGGGAGAGAAGGGGAGGAGGGGGAGAGAATGAGGAGTGAGAGGACAGGACAGGATCGAGAGAGAGGGACGAGGAGAGGGCATTAGGAGCAGGAATGTGAGCATAGTGTAATATTCATGTGTCAGCATACTGAATTGTAATTGGATGCATACTGCGCTATGATTGGTTAAGACCACCCAGGTGGTGAGGTCATCTCTAAAAAGATGATCATGGCCGGAGACACATGAACATGCCAGTTATAGCTAGTTAATAAAGAGCTACGTTTATAAAGATCCCTGTCGTCCTGCATTTTATTATTTTGTACAAAGCATATAAAACAAGACACATAGCTGACTAATGTCCAGAATATACAGTCATTTCATGTTTAGAAAATGTCAGGAGTGAAAAAAATATGTTCTTACCAGAAACGCATGTAATCAAATACCCCCAAATCAGGATTTCAAGCATCTTTCCAGTCGCTTTTTAGTCAACAGTAATTACAGGCCTTTCATAAATATACAGAATAGACCCCTAATTTCATAATTTAATTAATGACCACCCTCGAAATCAAAGTCGAAGATATAAGAATACAATTTAGAGACAGTTAAAATGTTAGGCTGTTTTACAGTGAAGTTACTTTCACTTTTGTTTTAAGGTAAACCAAATAAATAAAGTAAAATGGTCAACTAAATGTTCGCGTAGAACGTAATTAGTTTGAAATAATATTTAAAGATTTATCAGACGTATTAATTTATCAAACACCGATTAATATATGCCATGTTTCCAGCGTATGTGTTGTTTCCATTGAGCTATAGGTTGTTTTCAGCGTTTGACGCAGGTGCGTCATTGTAGAATTTTGAGAAACGTTGCTGAATGAAAGTGAAAGAGAGTTGTTCATTTTTCTGCATATCCTCCAATCACAGAGCAATAACGCCATTCCTCATTGGTTGCAAAGAGAAATGTGTGTCCACAAGCACAAAATTGTCGAAGCTCTTATCTTTCGTTCTATCTTTCTTCTCAGACACAAACACGCAAACAGGAACGCACGCTCACACACAAACACACACGAGAAAAGCAGAGATGAAACGTTAGGGCTTTATTTGGATTCATAAAGCATGACTTGAATTAAAATTACATCGGTATTTCTGTTCTCTTTCCCTCGTTATCTTCACCTATATATTTTACTTATTGTCCTCCATGGTTTTGTTGATCCAGCCAATGTATTTAGCCACACGGGTGTACACTCCATATCTACCACTCTGACCACAACCCACACCCCAACTGACAATACCTGCAGCCCAAAAACGTTTAGTACTATCATCCTTCAAGACATACGCCCCTCCACTGTCCCCCATACAGGAGTCCTTGCCCCCCTCAGGTACTCCGGCACAGAACATGTTGTCTGTCAGAAGAGGGATCCTCGTTATTGGCGTTGCTGCTTTTGCTTTTTTGACAGAGTCTTGGCACTTATCCTCACCCACTACTGGTAGGCGTATATACCTGAGCTCGTTGGCAATGATGTCATGTTCTTTAATGCCAAAGCCTGACACCATACTGAAAAGGGAAAGAGGTCAGGAAAGAGGTCAAGGAGTTACTCAGAAAACGATTGTGTTACATTCATTAACTTTTTTGAACATTGATGATCTATGGACTGCTAAGGACTGGTTGTGCACTTAGACTACTTTAGATTTTGCAATGGAATTCAAGGATTTCAAAAAGAAGTTCATGAAAATTGTAGGTTGCACCCTTGGCGCATAGACTACTTCCATAACAAGAATTAACACATTATGAAATGTGGGTCTATCTATCCCTTCAAAATGGACTTCCTCTTTGTGTTCTTATTTATGTCTTTAATAACATACATTTTCATATTGATGTTCAGCTTTCTCATTTTTAATAACGAACAGGACAAGTCTGGCTCTCACCCAATCTGGCCACTGGTGTATGTAGCGCCCTCTGGTGGCAGACACAATGGCATAATGGCAGCGTGGAATGTGAGTGATTGTTGGAGTTTTATCAGGGCAATGTCATGATTGTAGTTTGCATCATCTGGGTTATTGTATTCAGGGTGGGGGTGGAGAGAGGCGACACCAAGAGGGGTGAGCTTTGCTAGTTTTTCTGCATCATTGTCTCCCACAAAAACCTTGAAATCAAAACAGAATTCAACTTCAGAATAGATCTTCAACTTCTTAAAATCTGACATCACTGAAGGACTTCTACACACGTAATTCAAACGTTAGCCTGTGGTGGCTTTACCAAAGTACTGAAGGCTTCTCTTTGCCTGTAGTTACTATACCTTTAAAAACATAAGCAGGAAATTCTTTTGTTCTCCAGTGTCCAATGAATTGATGGGTACGTGTCACAATCTACCTACCCGAAGTTTCTCCTTTAGCACAGGTGTGCCCTGTTGCACCAGGTTATGAGCTGCAGTCATGATCCAGCGGTCCCCGATCACAATGGCCCCTCCTCTGCTTCCATCCACACTGAGCATCACCTGCCAGGGTATGGTTTTGTCTGGGGCTTTGTCTCCCCCCATGATCCTCTGAAAGCCTGAGATGGGCTCCGTGGGCTGGCCACAGACTGGGGGTGGGGGGTAAAGTAGTGATGAGGGTCACACAAATACATACAGGATGGTATTTGGGGGATATGGTAAAGAAAATGGTACTTAAGGAGTTACCTGGGATACATGAGGGAATGACATGGGTATCAAGGTTGTCTCTCCACTTTCTATCTGCTGCACAAGTGTAGCTCACTGAAGGACAGACAGACAGACATAGAGTGGTTGTCAACACAAATTAAATAAAAAAATATTATTGTTTAGTGAGCAAATGTGTGTGACTGATGAAGGATAGTTAAACATCTCACCAGTTGCTCCTCCAAGGAGTGAGTAGAAAGGTTCATTGCAGTGGTACTGAATGACGGAGAGGTACTGGTTCTGAGAGCCAGATATGAACTTTACCCCTCCATTCAACAATGCTTCAGGTTCCCCACAGTCAATTACTGCACAGGGAGAGAGAGAGAGAGAGAGAGAGAGAGAGAGAGAGAGAGAGAGAGAGAAAGAGAGAGAGAAACCAAAATACATCTGTGTTTAATGTGGAACTTGACTGTATTAGGTTGTGATCATAGAAATATAATCAATTTCTATGGTTGTGACTCACTGTGGCACTCAGGGAGGGAGAGGTGCCACTTTCCATTATTTTGACACATGGAGGCATAGCTCTTGATCTCTCTGCCATCCTGAGAGAGAGAGAGAGAGATAGAGAGAGAGAGAGAGAGAGAGAGAGAGAGAGCGAGAGAGAGAGAGAGAGAGAGAGAGAGAGAGAGAGAGAGAGAGAGAGAGAGAGAGAGAGAGAGAGAGAGAGAGAGAGAGAGCGAGAGAGAGAGAGAGAGCGAGAGAGAGAGAGAGAGAGAGAGAGAGAGAGAGAGAGAGAGAGAGAGCGAGAGCGAGAGCGGAGAGAGAGAGAGAGAGAGAGCGAGAGCGAGAGAGAGAGAGAGAGAGAGAGAGAGAGCGAGAGAGCGAGAGAGAGAGAGAGTTTAGTCGATACACTGACAGTTTAGTCGCTCTTCACAGGGGATATTTCCAGGAAAAGAGCCCTTGAAGAAAATAGAAAGACTGAATATAAACAAGAGAAGGAAAGAGAGAAGGAAGTATGAGGAAAGAGAGAATGATAAGAGGCAGGGTAAAAAAGGGATTGTTTAATCTCACCATAATTAGTTTGTAGCCAGAGTCACAGCGGACTTGGATGTAGTCTCGGTAATAGTACTGGAGAAAGTTTGGGGTGACTCTTCCATTGGTGACATAACTGGGTGAAGCACACTGCACCCCTATGAACAACAACACAGACATATCAACTTTGACCTGTATTCTCTGCTTTACTTCCGGGAGGTTTTACCTTCTCACCTTTTTTGCCCTTCACCAGTTTGCATCTGGCCTTCCCTTCATACTCTCCCTTGCTCTGTCTTTCTCCCTGTCCTCTTCCATTATCTCCCTCTACCTCTGTTCTCCCTCTCTATGCCTTTCCCCCTCCCTCTCTCACTCTGAGTAGTGTAGTGGAGGCTCCAGCCCTGGCTCAGACCAGCCCAGTCTGTGTGGTAGTCTAGCTGGACAGTGTGAGAGTTAGTGGGCATTAGTCCAGGACTCTTCCCTCCACACAGCTTCTGGGGTTCCTTGTCTGGGATGGACACCTGGGTGAGGCAGAGGAGATATCAAACACTGTAAACATAGCGTCCTGAACACAGACACAAACCTTGACACACACACATGCATGAACACACACATGAACAAACACACACATTCAATACTTAATTAATGCAGTGGTCAGGGCATTGTACAGTGTTACCTGTAGCCAGTGGTAGAGGCAGCTGGGTACATTCTGGGTGCCTATGTGCTCTATGTGGAAGCTGTCAGTGAAGTTGAGGGTGACGATGAACCCAGGCTCCACAGAGATGACGTACTGACAGGCCAGGCCGTGGGGTGACGGGTCAGGGTACCCCGGGCTGGACAGAGTCCCCTCTGGTTCATCAAATATACCCCCACCACAGGACACTGGTCAGGGGGAGAGAGAGATGTCCATAAGATGTATATGACTACAGTACACACACACACACACACACACACAGATAGAGAGTAGGTGTACTCACAGACACAAGTGCGCTGGTCAGGGCGGAGCTCGTAGCCATGGCGACAGGAGCACATGTAGGAGCCCAGGGTGTTGTGGCAGAACTGGGAGCAGAGTGGACCAGAACCATCCTCAGGGTCTGGAGCTGAACACTCATCTATGTCTGGGATAGGGATGGAGAGAGGGATGGAGAAGAGAGGTGGAGGGAAGGAGAGAGGTGGGGGGTGTAGCTTAGCATCACACAGTGATGTCACCTTCCCTGAGACTTGCATGGTGTTTGTGGTTTAACAGTGTTCTACAGTTGGCTTGGATATGTAGTACTGTTGTGAGCAGGGTATCTGATCCTCTAGTGGGGTTGGTACGGGCTACACTACCTTTGGCCTGATAGTGGGCGGAGAAGCCAAGGTGCTGGTGTGGCTCAGGGTTCGTGTCGTCTGTCTGAAAGACCAGGGTGAGCCTGTTGCCTGGAGACAAGAGTGGCTGGTTGCCTGGGTGATGTCCATCAGCAGAATTCTCCTGACCACAGAACTTTGCAAGGACCTTCTTGTCATATAAAACCTGGAATGACAGAGTGAAGAAGGTTCTTGGACATATTTAAATATCGGTAAGAAACATTGAATACATCCTAATACATTTTATAATAAGGTATCGAAGTATTCTTTTGAAGTCCACTGACCGTGAGTGAGTCGTAGTAACAGTTGGCGGAAGGCTCGATGTCCAGTTGAGTGAAGCTGAGCTGGAGCTGGTAGCCCTCAGGTACACTGAGGTCCCACTGTTGTGACAAGGCAGCAGGGTATGGCTGGGGGAACTGGGGGGACTGGACCTCCCCATGTAGGGCTGGCAGGGACCGGGCCAACCGCCAACACTCACACACAGAGACACAAAGCAGCCTGGAGCAGAGCAACACAGGGAGAGAGGGCTGAGATGGGAGGTATAGGAGGAGTTGTGTGTCACAACAAGGTAAAAACAGCCCCTTGAAACATGTCTGTATGATGACTCTGATCAGAAAGAGAGCTATTTTCTGATCTGTGGCCAGGAAGTAGAAGAAAACATAATCTAATGATGCTGTAGGAATCATATGTTCTTATCATCCTTCAAGATGAAGGCTCAATAAACATTAAAACCACTGGTGTGCTGAGTAATATTGTCACGGTTTCGGCCGAGGCTGCGCCTCCTCCTTGTTCGGGCAGGCTTCGGCGGTCGTCGTCTCCGGAGTACTAGCTGCCACCGTTCTATGTTTCGATGTTCGTTTGGTTTGGTCTGTTTGTACACCTGTTCTTTGTTAGTGTTGATTATGTGCCCTATAAGTTCTCTTAGGTTTTGTCATGTGTTGTGTGTAATTGTTTCGTGTCAGCTAGGCGTTAGTTTGTTCTCTCTCGTTCTGTGTTTGTTTTGAGAGTGTCCGCACTGTGTGCGCAGTTTGGGTTACGCACTGTTCCCTGTGTGCGTAATTGTTTCGCTTGCCCTCCGGCTGGGATTTTGCCGTGAGCCTTTTGTATTTGTTTGATCCTCACTAAAGACTGTTGAAGAGCCTCTGTAGTCCTGCGCTTGATTTCTGCACCACATCTACGCTCAGCCCTTGACAAATATTAACAAACAGGTTACACTTTATTTGAACTCTTTCTCACAAGTGCTAGTTATGTGACACAATGTAATTGTACACCTTCACGGCAGCTGGTCTGTTTTGACAACTGACTTTAGACACTCACGAAAGCAGTTGTTGTTTAGGTTCACTTACCTATAGCCAATGGGTTCAAGTACAGTGTAACCAAACAAACTCACCAGATGAACGGATGGGTCCAGTCCATGTTGAAGGTCCTGGCAACAAATGTTTCTGTTGTTATTGTTTTACTGTTGTGTTGCTATTGCTCACATGTATTAGACCTGAATTCCCTGCAGTCTGTGTGTCCCAATAGAGACCTATGGTGAAGTATTATGCTAGGAGTCTAAAAGTCATGTTAAAACCTGCCCTGTTTGACTTGGCTGAAATAGACGAAAGAGAAGGGGGGAAGAGAGAGAGGGAGAGGTGAAAGAGACCGAGCGAAAGAGTAGTGGTGGTGGTGGAGTCAAAAGACTACAATTGACCAGTTCTTAAGGTAAAGCTTTTTTTACGTTAATGTTGAAAATGTTGAACTATAAAAGGCAGAATGCGGATCTACCAGAGGTTGGAGGGGAGGGGGTAGAGGGGAGGAAGGGGGGAGAAAAGGGGAGGGAGGAGAGAGAGAGAGAGAATGGGAGGAAAGTGTTGTGTGTTCAGTGGTCTTCCCGTAAAGTCTGTTTGATAAGTTTGTTTTGTTTACACACAGGGACAAACTCCATGCTGGCCTGGGTATGTCAGTTCAGGTCACACGCTGAAGGGATGTACTGTAGTGGTGCTACACTGTTGACCTTTTCATGAAGAACACACTATACACTAAACACTATCCACTATAGTATTCAGATGATCTACCTTTTTTAAACTACATCCCTGGTCACATGTTTAGTTTTAAGATATGACAGCCTACAGTATGTTAGATAGATAAAACCCTGATGAAGGCAGCTTAGCTGTGGAAACATTGGTATTTAGTGCATTCATTGCATCTGAGCCTCGGAAATGTGTCCAGCTTTTCTTTTCTAAGCCTACAGTGTGTTGCCATCATAAATGAAATATTATTAATATATTGTGAGATTTATTTGGAAGTGTGCAAAAATAAATAGAGGTTCCACTTTATAAGATGTTTAATGACACAGAAAGACAGATGTTGAGAGAACAGACGTCATTGATTGCCACTACAACTCATATTAGTCTAGTTCTCCTTCATGGTCTTCTTGATCCAGTATATGTAGTTAGCCATGTGGGTGTTTACCCCATATTGGCCTGGTTTTACACATCCTTTTGCCCAGCTAATGATCCCTGCTGCCCAGAAATGTTCCGCCTCCTTCAGGATGTACACCCCTCCATTGTCCCCTGTACATTTAGACTTGCCCCCCTCAGGTAATGTGTCACAGAACATGTCCCAGTTGTGCCCACTATCATTCGGGGCAACAGCAGCTCTGCATGTTTCCTGATCCACCACAGGAAGCTGGACATATTGGAGCTTATTTAAGCAATAAGGCCCGAGGGGGTGTGGTATATGGCCAATATACCACGGCTAAGTTCTTACGCACAACGCAACGTGGAGTGCCTGGACACAGCCCTTAGCCGTGGTATATTGGCCATATATCACAAACCCCAGAGGTGCCTTATTGCTATTATAAACTGATTACCAATGTATTTAGAACAGTAAAATAAATGTTTTGTCATACACGTGGTATACGGTCTGATATACCACAGCTGTCAGCCAATCAGCATGCAGGGCTCAAACCACCCAGTTTATAATGAAAATTATGTCACGACTCCTACACCAAACCCTGGAGAGAAAGAGGGAGCGAGAGCGAGAGAGAGAGAGTTAAATACTGAATGAAATTAACATCCGCTGAATGAAATTAACCTCAAAACCAGTGGTTGGTGGTCGGTATATCATGCTCTTGCAACATTATTGGTCAGCAATGGCTACAATCTCTCTCTTACCCAATCTTCCCAGGGGTGTATTTAGCACCTGCTGCTGGCAGACACAGTGGCATCACTGAATCGTTGAATGTGATTGGATGTTGGAGTTTGATCAGGCCGATGTCATTATCTTAATTTGGCCAAAAGTATCTGTAATTTGATTGAGGTGGAGCTCGAATAAATGAAGGTGTGGCGGAGGTGTGTCTACAGATACACCATATTCTGATCTTGACTTAATTCCCTAATAATTCCACCACCTTTAAGCGTGAGGAAACCATAAATAAGGTCTAGCAAACCTACCAGTTCCAAGTGGAAAAAGCATCTACGTTTCCCATAGAAATAACACCATTCTCCATGCACTGTAATTTACAACTTAATTAGATCTATTGATAAGAGCTAGGTAAATGAGTAATCAGTTTGGAGAAGAGGATTGCAAATACACAAAGCAAATGTTTTAGATGATTTGTCCAGCCATAAGGAAGCAAACTGAAAATCATATCAACATGACATGTATTGCGCAGTGAAATAGGATATAAATAGCTGTGCTGTTATTCAGAATTCTAATTGTGTGCCTTCAATTTGCGTGGATGAAATTAGGAGACCCAAGGCTTCTGTAGGGTTGAACCTGCCCAGTTGATGTATGCCCTTTACAATGTTATGAGTATATGCCCGGGCTTTACTCCTTTTCCCTTTTTCCATGTTAAATATTAGCCACCATCTGGAGCCACCGTCAGTAATACCCATACATTTATTTTTGCATCATTCCATTCCATTCAGTTTACCTTTCTTTTCTGTCACGTTCTTGTAAATTGTTCCTGAGGGTTGCTAGCATTCGTGGATCATATTAGGCTAACGTTGTGCAATAATGAATCATTATGGAACTCAGACCACACGTAGTAGGGTCATTCCTATCATGTGGTGCCTTTTCTGTCCCCAGGAAATATCACTTATTTACTGTAAAATGTGGATTCCAAAAGGCTTTAAATATAAGGTCAGGTGTCCTTTACCTTAACAACACCAAAATATGGATCCTGAAAGTGAATTTTATGCATTTTAAACACTTTTTGTCAGTGGATGTAGGTGTTTTGGCCATGTCCCCAAGTGTTATTTATCAACTTCCACAAGAAATATAAGCCATAAAATCAAATCTTTATTCATTATTTTATAGTCCTAGTTAAAGTCTTTCATCAATACAGTTTCTCATGATTATTGTATTTGTTATTATTTTATTTAAGATGTTCTGTGTGTCCCTGATATCACTTTCAACACTGTTAGTTTGTTGTAATTCTCCATTTAAGAAAACATCCCCTTCCTACAATGACACCACATTCAGGAAGTGTCATAATTTCTTTGGTGGGAAAACAATGATGCAAAGCTAAATAAATAAACACTCAGTTGTATCTATTTGTCCATGTTGTTAGTCTGCATGTCCCACTCAAAAATGTCCACCCTGGCTAAATTATAGAGAAAAAATTTAACAATCTAAATGTTAAAATATGTTTGATAGGGAAGTTAAAATCAAGTTCAAGTGTTCACCATTATTCTAGATCAATCTTGCTCACTCACAGAGCTATGGCTAACTTGGGCTCAACATTTCCACCATGTTAGGTTCCACCTTGTCAGGGTTATGTGCCTAACAAATTGGAAAATGCACCCAAAAATGTTGTAAGTACCTGAGCTTGACCAATATGTTTTTCTGAAAGTCAAACATGTCCTTTTTCTGATAGAATACTAAACAAAATGATAATTAAAGGTGCACCATATTTAAAGGGATGGCTTAAGATAAATGTACAGGAAGCCCCATTGAATGAAAACTCCACGAGAAAATATGTTGGCAAGCAAGTGGGAGGGTTTTCAGTGGTTGAATGAAATGTATGCAAAGCACGCAGGGTAGCCACACCTGCAGAGCATGTTACTCGACTAAATAAGTCTGAATACCAAATACTGACAAGTATCAGAACTCAGGATAAGACCCAGATGCAGACAGTTCGAATCACAGATGTTTATTTACAAAACAGGGGGCAGGCAAACAACAGGTCAAGGGCAGGCAGAGGTCCGTAATCCAGGGCAGTGTCAGTAAGGTAAAGAATGGCAGGCAGGCTCAGGGTCAGGGCAGGCAGAGGTCAGTAATCCAGGGCAGTGTCAGAAAGTTACAGAACGGCAGGCAGGCTCAGGCTCAGGGTCAGGGCAGGCAGAATGGTCAAAACCGGAAGAACTAGAAAACAGGGATAAAACACGCTGGTAGGCTTGACGAGACAAGACGAACTGGCAACAGACAAACAGAAAACACAGGTATAAATGCACAGGGGATAATGGGGAAAATGGGCGACACCTGGAGGGAGGTGGAGACAAGAACAAGACAGGTGAAACAGATCAGGGTGTGACAAGAAGTGCGTAGGAAAGGCATAAATTCCTACATCGGGATCGGGCCCATACAGCATCGTATGACCGTTACCTTAATGTCTTCCTTGGTCAGTTCAGAGGTCATGACCCACGGGTCTCTGATCACTGCGGCCCACTCATTACTCTGTCTTTGACTCTGAACTAAGCATACCAGGGGAAGATTGCGTTAGGAGCAATATCCCCACCCAGAACCCTCTGGTAACTCTCCAGGGACACCGCTGGATGACCGCACACTAGAAGAGGAGAAGAGGAGGGTTTCTTTCAACAGTGTTATATTTAAGCAATAAGGCCCGAGGGGGTGTGGTATATGGTCAATATACAATGGCTAAGGGCTGTTCTTATGCACCCATGGCTAAGAGCTGTTCTTATGCAAGAAGCAACACAGAGTGCTTGAATACAGCCCTTAGCCGTGGTATATTTGGCCTTTACTAGTATAGCTCATAGAAACACATTCAAAAACACATTCATAAATGGCAAATAGACAGTCAAAAAATGTATCATAAGGAATGCAGTTTTGAAGTGTCTGTCCTATATCTAGGAGATATAAGAAAGCTCAGGAAATATATATATATATACTACCAGTCAAAAGTTTTAGAACACCCCCATTTTTCAAGTTTTATTGAAATTTAAGCAGTTCAAGTCCAGTGAGTAATGTGAAATGGTACAAAGGTAAGCGGTAAACTGCCAGAGGTAAAAAATAAAAAGTTTAGGTTACCAAAAACTGAAAAAAATGCCTTTTTCAGGGAACAAGAAATGGGTTAACAACTTACAGCTGTTCCATGATTTATTTTTTGTCTCCAATTGTTTATTTGTTCTATGCTTTAATTTCAGAGTACATTAAGAAATAAAACTGAATTTCAATCAAAACTGGAAAAATGTAGGTGTTCTAAAACTTTTGACCGGTAGTGTATATATAATGCTGATTGGCTGAAAGCCGTGGTATATGAGGCCATATACAACAGGTATGTTACTGTTCTAATTACGTTTATAACCAGTTTATAATAGCAAGAATATCTTTAACACATATTTAACCCCTTTTTTTGTTAGCACAAAACTACTTGCATTCATTTTTGAAACCAGTACTGGGTTACCTTCAGACGAGTCCCGTGACACGTGTGGGGGAGAAAAACAGAGAACATCATCGTGTTTGTAAGACGCTCCCCTTTCTATAGTGGAGTCATATTAGTTTGTAGCCCAAACAGTTCGGACACTACAGACAGAAGTTGGCACATTGGCGGTACTGACTTCAGACGAGACCCGTGGGGCTTGTGGGGGTCATAGAGCAAAGCGGAGACCCCCATCGTGTTCGTGAGAATGTAGGCCAAACCATTCTGACGCTACAGAAGTGTGTGAGAAGACCGATTTTCGGGATGTGTCCTGGTCTGACAAATAGAGCTGTAGCTCTGACACTTTCCACCTCAGATGTGGAAGGCCATTCGTCCTAGGCGGATGTGATTGATTGAGACGCAGCCCATAGAAAAAAGTGTGTCAATCGACTCTTAAGGATTATGACAGAATGTTCAAATGTGTTTTTTCTCTTCAACTTAAAGCACTCAAAAGGCACCCATTGGTGGAACGACCCTCCTATTAACATTATTCCACACAGTAGTGGTAGTTTACAATACAGTAGCTTGCTTAGAATTCACTACTTTCCTGCACCGTTCATGATCTTCTATAAAAAGGTCTCACCGTTAGCCCCTTCAGGAAGAGTGTAGAACGGCTCATTGCAGTGGTACTGAATGACAGAGGTACTGGTTCTGAGAGGCAGATACGAACGTCACCCCTCCATTCAGCAACGGTTTAGCGATGGTTCAGGTTCCCCACAGCAAATCACTGTAGAAGAGACTGGAACCCAAAACTAATATCAAATCAAATGTTATTGTCACAAGCTGATGTGGATGCGGTGTTGGAGTCAGGCGCAGGACACAGAAGCTCAGTCAAAAAAGACTTTACTAGTCCACAAATACAATACAAAATAAACGGGCCTCAAACACTGGAGGCGAGCGATTACGCATACAGTGCGTAAAGACACTATCAACATGAGAACAAATATCTTACATCAAAGGACAGGCGGACAATCACACACAACTGCAAACAAAACTAAAGGAAACGTATAGGTGACCTAATCAATACATAACACGAAACAGGTGCACTAACAAGACAAGACCAAACTGTCAGCTTCCTGCTTCCCCTGTTTGTCTCCTGGCCTCTAGAGGTCAGCTGTGTTCCCCTTTGCCTTAGTTCTTCCTCATGTGTCCTAATTAGCTTATCCAGGTCACCTGTGCCTTGTTTCCCCTTGTGTATTTTAGCTGTGTGTTTTCCCCTTGTTTGTCACTTGGTTATTGCGTCCTGACTGTGTGTCTCCTGCTTTGTCTCACCGTGTCTGTCCTAGTAAGTTTTTGAAGTTATCTTTAGTTTGTTTTTCTCCCCTCGTGGAGTTGTTTTGTTTTGCCTCCTGTTTTGTGAACATTAAATCTACTTGCCTGGAGTATTGCCTTGGGTGTTTCATTTGGGTCCTACAACATCTCCTCTGTGGCTAAGGGGTAGTACCCCCAGCTCTACACTTCTGAGACCGGAGTTCTAACCCGGATTGTGACAGAATAACCAAGTCAATCATGGACCCAGAAACACTCAGTTCCCAGGACCTGTTGGCGGTGATCATTCGACATGAGGCTTCTTTCCAGCGCCATGAAGCCGTTCTCAGCCGACAAGAGGAGCTGATGGCTAGACATTCTCAACTCCTGGCCGAAATGATGAGTTCCCTTCACCAGCTCTTTGAACGCCTCCTTGGTCCTCCCCCTTCCCCCCGGTCACCTCCCAGTGACGACAGGCCTTCTCGGTTGGCGGAGCCCCGACTACCACCTCCCAAGCCCTTTTCTGGGGATCCAAGCTCTTGCCAGGGTTTCCCTCACCCAATGCTCCCTCACCTTCGAGCTCCAACCCTCAAGTTTTCCCACAGACCGTTTCCAAGATTGCCTACCTCGTTACCCTTCTTTCAGACAAGGCGCTCGCCTGGGCCTCTGCGGTGTGGCAGTCCCAGGAGGCCTGTTGTGACTCCCACGCTGCATTTGTAGAAGAGTTCAAGCGGGTGTTCGATCATCCTGTCAGTAGGCGGGAGGCTTCCAAGCGCCTACTGTCTCTCCGTCAGGGCCCCGAAGCACGGCAGATTTTGCCATTGAGTTCCGAACCATGGCAGCAAGGAGCGGATGGAATGATGAAGCGCTGAGGGTCTGCTTTCAGGGAGGGTTATCTGAGCTCCCTTCAAGATGAGTTAGCCACCCGTGAACCAGCTGAAGATCTCGAGTCCCTCATAGCCTTGGCCATCCGCCTGGACAATCGTCTAAGAGAGCGGAGAACGGCTCGCCGTCAGGTGTCTCAGTCCCAAGTTCCTCTGAGCAGCTCTGTTTCTCCTGTTTGGACTCCGTCATTCAGAGCTGCCCCGGCTCCTGAACTGCCCCAGGATTCCCGGAGAGCATGCAGTTAGGCCGTTCCAGGCTTTCTTCCAACGAAAGGGAACGTCGCATGAGGGAGCGTCGGTGCCTCTACTGCGGGGTTGCCGGCCACTTCCGCTCCACTTGCCCCGAGCTTTCGGGAAACGCCTGTCCCCGCCCCAGCTACAGGAGGGTTGTGATGGGGAAAATTAGAGCTCCTCCCTACTAACGCGGTCCTAGCTATTCCAGCCACTCTGTCCTGGGAGGGCCACCAGCATCGGGTCCAGGCTATGATCGATTCCGGTGCCGCAGGTGATTTTATGGATGTAACCTTGGCTAAGGAACTTAAGATCCCTACCCAACTACTTCCCTCAACCCCAGGCAGTTACAGCCTTAGATGGCAGACCTCTGGAACCAGGAAAAGTTACTGAGGCGACTCAGTCCCTGCGACTTACCATCTCTCAACACCAGCAGGAGGAGACCTTCTATCTCATTGACTCTCCCGAATATCCTATTATCCTGGGTCACCCTTGGCTATGCAGACATAATCCCCAGATCGACTGGCCTACTGGCACCATTCTTAGCTGGGGTCCCACTTGCCAACTCACCTGCATGCTTCAGAGTTCCTCAGCCCCTAGTACCCAGTTTCAAGAGTCTGTTGACGTCTCCCGAGTCCCCAGTGTTTACCATCGGTTCAAGGCAGTGTTCAGCAAGGCCCGGGCTACTGCCTTACCGCCTCATCGCACTTATGACTGTGCCATTGATCTACTCCCTGGGTGCTGCCCTCCTAGAGGTCGGATCTTTTCCTTGTCCTCCCCGAGCACGCAGCTATGGACACCTACATTAAGGAGTCCTTGGCAGCCGGCCTCATCTATGCCTCTACTTCCCCGGCTGGGGCGGGCTTCTTTTTGTTGAAAAGAAAGACGGGGGTCTGAGGCCTTGTATTGATTACCAGGGACTCAACAAGATCACGGTTCGGAATCGATACCCTCTTCCTCTCATGGCCACTGCTTTTGAGCTGCTTCAAGGGGCTTCCATTTTTACTAAGCTGGATCTCCGCAATGCTTACCATCTCGTGCGGATCCGGCCAGGTGACGAATGGAATACGGCGTTCAACACGCCCACGGGACACTATGAATATCGGGTGATGCCGTTCGGGCTCACCAATGCCCCCGCAGTATTCCAAGCCCTGATTAATGATGTTCTCCGGGATATGCTTAATCTGTTCGTCTTCGTGTACCTGGACGATATCCTCATCTTCTCGAGGTCACTGAAGGAACATGAGGGGCATGTTAGCCGGGTTCTCCAGAGGCTCCTTGACAATCACCTCTACGTTAAGCCTGAGAAGTGTGAATTTCATGTTTCTCAGACTCAGTTTCTCGGGTTTATTGTCACTCCCGGGCACCTAGAGATGGATCCCAAGAAGGTCAAGGCGGTCCACGATTGGCCCACACCTGCCACGGTCAAGGAGGTTCAACGGTTCATTGGCTTTTCTAACTTCTATCGGAAGTTCATCAAGAATTTCAGCTCGGTGGTAGCCCCCTTGACGACGCTTACCAAGGGAGGAGGGACCAAGATTCACTGGGGTCCGGAAGCAGCAGGGGCCTTCGAGGATCTCAAGCGCCGCTTCACTTCTGCTCCGATTCTGGTGACCCCTGACCCAGAGGAGACCTTTCGTGGTGGAGGTGGACGCCTCAGAGGTGGGGGGTGGGAGCCGTCCTGTCACAGAGGGGTGCGGATGGGAGATTACACCCTTGTGCCTTCATGTCTCGCCGCCTGTCTGAGGCCGAGCGCAACTACCACGTGGGGGATCTAGAGTTGCTTGCGGTAAAACTGGCCTTGGAAGAGTGGCGCCATTGGCTTGAGGGGGCTCAGCACCCTTTCCAGGTTCTCACAGACCACAAGAACCTGGAATATCTCCAACAGGCTAAGCGGATGAACCCTCGGCAAGCACGATGGTCCCTTTTCTTTAATCGATTCCAGTTCCTCCTGACTTACCGACCTGGCACCAAGAACGTCAAGCCGGATGCTCTGTCTCGAGTCTATTCTCCCGAGGTACAAGAGAAGCCCTTGGCATCGATTATTCCGAGGTCTAGGATCGTCGCACCTCTTCAGTGGGAACTAGAAAGAGGGGTACGAGAAGCTCTTGCCCATGAGCCCGATCCAGGCGGTGGTCCTGCCGGTCGCCTGTCGTTCCTCTCTCGGTTCGGGCCCGCGTCTTGCAGTGGGGTCATGAGTCGCCCTTGACATGCCATCCTGGCAGTGCTCGCACACTGGAGTTCCTCCGACGGCGGTTTTGGTGGCCGTCCATCAAGAAGGACGTGCAGGTCTATGTTGAGGCCTGCCCTGTGTGCAACCAGGGAAAGTCGACACGCCAGCGACCCCAGGGACTGCTCCATCCCTTACCTGTTCCTCGAAGGCCATGGTCACACCTTTCTCTGGACTTTGTTACGGGACTTCCTCTATCCCAGGGCAACACCGTCATCCTTGTGGTGGTAGACCGTTTCTCTAAGGCTGCCCGGTTTATTCCCTGCCCAAGCTGCCCTCGGCTAAGGAGACTGCTGAGCTCCTCATGAACCATGTCTTCCGGATATTTGGCATTCCCCTGGACGTGGTCTCTGACCGAGGTCCCCAATCTCGTCCCGGTTTTGGGGGGCCTTCTGCAGGCTTATTGGGGCCACAGCCAGCCTATCGTCAGGATTCCATCCAGAGTCTAATGGCCAAACGGAACGGATTAATCAGGATCTGGAGACCACCCTGCGGTGTATGGCGGCCAGTAATCCCACGTCTTGGGCCACCTATATCATTTGGGCTGAATATGCCCACAACACCCTCCAGTCCTCAGCCACCGGATTGTCCCCCTTCGAATGCCAGTTCGGTTACAACCCCTCCATTATTTCCAGAGGAAGAGGCGCAAGTTGGTGTTCCCTCGGCCCAGCGCTTTGTCCAACGCTGTAGGCGGACCTGGAAGAAGGCCAGGTGTACCCTCCTTCGGACCTCCCAGAGATACCAAAGTCAGGCTAATCGCCACCGCCGGACGATCCCCTAGTTTCCGAGCTGGTCAGAGAGTTTGGTTGGCCACTAAGAACTTGCCCCTCCGGGTCGAATCCAAGAAGCTTTCCCAGAGATACATCGGCCCTTTCCGCATTGCTAGAAAGGTTAACCCTGTTTCGTGTCGTTTAGTTCTGCCTCGCTCCCTTAGAGTTAACCCCACTTTCCATGTTTCACTCCTTAAACCTGTCTTGTCTTCTCCTTTTGCCCCCCACACAGACCCCCGCCACCTCCCAGGATCATAGACGGCCAGCCAGCCTACACAGTCCGCCGGATACTGGACTCCCGGAGGGTCCAGAACTCTCTGCAGTATCTGGTGGACTGGGAGGGCTACGGGCCAGAGGAGCGCTCCTGGGTTCCAGCCAGGGACATCCTGGACCCAGGGTTGATCCGAGATTTTTCGCACCCTGGGGCCAGGGTGTTCTGGAAGGAACGTCAGGAGTCGTTCCTAGAGGAGGGGGTCCTGTCAGCTTCCTGCTTCCCTGTTTGTCTCCTGGCCTCTAGAGGTCAGCTGTGTTCCCCTTTGCCTTAGTTCTTCCTCATGTGTCCTAATTAGCTTATCCAGGTCACCTGTGCCTTGTTTCCCCCTTGTGTATTTTAGCTGTGTGTTTTCCCCTTGTTTGTCACTTGGTTATTGCGTCCTGACTGTGTGTCTCCTGCTTTGTCTCACCGTGTCTGTCCTAGTAAGTTTTTGAAGTTATCTTTAGTTTGTTTTTCTCCCCTCGTGGAGTTGTTTTGTTTTGCCTCCTGTTTTGTGAACATTAAATCTACTTGCCTGGAGTATTGCCTTGGGTGTTTCATTTGGGTCCTACAACATCTCCTCTGTGGCTAAGGGGTAGTACCCCCAGCTCTACACTTCTGAGACCGGAGTTCTAACCCGGATTGTGACACAAACAAACATCGATACATCAAGCGGTAGTAGCTAGTACTCCGGGGACGACGAACGCCGAAGCCTGCCCGAGCAAGGAGGAGGAGCAGTCTCGGCGGAATTCGTGACAGTACCCCCCCCCTTGACGCGCGGCTCCAGCCGTGCACTGACCCCGGGCTCGGGGACGGCCAGGAGGACGCGGAGCAGGGCGTGTGGGATGACTACGGTGGAACTCAGTCAGGGGGGATGGATCTAAAATGTCCCTCCTAGGCACCCAGCACCGTTCCTCCGGGCCGTACCCCTCCCACTCCACGAGATATTGTAGACCCCCCATCCGACGTCTCGAATCCACGATGGACCGGACCGAGTACGCCGGAGCCCCCTCGATGTCCAGTAGGGGCGGAGGAGTCTCTCTTATCTCATAGTCCTGGAGTGGACCAGCTACCACCGGCCTGAGGAGAGACACATGGAACGAGGGGTTAATGTGATAATCATTAGGCAGTTGTAACTTGTAGCAAACCTCGTTCAATCTCCTCAGGACTTTGAATGGCCCCACAAACCGCCGACCCAGCTTCCGGCAGGGCAGGCGAAGGGGCAGATTTCGAGTCGAGAGCCAGTCTCGATCTCCAGTGGCGTATACTGGACCCTCACTGCGGTGGAGATCGGCGCTCGCCTTCTGCCGACGGATGGCCCGCTGCAGATGGACGTGTGCAGCGTTCCACGTCTCCTCCGAGCGCCGAAACCACTCATCCACCGCAGGAGCCTCGATCTGGCTCTGATGCCATGGTGCCAGAACCAGCTGAAACCCTAACACACACTGGAAAGGGGTCAGGTTAGTAGAGGAGTGGCGAAGAGAGTTCTGAGCCATCTCTGCCCAGGGGATATACCCCGACCACTCCTCCTGCCGGCCCTGGCAATATGATCTCAGAAACCTACCCACATCCTGGTTCACTCTCTCCACCTGCCCATTACTCTCAGGGTGGAACCCCGAGGTAAGGCTAACCGAGACCCCCAGGCGTTCCATGAACGCCCTCCAGACTCTAGAGGTGAATTGGGGACCCCGATCAGACACTATATCCTCGGGAACCCCGTAGTGCCGGAAGACGTGGGTAAACAAAGCCTCAGCAGTCTGTAGGGCAGTAGGGAGACCCGGCATTGGGATGAGACGACAGGCCTTAGAGAACCGATCCACAACGACCAGAATAGTGGTATTCCCCTGAGAGGGGGGAAGGTCCGTAACAAAGTCCACCGAGAGGTGAGACCACGGCCGTTGTGGAACGGGCAGGGGTTGTAACTTCCCCCTGGGCAGGTGTCTAGGCGCCTTACACTGAGCGCACACCAAGCAGGAGGAGACATAAACCCTCACGTCCCTAGCCAATGTTGGCCACCAGTACTTCACACTAAGGCAGTGCACTGTCCGGCCAATACCTGGATGTCCAGAGGAGGGTGACGTATGAGCCCAATAAATGAGACGATCACGGACCTCGAGCGGCACGTACGTCCGACCCACTGGACACTCTGGGGGAGTAGGGTCAGTGCGTAACGCCCGCTCAATTTCCGTATCGACCTCCCATACCAACGGTGCCACCAGACAAGACTCCGGCAGTATGGGAGTGGGCTCAACGGACCTCTCCTCTGTGTCATACCGCCTGGACAGGGCGTCTGCCTTACTGTTCTGGGACCCTGGGATGTAGGTTATCTTAAACACGAACCGGGTCAGAAACATGTTCCACTTAGCCTGACGAGGGTTCAATCTCCTAGCTGCCCGGATGTACTCCAGGTTACGGTGATCAGTCAGAATGAGAAAAGGGTGTTGAGCCCCCTCAAGCCAATGCCTCCACACCTTTAGAGCTTGAACCACGGCTAACAGCTCCCTGTCCCCTATGTCAGGATAAAAAGCGCAGGGACGGAGCTTAGGAGGCGTGCCTGAGCGTTGAGACAATACTGCCCCAATACCGGCCTCTGACGCGTCCACCTCCACTTGGAATGCTAAAGCGGGGTCCGGATGCGCCAGCACCAGAGCCGAGGTGAACAGGTCCTTCAGTTTATCAAACGCCCTGTCCGCCTCAGCCGACCACTGCAAACGCACCGGGCCCCCCTTCAGCAGGGAAGTGATGGGAGCTGCTACCTGTCCAAAACCCCGGATAAACCTCCGGTAGTAATTGGCAAAACCCAAAAACCGTTGCACCTCTTTAACAGTGGTTGGAGTCTGCCAATTACGCACGGCTGACACACGGTCAATCTCCATCTCCACCCCTGACGCGGACAACCGATGACCCAAGAAGGAGATGGACTCCTGGAAAAACAGACATTTCTATGCCTTGACATACAAGTCATGCTCCAACAGCCTACCCAACACTCGGCGTACCAGGGCTACATGCTCGGCTCGTGTAGAAGAGTACACTAGAATGTCGTCAATGTACACTACCACACCTTGCCCATGCAAGTCCCGGAAGATCTCGTCCACAAAGGATTGGAAGACTGAAGGAGCATTCATTAACCCGTATGGCATGATGAGATACTCATAATGACCCGAGGTGGTACTAAATGCTGTCTTCCATTCATCTCCCTCCCTAATGCGCACCAAGTTGTAAGCGCTCCTGAGATCCAGTTTTGTGAAGAAACGCGCTCCGCGTAATGATTCCGTCATACTCGCAATCAGAGGAAGAGGATAACTGTATTTAACAGTGATCTGATTGAGATTACGGTAATCAATACACGGGCGCAACCCTCCATCCTTTTTCTTCACAAAAAAGAAACTCGTGGATACAGGGGAAGTGGAGGGCCGTATGTATCTCTGTCTCAGAGACTCGGCTATGTATGTCTCCAAAGCCGCCGTCTCCTCTTGAGACAAGGGATACACATGGCTCCGCGGAAGTGCCGCACCCGCCAGGAGGTCTATCGCACAATCTCCCTGTCTATGAGGTGGCAATCGCGTCGCCCTAGTCTTGCTGAACACGAGTGCCAAATCCTCATACTCAGGGGGAATGTGCATTGCGGGCACCTGGTTCGGACTCTCCACCGTGGTCGCCCCTACAGAAACACCTAAACATCGCCCGACACACTGGTCAGACCACTCCTTGAGAGCCCTCTGTTGTCACGAAATGGTGGGGTCATGGGCGATTAACCAAGGAAGCCCCAGTACCACGGGATACGCAGGAGAGTCGATCAGATACAACTGAATAATCTCTTCATGACCCCCCTGCGTCCTCATCTTAAGTGGCGCTGTGACCTCCCTAATCAACCCAGATCCCAACGGACGGCTATCTAGGGCATGGATAGGAAAGGGTGCATCTACGGGCAGGAGGGGAATCCCTAACCTCACACAAAAATTACGATCAATGAAATTCCCAGCTGCGCCTGAATCGACTAGCGCCTTATGCTGGGACTGAGATGCAACCTGAGGAAATACTACAGGTATACAAAAGTGAACAACAGAGAGCTCTGGGTGAGTTGGGCGCCTACTCACCTGGAATGACTCCCCAGTGCGCAACCTGTTGCCTCGAACCCCTGGAGACCCTCCCCAGCACCTAGCCGCAGTGTGTCCTCTACGACCACAGTTGGTGCAGGGGACAGCCTCCCTCGGAATCTCTCTCCTCCTCTCTCTAGCGCCAGCACCCCCGAGCTCCATAGGGCTCGGCTCGGAGGTGCTGGGAGATGGAATGGACGGCCCCAACTCTGGACGTCCGCGGGTGGCCAGCAGGGTATCCAGACTGATTGACATGTCCACCAACTGGTCGAAGGTTAGATTGGTGTCCCTGCAGGCCAACTCTCGTCGAACGTCCTCACGCAGGCTGCACCGATAGTGGTCGATGAGGGCCCTCTCATTCCACCCCGCATCCGCCTCTAGAGTCCAGGGCGAACTCCTGTGCGCTCATCTTCCCCTGTCGAAGGTGGAACAGACGCTCCCCCGCCGCTTTACCCTCAGGGGGATGATCGAAAACAGCCCTGAAGCGGCGGGAGAACTGCGCGTAGCTGATGGTGGCGGCGTCTATTCCCCTCCATTCGGCATTGGCCCACTCCAACGCCTTGCCGGAGAGACAGGAGATGAGGGTGAAAACGCTCTCGTATCCCGAGGGCGCCGGGTGTATGGTTGCCAGGTAGAGTTCCACTTGAAGGAGGAACCCCTGACACCCGGCTGCGGTGCCATCATATGCCCTCGGGAGCGAGAGCCGAATCCCACTGGACTCCGGAGCTGGTATGGTGGGGCTGGCCGATGGTGGTGGTAAGGTAGGAGGAGGTGTGGGCAAGCCTCCTCTCTCCCATCGGCGCAGGGTGTTCATTACTTCTTGCATGGCGGATCCGAGTTGCTGGATCCTGGCGTCCTGGCAGCTGACCCGATCCTCCAGCGACTCGGTTCCAGCCGCTGCTCCTGCTGACTCCATAGTGTAAAGGTGTGTGTTATTCTGTCACGGTACTGATGTGGATGCGGTGGTGAAGTCAGGCGCAGGACACAGAGGATAAGTCAAAACAACTTTACTGAAATACTTGAACAAATACAAAATAAATGGCCTCGAAACACCGGAGGCGAACTAATACGCAAAATGCGTAAAAACACTCACAAACAAAAGTACCGAACCTCGAAACGACAGGCGGACAATAACACACAACTACAAAACATAACACAGGGAAACTTATAGGTGACATAATCATGACAGAATACGAAACAGGTGCACTTAACTAGACATGACAAAACAAACATCGAAAACATCAAACTGTGGCAGCTAGTACTCCGGGGACGACGAACGCCGAAGCCTGCCCGAACAAGGAGGAGGAGCAGCCTCGGCGGTATTCGTGACACACTGAATAGCCTAGGGAATCATTGTACCATCTAAATCGCTGTGAAATATATTTTCAATAGCAAAAAATATTGTTTTTACAACTGTTTGAATCTGGTGGACGAAAGTAAATGGCTCAAGCGCAAGTCATTCAAAACAAATAACCCCCCTACCCCTCCCCCTCATCCCATTTCCCCGCAACACGACGGAGACTCATGCTTGAGCCTTTTAATTTTGGTTTTGGTCCAACAGCTTCAAACATCTGTTAAAACAATATTTTTTGCTATTGAAAATATATTTCACAGCGATTTAAAAAGTCTAATGACACCTCTCTTTCAATAGTTAATTTCACATGCTCATCGGAAGGCAAGTGGAAAGACGATCAGAACAACTATATGATTCCCCAATGTATCCCAGGTAACTCATAATAAATATGTACCCTCCTTAAAGGGAAAGGAGAACATTTTGAAATGATCCTTTAAGATACAGCAAGGAGCCAATTTGTGTTTGTCTAAGTCTGTAAGTGTGAATGTACATGTGTTGTACAATATGAATACATGGATGTGAGTGTTCCTTAGTCAACTGTCACTGTCTGTGTGTGCCTCTTGTGTATCTCTGTCCCTCTCTGTCCCTAGTGTGTGGTCGCCATATAGTGAACCTCCCAGGGTTTGGAAAGATTGTTGGGGGAAAGCTAGCTCCAGCTGGATCCTTCCCCTGGCAGGTGTTGCTGAGCGCTAATGGTAGAGGTGGAGGGATAGTGATCGGGGACCGCTGGATCATGACTGCAGCACATGTCCTGAATGGAAATACCAGTGATGAAGTTAGGGTGAGGTGAGTGTGTTAAAGAAAATAGAAGCATGGGTCATCTTTTTGACTTGGCTGCTCATCTGGGTCTGTGCTTGATATTAGAGGTTTTCACAGGTCCAAAAAGTTGGACCCGTTATGAAATGGACCTGGGGCTTTCCCACCCAGACCTAATCAAATTTTTTTTTTTTATATAGAGACCCATTCCAAACGGACCTGAGTACAACCGTATAGACCTATTTTTTTATCTACTTTATTAACCGGAGCTGATAAAGCGTGAGGGGGGAGAGAGAGGTGCCACTCTAGCAGGCGGGGGAGGGTCTGTACTGTGAGCGAGTGACACTGGGAGCAGGGAGTGAGAGACAAGAGACAGCAACTAACCAAGCTGCAATAGCTAGGTTATTTATCATCAAATATGATTACGTAGTACCTGTCTTGACTGCATCAAACCGGGAGAATCAAGTTAAGCTAGCTAACGTTAGCTAGCTAGGCTAATTGAAGCTGCAGTGCAAATAACAACAACTCCATTCAGAATATTAAGTAGCAGCCTACCTGTTGGCTCTTGGTCGTTGTAGCCTATCCTTCTCCTTTAACTTTTATTTATGTCTAATTATATTTAATTCCATCTTCCATTGATTAGATATCTCCTAACTTTTGCCACACACAGAGGCTCTATGACTGTAGCCTATTGACACTTTAAAGACTTTGGATTGGTCAAGAACAAGCTACACGCGCCACGCTCCACTCTTGTGAAAAGCAAGAGCAGCAGTGTAAATTAAAAAATGTCTCTCTCTCTACTGCAGTAGTCACATTCGTATATGTACAGGTCCTTCCGGACAAGTCAGTTAAAATTACACATACCTGAGACCCGTGACAATCATATCATATCAGATCCGACCCAGACCCGTACACTAGTGGAGGCTCCTTAGAGGAGGAAGGGGAGGACCATCTTCTTCAGTGATTTTCAGAAGGAAAAAAAAGGAAAACTATACTAAATATAATCACGTCACCAAATAACTGATTAAAACATACTATTTTGCAATGAAGGTCTACAGTAGCCTCAACAGCACTCTGTAGGGTAGCACCATGGTGTAGCCGGAGGACAGCTAGCTTCCGTCCTCCTCTGGGTACATTGACTTCAATACAAAACCCAGGAGGCTCATGGTTCTCACCCCCTTCCATAGACTTACACAGTAATTATGACATCTTCCGGAGGACGTCCTCCAACCTATCAGAGCTCTTGCAGCATGAACTGACATGTTGTCCACCCAATCAAAGGATCAGAGAATGAATCTAGTACTGAAAGCATAAGATACAGCTAGCTAGCACTGCAGTGCATAAAATGTGGTGAGTAGTTGACTCAAAGAGGGAGAAAGACAATAGTTGAACAGTTTTTAACAAATTAATTTCTTCCAAAATGAAGGAGAAGCAAGAGAGAAAGAGAGAGATTTCATTTTTTTTTTTACCTTCACTTACTTAGCTTGCAAATGCAGCTAGCTAGTTTAGCCTACTCAAACACCCTGCTCAAACAGATGGATGCTATGTTAGCCAGCTGGCTGTGACTATCCAACACAACACTAGAACTCTTCAAAGTCAAGGTAAGCTTTTGGTTTTACATATTTATTGCCACCTGGGCCCACCAGTGTAAGTGTTAAACTGCTTACTGACTTTACACTGCAACGTTACTGCATTATTGTAGCAGGTTTAGTAACTCGTTAGTTCTATTAGCTATATTGACTATGATGTTACATTAGCTAATATGGTGACAACGATGTAGGCTGTGTGTAGCAGTTATGATATGGTTTGGCTTGGAAAGCTAATGTGTTGAGTTGTGCTGCCTTTGATACTGTGAACCATCAGATCCTCCTCTCCACCCTCTCCGAGCTGGGCATCTCCGGCGCGGCTCACTCTTGGATTGCGTCCTACCTGACCGGTCGCTCCTACCAAGTGGCGTGGCGAGAATCTGTCTCCGCACCACGTGCTCTCACCACTGGTGTCCCCCAGGCCCTCTCCTATTCTCGCTATACACCAAGTCACTTGGCTCTGTCATATCCTCACATGGCCTCTCCTATCATTGCTATGCAGACGACACACAACTAATCTTCTCCTTTCCCCCTTCTGATAACCAGGTGGCAAATCACATCTCTGCATGTCTGGCAGACATATCAGTGTGGATGACGGATCACCACCTCAAGCTGAACCTTGACAAGACGGAGCTGCTCTTCCTCCCGGGGAAGGACTGCCCGTTCCATGATCTTGCCATCACGGTTGACAACTCCGTTGTGTCCTCCTCCCAGAGTGCGAAGAGCCTTGGCGTGACCCTGGACAACACCCTGTCGTTCTCCGCTAACATCAAGGCGGTGACCCGATCCTGTAGGTTCATGCTCTACAACATTCGGAGAGTACGACCCTGCCTTACACAGGAAGCGGCACAGGTCCTAATCCAGGCACTTGTCATCTCCCGTCTGGATTACTGCAACTCGCTGTTGGCTGGGCTCCCTGCCTGTGCCATTAAACCCCTACAACTCATCCAGAATGCCGCAGCCCATCTGGTGTTCAACCTTCCCAAGTTCTCTCACGTCACCCCCGCTCCTCCGCACACTCCACTGGCTTCCAGTTGAAGCTTGCATCTGCTACAAGACCATGGTGCTTGCCTACGGAGCTGTGAGGGGAACGGCACCTCCGTACCTTCAGGCTCTGATCAGTCCCTTCACCCAAACGAGGGCATTGCGTTCATCCACCTCTGGCCTGCTGGCCCCCCTACCTCTGCGGAAGCACAGTTCCCGCTCAGCCCAGTCAAAACTGTTCGCTGCTCTGGCACCCCAATGGTGGAACAAGCTCCCTCACGACGCCAGGACAGCGGAGTCACTCACCACCTTCCGGAGACACTTGAAACCCCACCTCTTTAAGGAATACCTGGGATAGGATAAAGTAATCCTTCTACCCCCCTTACCCCCCCCCAAAAAAAAAAATACATATTGTAAAGTGGTTATCCCACTGGCTATAAGGTGAATGCACCAATTTGTAAGTCACTCTGGATAAGAGCGTCTGCTAAATGACGTAAATGTAAAAATGTAAATGTTGTGCACTGACGTCCACAAGCGACGAAGGGAAAAGATGAGAGGAGGAGAGCGCATAGATGCGAGAAGGAATACAACGTGGCAGTTATGAAAAGGTTGTATTTATTCCG
This sequence comes from Coregonus clupeaformis, assembly GCF_020615455.1. Classification (NCBI taxonomy): domain Eukaryota; kingdom Metazoa; phylum Chordata; class Actinopteri; order Salmoniformes; family Salmonidae; genus Coregonus; species Coregonus clupeaformis. Next base: position 54,026,388 of record NC_059220.1, read on the forward strand.
CTGTTGAAAGACGTTTCTTAAACAGAAAAAAATTGGATAAACATATCTGAATTTGTCCAATAGAAACTCTTGTTTGCAACTGCTGGACTAATGATTACACCCTATATCAGCTAGATGCAGGCAAGAGTGTGCAAGGCGGTATTGAATGTGTCACTGTCTGTCCATGTGTCACATCACATTTTTATCTCGACCTGTGTACACGTACGTTGTAAACTTTCATTCATAGGCTAGGTTGTAGCAAGGGGCTCCCGAATGGTGCAGCGGTCTAAGGCACTGCATCTCAGAGCTAGAGGCGTCTCTACAGACCCTGGTTTGATTCCAGGCTGTATCACAATCCGGACGTGATTGGGAGTCCCATAGGGCGGCGCACAATTGGCCCAGCGTCGTCTGGGTTTGGTCGGGGTAGGCCGTCATTGTAAATAAGAATTTGTTCTTAACTGACTTGCCTAGTTAAATACATTTTTTTAAAAACTCAAGATGGGTATAGGGAAAATTAGAGTATGATGTAGTAGCCTAAACCTATCGCTGTTCCATTGAACTGGGTGAATGGAATATGAATGACAGTCATCCAATATGCTGTAATAGAAATAAGGCTGTGCTCATGAAAAATAAATGTGTCCTCCCTCACCTTAAACGGCACTGACCGCCACTGACACACACTATTTAGAGATCCGGACCCGCTCGTCTGACTGCTATTTAGGGAGAGTTAGAAAATGACTGTCTGACTGCTGATTAGGGACAGAAAATTACTGGGGGGGGTTGGTCCAACTCCAGGTGTCATAAAAAAAAGCACCCCCTCCCCCCCCATTGAATAAACTCAAAATAATGTTTACGACCACAATTATCAATAACTGTATTTATAAACGTGGATATTGACTTTTCCACTTCAGCTCGGTTTCAGATCTGGACAGAGAAACCATTTAAATAAACAATTTTCTGCCTTTTAAAATAATTGACAGGTTGCAGCATTGACTGATTGATGAAAGAATAACTGTGAAATACACTGAACAGAAATATAAATGCAACATGTTTCATGAGCTGAAATAAAAGATCCCAGAAATGTTACGCACAAAAAGCTTATATCTCTCAAATGTGTGCACAAATGTGTTTACATTGCTGTTAGTGAGCATTTCTCCTTTGCCAAGATAATCCATCCACCTGACAGGTGTGGCATATCCAAAAGCTGATTAAAAAGCATGATCATTGCACAGGTGCACCTTGTGCTGGGGACAATAAAAGGCCACTCTAAAATGTGCAGTTTTGTCACAACACAATGCCACAAATGTCTCAAGTTGGCATGCTGACTGCAGGAATGTCCACCAGAGCTGTTGCCAGAGAATTGAATATTAATTGCTCTACCATAAGCTGCCTCCAACATCGTTTTAGAAAATTTGGCAGTACGTCCAACCGGCCTCAAAACTGCAGACCACGTGTATGGTGTCGTGTGGGCGAGCGGTTTGCTGATGTCAGCGTTGTGAACAGAGTGCCCCATGGTCGTGGTGGGGATATGGTATGGGCAAAGATAAGCTACGTACAATGAACATAATTGTATTTTATCGATGGCAATTTGAATGCACAGAAATACCGTGACAAGATCCTGAGGCCCATTTTGAGGCCCATTTCTTTTAAGGTATCTGTGACCAACAGATGCATATCTGTATTCCCAGTCATGTGACATCCATAGATTAGGGCCTAATTTATTTATTTCAATTTACTGATTTCCTTATATGAACTGTAACTCAGTAAAATCTTTGAAATTGTTGCATGTTGCATTTATATTTTTGTTCAGTATAATTTGCATAAAGGAAGGGACCAGGAAATCTGGTCACAATGCAGACACAGTGGACGGATAACAGACACATTTTAATAACTGGTGTAGACACTTTTCTGGAAATATGGGCACAATTAGAATGTAGACAAGATCAGGACAAAGGACCCATGTTAGCACCAGGTATAAACATCCCTCCCTACCTTGTACCCAGTATCGAAGGCTTGGCTTGACCGTCTCCGAATGTCATTCAACTTTTTGGTGTTTTGTAACAGATGTCTCTTGCCGTTCATGCACACTTTGGATGCTGTAATTATATTTTGGATGAACGTGCTCAGGTAGCCTACAGGAGACTTTTGAAGTAGCCTAATCAGATTAAAACATTGTAACTGGTGTTTATGCCACACATAAAATGTAATACTTTTTAGAAGTTAAATTACAAATATTTAGGCCATATTGAAGCATTAGGTTCTAGGTGCACGAGGAATAGCCATTCGGATCGGAGTGGAGTCAGAGCGTTAATGACGCCCTCCAGCGATTTTTGAACTTTTACTGTTGAAAAGAGACATCCCAAGTATAAATACAGTAAAGTACACACACTAAAGGGTAAAAAAATTAGTTTTGCGCAAAATAGTGTTTTTTAGACACAACTGCATACTTCAAGGAGTAGGGCATTCAAGGAGTTGATGGGTCTGATGGGAATCCGTGATGTCATCGGCCTCCACCTTGCTTGAGGAACAATAGAGGAGCAATAGAGAACAAAAGAGGAAAGGCCACCACTTGTGCCATTTCATGACTTACCTGGACCACCTATTGAGATGTGACCTTTGTTAAATAAATCAGGTGTTATGTGGGCAGCTTGTCTCTCCCTTTTCTGTTTCCCTTCCTCCTTGTTTTGTCCCCTCTGTGTCTGTTGTATCTGTATGTGTGTTTGTCCCCTTTATGTGGGTGTGTCTGGAGTGGATCAGGGGGCGTGCTCAGGATCTGCCTCTCCTGTGCAGCTGCGGGTTGTTTCCAGTGATTCCTGCCTACGCAGCTGCATCCTATTCTCTAATCAACCTGCACTACTAATTCCGGGGCATGGCTCTCCACCGGCGCCAGATCGTTGTTCTTACCAGAGCGGTAACTTGGCTCACCAGTAAAGTTATTTTGTCTTTGTCTTCAGCCTGGCTCTCCACTCTCCTTAACCTGTCATTTGTTTTGTCTTTAGTTTCGGACATACCTCCCAACCTGCCTGCCTTCCTGCCTGTCGGCCTGCCTGCCTGCCTGCCTGCCCGCCTGCCTCAGCCTCTCCTTCCTCCGGAGCCGACTAGCCCACTCTGTTCCTTTACTTCAGTTGTTTTTGGACTAAGACAATTTTAACTTTTATGAAATATTTTTGTTTCTTCCACTCCCTTTGTCGTGTTTGTTTCTCTGAGTGCTGGGTTGAACCATAGCCTAACAGAACGATCTGGCCATGGACCCAACAGAGAGACAGCACGGGGCAAACGAAGACAGCTTCCAACAAGCTATCCAGGCTCAAGGAACGTTGCTAGGACAGCATGACCAACTGATTCGGACTCTTTTGGAAAATAATCATCAACTGCTGAACCAGGTGACTCAGTTAACTACACAAGTCTCTAAATTGTCTGTTATCAGTTCTCCATCTCTCTCTGACCCCCAGTTTGATGCACCCCAAGTTGGTTCCTCGGACATGATGCAGGCTTCGTTCCATCGGGAACCCCCTGTCACGTCGCCTGAACCGTTCAATGGAGAATTGGACAAGTGCCGGGGATTTTTGCTTCAGTGTGACTTGATTTTTCGGCAGAGACCACTGTCATTTTCTACTGATTCCTCTAAGGTACATTATGTTCTGGGGCTGTTAAGAGGGAGAGCTCTGGTTTGGGCTGAGGCTGTGTGCTCAAATCAAACTTTGACTGGATTGACTTTCGCTGATTTTTCTGCTAAATTGAAGACTGTTTTTGACCATCCTGACCATGTGGGTAATTCCTCCAAGATACTTTTTAATTTGAGGCAGGGTTCTAACAGTGTGGCTGAGTACTCTATTGAGTTCTGGACTTTGGCAGCGGACTCCAAGTGGAACAATGTGGCACTTCAAGGAGCATTTCTAAACGGTTTGAATGAAGCCATTAAGGATGAACTGGCTGCTCGTGACGAGCCACATGATTTACATTCTCTCGTTTCCCTGTCCATTAAGCTAGACAACCGGTTGCGGGAGAGGCGTCGGGAGAGAGGCGGTCAGCCGCATCTAGGAGGACGAGTTCCCCAGCCTTCAACCACTCGAGTCTCGCCTCCCGGAGCCGGCAGCTTCTTATTCCTGATTCCATCCCGAGCACAGAGGAGGAACCTATGCAAGTGGGTCGAGCTCGACTACCTCCAGCAGAACGGCAACGGCGCCTCCAGGCGGGTGAGTGCCTGTACTGTGGAGACGCCACACACATTCTGGCTACATGCCCTAAGCGGCCAAAAGACAAGGCTCGCTCGTAACGGTGGGGTCTACTTGCGAGCCCAGAGTTAGATCCTGAACCCATCATTCCCCGATTACAAGTACCTGTAACCTTACGTTTCCAGAGTCATTCCCTGCCACTCTCAGCTCTCATAGACTCAGGTGCAGAAGACAACTTTATTAGCCACCAGTTCGTTACACAAGCTCGTATCCCCATGGAGCCACTACCTACCCCCATTCGGGTCACAGCCCTTGATGGGCGCCTCCTCGCGGAGATAACTCATCAAACCAACCCCGTTTCCCTAGTGATTTCTGGCAATCATTGTGAAAGCATTCAGCTAAGAGTTATGTCTGGCTCAGCTACCTCCCTAATCCTTGGCTTCCCCTGGTTGGCTCTTCACAACCCACAAATTGATTGGACACGTCACACCATTCTCAGTTGGAGCACTAACTGCCATTCAGAGTGCCTTAGGTCAGCGGTTCCCCCCACTAAGTGTAACCCAACTCATCCCTCAGCTCCTCTTGATCTGTCATCTGTCCCCAAAGAATACCATGACTTAGCGGAGGTTTTCAGTAAGGACAAGGCTCTGTCTCTACCACCACATAGGCCTTATGATTGCCCTATTGAACTGCTTCCTGGTGCTCCCTTGCCCTCTAGTCGCTTATACAATCTGTCCCGACCGGAAAGAGAGGCAATGGAGCAGTACATTGGTGATTCTCTGGTCTCGGGCATAATCCGTCCCTCGTCGTCTCCTTTGGGTGCAGGTTTCTTTTTCGTGGAAAAGAAGGACAAGTCGTTACGCCCCTGTATCGATTTCAGGGGTTTAAACAACATAACTGTTAAAAACAAGTATCCCCTTCCACTCATCAACTCTGCTTTTGAACCTCTGCATGGCGCCACAGTTTTCTCCAAGCTCGACCTCAGGAACGCTTATCACCTTGTCCGGATCCGTAAGGGAGATGAGTGGAAAACCGCTTTCAACACTCCACTGGGACATTTTGAGTATTTGGTCATGCCCTTTGGGCTCTCAAACGCCCCTGCTGTTTTCCAAGCCATGGTGAACGATGTTCTTAGGGATTTTTTGAACCGTTTTGTCTTTGTATACCTGGATGATATTCTTGTTTTTTCCAAGTCACCCGAGGAGCATGAGTCACACGTCCGTCAAGTCCTTCAACGGCTCTTGGAAAACAAGCTGTATGTCAAAGCAGAGAAGTGTGAGTTCCACAAACAGTCTACATCGTTCCTTGGTTTCATCATTGAGAGCGGGCAGGTGAAGGCGGACCCCGAGAAGATCCGGGCAGTGACGGAATGGCCCATACCCACCACCCGTAAGCAACTTCAACGATTTTTGGGCTTTGCTAACTTCTACCGTAGGTTCATTAAGGGTTTTAGTAAAGTGGTGGCACCCCTTACTAGACTCACATCCCCAAAAGTCCCTTTTCTGTGGTCCCCTGAGGCGGAGCAGGCGGTAGGGGTTTTGAAGGAACTGTTTTCCACCTCCCCTGTGTTGATACACCCCAATACCTCTCTGCAGTTTGTTGTGGAGGTGGACGCGTCGGACTCAGGTGTGGGAGCCGTCCTCTCCCAGCGCTCCCCCCACTGACCAAAAGCTTCACCCCTGTGCTTTTTTCTCCAAAAAATTGTCACCCACAGAACGGAATTACGACGTTGGAAACCGAGAACTGCTGGCGGTCAAGCTAGCACTGGAAGAATGGCGGCACTGGCTGGATGGAGCTGAACTGCCGTTTGTGGTCTGGACAGACCACAAGAACTTGGCTTACATCCAAGCCACTAAGAGACTCAACTCACGCCAAGCCAGATGGGCCCTGTTTTTAGTAGGTTTAACTTTATTCTTACATACAGACCGGGGTCAAGAAATGTTAAACCAGATGCTTTGTCCCGCCAGTTTGCTGACCCTTCGGAGACCAGCGAGCCTGAGGCAGTCCTGCCTTCCTCATGCGTCGTGGCGGCTGTTCAGTGGGAGATCGAGTCTCTTGTGAAGACTGCACTTGCCACGGACCCGGGACCGGGTGATGGACCTCCCAACCTACTCTTTGTTCCCGAGACGGTCCGGTCTCAGGTGTTGCAGTGGATTCACACCTCCCGTTTGCTGGTCACCCTGGGATGAGACGCACGTTGACGCTGCTTAGGAGACATTTTTGGTGGCCTTCAATGGAAACGGACGTTCGGGCTTTTGTGGCAGCCTGTTCAACCTGTGCTCGGGCAAAGCCTCCCATCAGTCCCCTTCGGGGCTGCTGCTACCCCTCCCAGTTCCCAGCCGTCCCTGGTCCCACATAGCCATGGATTTTGTCACCGGCCTACCCAAGTCTGAAGGTAATGATACTATACTTACCATTGTGGACAGATTCTCTAAATCTGTTCACTATATAGCATTACCAAAATTACCGTCTGCCAGTGAGACAGCGGACCTCCTAGTCCAACATGTATTCCGTCCCCATGGAATACCTGTGGACATCGTATCTGATAGAGGCCCACAGTTTACTTCCCGTGTTTGGAAGGTTTTCTGTTCTGCTTTGGGTGCTTCCGTTAGTCTGTCCTCAGGGTTTCATCCCCAGACCAACGGTCAAACAGAAAGAGCCAATCAAGACCTCGAAGCAACCCTTCGTTGTGTGGCTGCTCAACATCCATCATCCTGGGCCAAACATCTGCCTTGGATAGAGTACGCCCACAACTCCCTCACCACCTCTGCCACTGGTCTTTCACCCTTCGAAGTTACCATGGGTTATCAACCCCCTCTGTTTCCTGCTCAGGAGAAGGAATTGGCTGTTCCTTCGGTTCAGGAGAACCTCCGCCGCTGCCAGAGAGTGTGGCGCGACGCTCGGGAAGCGTTGCTTCGGACCACCGACAGGAACAAGATGACAGCGGATAGGAGCAGGACTCCCGCACCTGTGTTTCATCCTGGTCAAGAGGTTTGGCTGTCGTCTAAGAACGTACCTCTTCGTACCAAATCACGCAAGCTGTCTCCTCGGTACCTGGGTCCGTTTGTGGTGGAGTCCATCATTAACTCCGCTGCGGTTCGTTTGAAGTTGCCTTCAGCCATGAAGATACACCCTACTTTCCACGTCTCCCAACTGAAACCTGTGTCCTCCAGCCTTTTGTGTCCGCCGGCTGTTCCACCTCCACCTGTTCGTCTCATTGACGACCATCCGGCCTACACCGTCAGTAGGCTACTGGACTCTCGGAGGCGGGGTAGGGGTCTCCAATACCTAGTCGATTGGGAAGGTTATGGACCAGAGGAGAGGTCTTGGGTCCCTAAGCGTTTGTGTTGGATCCTCAGTTGATCACGGACTTCCATCACGACAACCCTGACAGGCCTGGTGGGTCGCCAGGTGGCGACCATTGAGGGGGGGTACTGTTATGTGGGCAGCTTGTCTCTCCCTTTTCTGTTTCCCTTCCTCCTTGTTTTGTCCCCTCTGTGTCTGTTGTATCTGTATGTGTGTTTGTCCCCTTTATGTGGGTGTGTCTGGAGTGGATCAGGGGGCGTGCTCAGGATCTGCCTCTCCTGTGCAGCTGCGGGTTGTTTCCAGTGATTCCTGCCTACGCAGCTGCATCCTATTCTCTAATCAACCTGCACTACTAATTCCGGGGCATGGCTCTCCACCGGCGCCAGATCGTTGTTCTTACCAGAGCGGTAACTTGGCTCACCAGTAAAGTTATTTTGTCTTTGTCTTCAGCCTGGCTCTCCACTCTCCTTAACCTGTCATTTGTTTTGTCTTTAGTTTCGGACATACCTCCCAACCTGCCTGCCTTCCTGCCTGTCGGCCTGCCTGCCTGCCTGCCTGCCCGCCTGCCTCAGCCTCTCCTTCCTCCGGAGCCGACTAGCCCACTCTGTTCCTTTACTTCAGTTGTTTTTGGACTAAGACAATTTTAACTTTTATGAAATATTTTTGTTTCTTCCACTCCCTTTGTCGTGTTTGTTTCTCTGAGTGCTGGGTTGAACCATAGCCTAACATCAGGTGTTAAATGAGGTGAAAAGGATTGTTCCTCAAGCAAGGGGGGAAGCCGATGACATCACGACTTCCCATCAGACCCATCAACTCCTTGAATGCCCTACTCCTTGAATTTTGCAGTTGTGTAAAACATATATAATATTTTGCCCTTTAGTGTGTGTACTTTAATGTATTTATACTTGAGATATCACTTATCAACAGTAAAAGTAAAACAATCGCTGGAGGATGTCTTTAAGCTTTCCTGAATAACTGGGCCTGCTGGGAGCATATGTGGACAAATTATTATAGGACGACTTGGGAGAATGATGATCCACAACAGACAGCGCATCTCAGTATCAGAAGTATACTGACCTGCTACTGGCCTGCTAATGTGCCTTTCTAGACCTTTTAAACTGTTGAGAGTAGACCCACAACTGATCCAAATGGAATGAATGGAATGAAACATTCAAATCACAGGGCTTTTGCACCTTTATTCAAATTATATTTTCACTGCAGTTTACAGCCTAGAGTAGAATTTTGCACTGACTTGAAAACAATAATCAAATGATTCATTGCATTGTGGTGTTGCAGGCTAGTCTAGATAATTGTATCGTTCCTAAACAAGATCAATATGGAAACTTTTTGAGATGCTTGTCTCATGTCTTCATTGTTCGCACCTGGCCTCTCCGCTGCCTATCAGTAATTCTTCCTTGTTCTTGTGGATTTATCTTGAAAATTGGTGCAGCTTTGAAATATTTCATGTGTGGTATGATTGCTAGTAAGCATATTTCAGATCTGGACAAACGATCCACCTACCACGATTGTCACTATGAATAGTGGATAGAGGGTAGGATAGACAGTTAGACTGGTAGACTACAGTATATTGACCGGTGGTATAGTTAGCACATGGAAAAGTGTAATGCACAAGGGAAGTACCAAAACGCCTTTGGTAGGGGAGGCGCAATGCAAGGAAATTTGGCTAGGATGGAAGAAATTATATAGTAAAACCTGCAAAAGGCTGCATGTAAACCAGGGAAAAAACGCACGACTCTCCCCTGTGGTCAATAAAAAAACACACAACCTTCCCCAAAGCAAAAAAACGAAGTTAGACAACCATCCCCTATTTTGGACCACCCCCTCACCCCAGTAATTTCTTAACTGTCCCTTAAATGTAATTAATTTACCCTTTCCAAAGGTATATGTTGGAGAAAACAATGTTTAAAAACTCACCCAGTCTCCACCTCTTGAGGTCGCCTCTCTCCATCTTCACCCTGAATACAACAACGTAGAGTAGGACCATGACATCGCCCTGATCCATCTCCAACACCCAATCACATTCAATGCTCATATCATGCCACTGTGTCTGCCAGCAAAGGACGCTAAATACCCGACTGGGTGGAATGGGTAAGCCTAGGTTTTATTTCTAAAACATTCCGATACAAATATCTGCATGTTAACAATTTACTCAATATGTGGATATTTGCTGATTTTGTATTGATTGTTAAAATTGTTAAGTTGAACAGCATCTTATGTATATTACTTTCTTCTGTCTTTCTCTCTGCTTCAGCTTGGTGTCAGGATTTGGCCTCATGGAGCTTGATACATCTACCAATAACCTCATGTATGTTCCTCTACCTGTGGTGAACCAGACAATCTGTAGAAAGTCTATTGAAGGCAGAGATGAAAGTAAAGGAATTCCCAGTCTAACAGACAACATTTTTTGTGCTGGGAATACTAAGGGAGGCAAGGACTCCTGTCAGGGGGACAGTGGTGGTGCTTACATCCTGAAGGAGGGTGATCATTTCTGGATAGCAGGGATCGTCAGCTGGGGGATTAACTGTGGAGAGCCTGGAAGATATGGGGTCTACTCTCGTGTGGCTAACTACCTAGACTGGATCAAGAACACTATAAGGGACAGACAAAGTATGAGTGAGGAACAACCCACTGGGCACAGAGGTCAATTCAACGTCTGTCCCACGTTGGTTCAACTTAATTTCATTGAAATGACGTGGAAACAATGTTGATTTAACCAGTGTGTGCCCAGTGGGAAGCTCCTGTGTGCATATGTTTTCTTTTGTTTTTTGTTCTAAAATGGCATGTTTCTTTCCTCCCTTTAGACAGTGGGCGAAAATCATGTTTGTTTTGTTCACCACAACTCACTAGTCTAGTATTTGACCTTTCCCATGCTTTCTGTGTCCTTCCTTGCACAATGTTTCTGACTGCTCAACCTCTGTTTTTACCTCTCTTCTGTTCTTTTAGAGAAGTACATCTGTGATTCTGATGGTATCTGGAGATCAGTTAATGGTCTAGAAAAGTTGCAGAAATGCATCGCAGGTATTGATTGCCATAAAGTATAGTTTCATCTCTGCAGATGTTGCCCACTATCTAAGGATGTTTTTCAGACACTCATCTGGATTGTCTATCTTCTAGTGTGTGGACAGACAGAAACAAATAGTCTCAGAAGTCTCAGGCAGAAATTTGGGAGGCAGACCAGCGAAGATGGGGGAGATACCCTGGCAGCTTCTCTCAAAACATTCCAAAAGAGGAGGAGCATCCCTGATCAATGACCGGTGGGCCATCACAGCAGCTAGTCTTGTAGATGGCTATGAAGAAAGCACCATTAAATTTTTCGGAGGGCTGATAGATCCTGACGTGGTTGTCATGGTAACAGAGAAGATCATCATTCACCCTGACTACATGAAGGGCATAGCTGGTGAGGAATGCACTAACTACGACAATGACATAGCTCTCATCAGAATGTCTTCCAGGGTGAAGTTAGGGCCCAATGTTCTCCCCATATGCCTGGCTGAGGGTGATGGAGGATTCAAAGAGGGTCAACAAGGCACTGTTTCAGGGTGGGGTGCGACAGAGAATAAAGCTGAAACCAAAATTCTGGATAAAAGCGCTTCTTGCTTCACACAACTGTGGGAAGATACTCCCAAAGTAAGTGTGAGGACATACAGTGGGGAAAAAAAGTATTTAGTCAGCCACCAATTGTGCAAGTTCTCCCACTTAAAAAGATGAGAGAGGCCTGTAATTTTCATCATAGGTACACGTCAACTATGACAGACAAAATTAGAACAAGAATTCCAGAAAATCACATTGTAGGATTTTTAATGAATTTATTTGCAAATTATGGTGGAAAATAAGTATTTGGTCAATAACAAAAGTTTCTCAATACTTTGTTATATACCCTTTGTTGGCAATGACACAGGTCAAACGTTTTCTGTAAGTCTTCACAAGGTTTTCACACACTGTTGCTGGTATTTTGGCCCATTCCTCCATGCAGATCTCCTCTAGAGCAGTGATGTTTTGGGGCTGTCGCTGGGCAACACAGACTTTCAACTCCCTCCAAAGATTTTCTATGGGGTTGAGATCTGGAGACTGGCTAGGCCACTCCAGGACCTTGAAATGCTTCTTACGAAGCCACTCCTTCGTTGCCCGGGCGGTGTGTTTGGGATCATTGTCATGCTGAAAGACCCAGCCACGTTTCATCTTCAATGCCCTTGCTGATGGAAGGAGGTTTTCACTCAAAATCTCACGATACATGGCCCCATTCATTCTTTCCTTTACACGGATCAGTCGTCCTGGTCCCTTTGCAGAAAAACAGCCCCAAAGCATGATGTTTCCACCCCCATGCTTCACAGTAGGTATGGTGTTCTTTGGATGCAACTCAGCATTCTTTGTCCTCCAAACACGACGAGTTGAGTTTTTACCAAAAAAGTTCTATTTTGTTTTCATCTGACCATATGACATTCTCCCAATCCTCTTCTGGATCATCCAAATGCACTCTAGCAAACTTCAGACGGGCCTGGACATGTACTGGCTTAAGCAGGGGGACACGTCTTGCACTGCAGGATTTGAGTCCCCTGGCGGTGTAGTGTGTTACTGATGGTAGGCTTTGTTACTTTGGTCCCAGCTCTCTGCAGGTCATTCACTAGGTCCCCCCGTGTGGTTCTGGGATTTTTGCTCACCGTTCTTGTGATCATTTTGACCCCACGTGGTGAGATCTTGCGTGGAGCCCCAGATCGAGGGAGATTATCAGTGGTCTTGTATGTCTTCCATTTCCTAATAATTGCTCCCACAGTTGATTTCTTCAAACCAAGCTGCTTACCTATTGCAGATTCAGTCTTCCCAGCCTGGTGCAGGTCTACAATTTTGTTTCTGGTGTCCTTTGACAGCTCTTTGGTCTTGGCCATAGTGGAGTTTGGAGTGTGACTGTTTGAGGTTGTGGACAGGTGTCTTTTATACTGATAACAAGTTCAAACAGGTGCCATTAATACAGGTAACGAGTGGAGGACAGAGGAGCCTCTTAAAGAAGAAGTTACAGGTCTGTGAGAGCCAGAAATCTTGCTTGTTTGTAGGTGACCAAATACTTATTTTCCACCATAATTTGCAAATAAATTCATAAAAAATCCTACAATGTGATTTTCTGGATTTTTTTTTCTCAATTTGTCTGTCATAGTTGACGTGTACCTATGATGAAAATTACAGGCCTCTCTCATCTTTTTAAGTGGGAGAACTTGCACAATTGGTGGCTGACTAAATACTTTTTTCCCCCACTGTACCTGTGTTGTCTATTAACAAGCCAATGGTTTTCACTGAGAACATGTTCTGTGCAGGGGGTGATGGGAAGGATAGCTGCATCTTTGCAGATGTTGCCCACTATCTAAGGATGTTTTTCAGACATTGATCTGGACTGATTGTTGACCATGTTTGTAAACCAACTGCCATGATCTGAATAAAGGTCACCAAAATGTCAAAAGAAAACGTATCTTCCACAACTTTGACATTTAAACAGTTATTTAAAAAAATCATAAACAATACATGTATTAGAAAAAGCCTTGCAATTGTATTGATTAAATTATCATGGATTTGACTAATTGATAAGTCCCCATGCTTGTATTGTACTGTACATAATACAGATGTTTTGCTGGAAATCCAATTATTTTTTTCTCAATGAGCAATGTGATCAAGATAAAATTCCTATATAAAATATACACTAAGTGCACAAAACATTAGGAACACCTTCCTAATATTGAGTTGCCCTAAGAATAGCCTCAATTCGTCGGAGCATGGACTCTACAAGGTGTCAAAAGCGTTCCACAGGGATGCTGGCCCATGTTGACTCCAATGCTTCCCACAGTTGTGTCAAGTTGGCTGGATGGTCCTTTGGGTGGTGGACCATTCTTGATACACATGGGAAACAGTGTTGCAGCTCTTCACACACTCAAACCAGGGCGCCTGGCAGCTACTACCATACCCCGTTCAAAGGCACTTAAATATTTTGTCTTGCCCATTCATCCTCTGAATGGCACACATGCACAATCCATGTCTCAATTGTCTCAAGGCTTAAAAATCCTTCTTTAACCTGTCTCCTCCCGTTCATCTACACTAACTTGAAGTGGATTGAACAGGTGAAATCAATAAGGGTTCATAGCTTTCACTTGGATTCACCTGGTCAGTCTACAGTGCATTCGGAAAGTATTCAGACCCCTTGACTTTTTCCACATTTTGTTACGTTACAGCCTCATTCTAAAATTGATTAAAAAATGTTTTCCTTCATCAAACCTTGGGGAGTTTCTCCCCTTCTTCTCTGCAGATCCTCTCAAGCTCTGTCAGGTTGGATGGGGAGCGTTGCTGCACAGCTATTTTCAGGTCTCTCTAGAGATGTTTGATCTGGTTCTAGTCCGGGCTCTGGCTGGGCCACTCAAGGACATTCAGAGACTTGTCCGGAAGCCACTCCTGCGTGTGCTTAGGGTCATTGTCCTGTTGGAAGGTGAACCTTCGCCCCAGTCTGAGGTCCTGAGCGCTCTGGAGCAGGTTTTCATCAAGGATCTCTCTGTACTTTACTCTGTTCATCTTTCCCTCGATCCTGACTAGTCTCCTAGTCTCTGCCGCTGAAAAACATCCCCACAGCATGATGCTGCCACCACCATGCTTCACCGTAGGGATGGTAACAGGTTTCCTCCAGATGTGACGCTTGGCATTCAAGCCAAAGAGTTCAATTTTGGTTTCATCAGACCAGAGAATCTTGTTTCTCATGGTCTGAGAGTCCTTTAGGTGCCTTTTGGCAAACTCCAAGCGGGCTGTCATGTGCATTTTACTGACGAGTGGCTTCCGTCTAGCCACTCTACCATAAAGGCCTGATTGGTGGAGTGCTGCAGAGATGGTTGTCCTTCTGGAAGGTTCTCCCATCCCCACAGAGGAACTCTGTCAGAGTGACCATCGGGTTCTTGGTCACCTCCCTGACCAAGGCCCTTCTCCCCTGATTGCTCAGTTTGGCCGGGCAGCCAGCTCTAGGAAGAGTCTTGGTGGTTCCAAACTTCTTCCATTTAAGAATGACAGAGGCCACTGTGTTCTTGGGGACCTTCGATGCTGCAGAAATGTTTTGGTACCCATCAACTGTGGGACCTTATATAGACAGGTGTGTGCCTTTCCAAATCATGTCCAATAAATTGGATTTACCACAAGTGGACTCCAATCAAGTTGTAGAAACATCTCAAGGATGATCAATGGAAACAGGATGCACCTTGAGCTCAATTTCGAGTCTCATAGCAAAGGGTCTGAATAGTGTCACGAACCGGCTCAAGTTCGTAACAAAAGGGAGACACGTGGAGACAAGGAGTACTCAAAGTATATATTTATTAATTAAAGTAAACTAAATCAAATAACAATGGTGTGTGTAATCAGTAATCAGTAGTGTACGTGAGTGTTTGCATGCATAAATGTAATATGGAAAAGTGTTGAAAAGTGCCAAAGCAAACAACCCAAAAAAGCCTCAAAAATATCACAACCAAGATCAAAGTATCTGCCTGGAGAGAGTCTCCTTAATGAATGTGGAAGAGGTCCATTTATCCTGGGACACACCCGGCCCAGGTGTTTCCCATGTAGCTGACGACCCTCCCAACTCCGCCCACCGGCATCCTAATAAGGAAACAAGAGCAAAGAGAGAATACGGCAGACAGAGTGGGAGGGTCGTCACACCCCCCCCCATAAGACCGGGGACCAACAAGGACCCCGGACCAACGTACCAGCCTTAGCTTTCAGCAAATTCCTCCCAAGTATCTGCATATATCACTACATCGTCCAGATAAACAGCGCACCCGGCCAGACCAGAGACAACCCTGTTCATAAGTCGCTGAAAAGTTGCAGGCGCATTACGCAGCCCGAAACTCATAACCGAATACGAGTACAGACCAAAAGGTGTAATAAAGGCAGAGATTTCACGTGCCCTACTCGTCAGTGGCACCTGCCAATAGCCCTTTAACAGGTCAAATTTGCTCACAAACTTAGCTGCGCCGACTTGATCAACGCAGTCCTCCATCCGAGGAAGAGGAAACGAATCCGGCTTAGTGACATCATTTATCTTACGGTAGTCCGTACAAAATCTGTTTGTTCCATCCGATTTACTGACCAAGATACAGGGAGAAGCCCAACTGGAGAAAGAAGGCTCTGCTATTTTACTCTCCAGCATGTACCTGACCTCAGCATCCAGACAACGCAGTTTCTCTGAAGAAACTCTATAGAACCGTTGACGAATGGGGTCAGCATCTCCAATGTCAATATCATGTTCTATTAAGTTTGTACGTGTTGGTATATCAGAAAACAACCCTGGAAATCTCCGAATCAGACCCACCATCTCTTTCCGCCCATCAACAGGTAGATGAGTAAGAAGACTATCTAAAATCTCCAGTGTCTCTGAATTCTTCAATCTACCCTGCAGTATGCAATCGTCGGGACCAGAAACATCTTCCTGCTCCTGCACAGACCTAGCATGACCAGAATCCAGGGAATAAACAGTATCAGCCAAAAGAACAGCCTTACCGTCCTCTGTAGACTCCCCCTGTTCAGTCTCAGAGGAACGTGCATAATAGGGTTTTAACAAATTTATATGGCACAGTTGGTGTGCTTTCCTCCGTTCTGGAGTGGCAACTAGATAATTTTGCTCAGTGTACTGGCGCACCACTGTATATGGACCTTGAAACTTGGCTTGAAAAGGAGAACCAACAATTGGCAGCAGAGCCAGAACCTGATCACCTGGACTAAAGTGACGAGGCTCAGCTCGCCGATCATATATGCTCTTCATCCTGTCCTGTGAAGATGATAGCTTCTCTTTAGCCATTTCACCAGCGGCATACAAGCGTCGCCGAAAATCACACACATATGATAACAGGGACTGAGGAGGCTCGGGAGACTTCCAGTCATCCTGGAGAACAGATAAAAGCCCACGCACCTTATGTCCAAACACTAGGTCATTTGGGCTAAAACCTGTGCTCTCCTGTGAAACCTCCCCTAGCAGCTAACAGTAACCAAGGCAACCCCTCCTCCCAATCCTTATCCATCTCAGTACAATAAGATCTCAACAAAGACTTAAGCGTTTGATGGAAACGTTCCAGTGCTCCTTGACTTTGGGCATGATAAGCGCTAGCCAAGTTGTGTTTAATATGGAGTTGTTGGAGAACCTGTCCAAAGAGATTAGAGGTGAAATTAGATCCTTGATCACTTTGAATGACCTTAGGGATTCCAAACAGTGAGAAAAACTGAGTCAAAGCTTTTAACACAGACTTAGTCGTGATAGACCGGAGAGGATAGGCAGCAGGAAACCTAGTGGTCTGACACATCACAGTCAACAAATAATTACTACCCTTTCTGGAACGAGGCAGAGGACCAACACAGTCAATAATCAGATACTCAAAAGGTTTACTGAGTACAGGAATAGGGAACAGTGGTACCGGCTTAATAGCTTGATTAGGTTTACCAGTTAATTGACAGGTGTGACAAGTTTTGATGAAATCAGAAACATCCCTCTTTAATCTTGGCCAAAAAAAATGTCGTAATATGCGATTGTAGGTTTTTCTCACACCCATATGCCCAGCAACGTCGTTGTGAGAAGTTGTCAGCACCAACTCACGAAGCTTAACTGGTACCACAACCTGACTAATCGCCTCCCCCAGAAAACAACTACCATGAGACATCCACTTTCTCATCAGGACCTCCTCTTGGAGAAAATAGCCCTGTGCGACATCTCCCAACTGTTCCACAGACACAATTTGGTCCCGCAACTCTTCTAATGTAGGGTCAGTCCGTTGCGCCTCGATTAAATCGGAGCGGGATACAGATAACGGGATAACAGGGAAAACAGTAACAGACTTCTTTATGGTATTCTCGTTAGCCAGCTCCGTGACCAGGTCGTCATGGATCATAGAACGCGTCACTGCACACGCAGAAAACACCTCTGGGAAATTCTGCGCACTCTCATCAGGAATCCCTACAATTGACGGCTTAGTGGAAACCACTAAAGATGGAGACACGATAGGCCACACACGCTCCCCAGCCAAGTTATTTCCAAGGATCACGTCAATACCCTCAATAGGCAATGAAGGACGCACCCCCACAACAACCTCACCTTTTACCAGTCCACAATCCAACATCAGTTTATGCAATGGAACTGACAGAGTGTTCAAACCTATTCCCCTAATTAGAACACTATTCCCCGAATCAGTCTCCGCAGAGAAGGGTAACACAGACTCCAACACAAATGATTCAGAGGCACCTGTGTCTCTTAGGATCTTTACTGGCACTAGGTTCTTACTTCCTACCATAGACACAAAACCCTCCGTAACGAAAGGTAAATAGTCGGGATCAATATAACCCTTCACCTGGCTCCGGGCAGGAGACAATGCGTCATGAGTGAACTGATGTGGAACAGGCGCGGCTAACGCTGCAGGCCTCGATTTACCATAAGCACCTGTACTGAATTTACCCCTAGATCTAAGAATCGGACATTCATTTTTCCAATGACCTAATTCTTGACAGTAGTGACACTCTTGACCAACGTCAGTTTTACCACGGGTATCAGGCTCAACCCTATTTGAATGAAACTCTGCCCGGGAACCGAAGTATCTCGGCGAGCGAGGCCCAAATCTCTGCGAACGCCCCCCACTCACTCCGAATACGGGGTTCTGCAAAAACATTTTTGTGAGTCAACACATATTCATCTGCCAAAACCGCAGCTTCAGCAACAGTCTTTATTTTTCGTTCGTTAATGTACGTCGCCGCTATACGATCAGGGATTGTGTCCTTAAATTGTTCTAACATAATCAGATCACACAGCCCTTGGAAAGTCATAACTGCAGAGGCAGAACACCAGCGATTGAACTGTGAAGATAATATTCGCGCAAACTCAACATGAGTCTGCTGATCATCCCTTTTTAAAGTTCTAAATCGTTGGCGGTAAGCCTCAGGGACCAATTCGTAACTCTGTAACACCGCCGTTTTAACCTTCTCATAACTAACACTGTCTGCTACGCTAAGAGCTGAATATGCTTCTTGCGCTTTACCAGTCAGCACACACTGCAACATCAAAGTGCGATCAGAATCAGGCCAACTCCTAGCGTCAGCAACACGCTCAAACAACGAAAAGAATGTCTCCGGGTCCTTTTCATTAAACTGGGGCAACAACCGTAAATTCCCTACAACATCAAATGTCTCTGGATTACGACCAAAAGAGGAACGACCCCTAGGTAACTCTGGGTCACCTTCCCAGAGCAAACTCTCCCCTGAGAGCTTTCCTTCCCTAACCAACTCTAGTCGCTCTTGTTGCAGCTTGATTTTAGCACGCTCCATATCCTGTTTAAATTCCAATTCTCTTTCATATTTTACACGATCATGCTCCATTTTAGCTTGTTCATGCTCCATTTTAGCTTGTTCATGCTCCATTTTAGCTCTTTGTCCATTTTTTTCATGCTCTAGCTGTAACAGAAGCAGTTCTTTCTGCTGTTCAAAAAGAAGACTACTATGACTAACCGATGGAGCGGTCATTGTAACATATCGGGGAGACAACGTGTCCTCAGCAGAGGCTGCCCCAGTGGTAACATCCAGAATACCACTCTCCATCAAATTGGCCTTCAATATTAACCTAATAGAATTTTTTAGACGTTTATCACTAATTTCAACCTTGTAGTGTTCAGCAACCTTCAACAGCTGTTCTTTAGTACATAATTCTAACAGTTCTTCTGATGGAAAGCGAATGAACTCGTCTACATTAGACGCCATAATCAGGGAAAAAAAAATTAAATATATATAGATCATAATAATCTTGCTCAACCCCTCTGCTGAGCACACCAGACACAAGAGAAATACAATCACCCCGAGCACCACAGAAAAGAGCTGGGATATGGAGCTTCCCCAAAACCTACAATAACTCAACCCTAGTCTTCGTGCAGATTTGCGGTGGGTAATTACGCACTGTAGCCCGCTGGCAAGGAATTAAACCCCCCAGCACGCTGGTAGATTTCCCCAAGCCACGGATGTGCCCCCGAGACAACTGCTCAGTCCACTGACACCACACAAAAATAACAAACATTTAACCATGCCCAACGTATCCCAAAACAAAACACGTCACTAAGCCTATCAGGGGAAAAGCTATAGCTCCGGGTAGCAAATGTCACTACCCTACCCAATCTCCCACTGAGGTACACAGCCGATTGTACTCACCTCAGACCGATGTCCCAACAGCGAGTAGAGCAAGAGTTTCCAGGCTGGGCAGGGACTGAAACTAACCAATGTACTCTCTCCAACGCAGTACAAAACCCAAAGGCAACCAATACTGGCCTATCAAACTCAAACAAACTAACAAAATTTACAAAGAAAAACCCTACAGAATTGGACATTAACTCCACGTTCTCCCAAACACAACCAGTTCAAAATCCCGGACGAGCCCCCCACTTGTCACGAACCGGCTCAAGTTCGTAACAAAAGGGAGACACGTGGAGACAAGGAGTACTCAAAGTATATATTTATTAATTAAAGTAAACTAAATCAAATAACAATGGTGTGTGTAATCAGTAATCAGTAGTGTACGTGAGTGTTTGCATGCATAAATGTAATATGGAAAAGTGTTGAAAAGTGCCAAAGCAAACAACCCAAAAAAGCCTCAAAAATATCACAACCAAGATCAAAGTATCTGCCTGGAGAGAGTCTCCTTAATGAATGTGGAAGAGGTCCATTTATCCTGGGTGTAACGATCCCGGCAGTCTGAGTCGGGTCCTGTCTGTGGACTAGTTTTTCTGCTCGTGATCTCCAGTTTCCCGAGGGTTCTGGAACGCTCCCTGCCTGGTTGCCGGGCAACGTTGCTAGGCGGGAGCTCTCTTGATTTCCGCACCTGCATCCCATCAGCAATCTGCACACCTGGTCCTGATCATCACCCTTCTTAGGCTCTGGCCTAACATCCATTCCCTGCCGGATCGTTAGCCATGAACAGTAGGTTTACCAGAGTATCAGTCTTAGAGCTTCTAGCGTTAGTTTTGTTGTTTTGCACCTTGTTGGTTTGTTGTTTACTTACCTCCGTTTTGTTCCATCTGCAGTCACTCGTCCGGAACCTTCATCCAACCTCTGCCTGGTGGTCGGCGGCTGCCGAGCCATGATGGGATCAACCACTGCACCCCCCAACAACTAATCAACGCCGCCCGCTCTGTTCCCTGGATTATTCAGCATCACTCTTGAATTTGTAAATAAACACTCACCTTCGTTTCAACTTACCTTGTCCTGGTCTGCTTCTGGGTTCTGGCTTTGTAACTCGTGACAGAACGATCCGGCCAGTAATGAACCCAGCGGACCTGGACTCTGTTCGCCATGCCATTACCCATCAGGAGAAGATGTTGGGCCATCATAGCACGGTACTACAGGAGATCGCGTTGTCAGTTCGGAACCTTTCTACCGGTCTGACGGAGGTCCAGAACCAACGCAAGTTTCCGGTGGAGGATCCACTACCGGTTTCACCCATCTCGCCTGCCGCTTCTGGAGCTGTGTCCTTCCGTGAGCCCAAGGTTCCGACGCCGGATAAATATGAGGGGGAGCTGGGAAGATGCCGTTCCTTCCTTATGCAGTGTGGATTAGTGTTCGATCTACAGCCCTACTCTTATGCCACAGACAAGGCTAGGATAGCCTTTGTGATTGAGTTGCTGCGTGGTCGAGCGCTGGAGTGGGCTTCAGCCGTTTGGGAACGACAGGATCCCTGCATGGCTTCATACCAGGGGTTCACGGCCGAGATGAGGAAGCTCTTCGACCATTCCGTCCGAGGGAGGGACGCAGCTAGCGCCTGTTTTCGCTTCGCCAAGGAACTGCAGCGTGGCCGACTTCGTGATCGAGTTCAAGACGTTGGCTGTGGAGAGTGGGTGGAATGAGGAGTCTCTGCAAGCGGCCTTTTACCAGGGTCTGTCGGAGCAGCTCAAGGATGAGTTGATCTCCTATCCGAGCCTAGTGACCTGGACAGCTTGGTAGCCTTGTCTATTCGGGTGGATAATCGAGTCCGAGAGCGAAGGAGGGAGAAGCAATGGGTTCCGTCCAACCGATCAGCTTCTCAGGTTCCAGTCGGGTCGGGGATTGGATCAGAATACGTCGATCATCGTCCACCACACAGGATTAGTGGAGAGGTTCTGTCTCCCGATTCTGAACCCATGCAAGTGGGGGCGGCACGGGTTAACCAAGGAGGAGCGCCAACACAGACGTAGGACTAACTGTTGCCTCTACTGTGGTGGTTCGGGACATTACCTCGCCACTGGTTCCCGGCGGTCGTCAAACTGCGCGGCTCGCTAAAGTTGGGAGGACTTTTAGCGAGCCAGTTTCGACCTCTCAATACCTCTGTCAGACCCCGTTTCCCGGCTACCCTTATGAACAGGAATCAGAGCTTAGCGATTAACGCTTTTATCGATTCAGGTGCCGATGGAAGCTTTCTTGATGCCGAGTTGGTGGAACAGCTGGGGCTTTCAAGGAGCAATTGCCGGGAAGCCATTGAAGCTACCACTCTGGACGGCAGTAGTCTGGCACGTATCACGATGAGGACTGAACCGGTTAAGATGCTGTTGTCGGGGAATCATTCTGAGATGATTTCATTCTTCATTCTGCCGTCTTCCCATGTTCCTCTGGTCCTTGGATACCCCTGGCTGAAGGAACACAATCCCACGTTCGATTGGGTGACGGGCAAGGTAACGAGTTGGAGCCTTGATTGTCATGCTAACTGTCTCAAGACTGCCTGTCCCCATTCGGTTCCCAGTCAGGTGATTGAGGCTAAACCCCCAGATTTGTCCCTGGTTCCCGAGACATATCACGATTTGGGGGAAGTTTTCAGTAAGCAGAAGGCTCTGTCACTCCCCTCCCCACCGACCATATGATTGTGCCATCAACCTGTTCCCTGGAGCTGTCTACCCCAAGGGAAGGTTATACAGTATCTCCCGACCTGAACGTGAGGCTTTGGAGACCTACATCAAGGAGTCCCTAGCTGCTGGTCTCGTTCGTCCCTCGTCATCACCCCTGGGGGCAGGGATTCTTCTTTGTGGGTAAGAAGGATGGCTCTCTTCGACCGTGTATTGATTATCGGGGGTTGAATGACATCACGGTCAAGAACAAGTATCCCCTGCCCTTGATGAGTTCTGCCTTCGACTCCTTACAGGGTGCTACGGTGTTCACCAAGCTAGACCTACGCAATGCGTATCACATGGTCCGGATCAGAGAGGGGGACGAGTGGTTGACGGGGTTTCAATACACCGATGGGTCACTTGAGTATCAGGTGATGCCGTTTGGACTGACCAATGCTCCAGCGGTATTCCAGAGTATGGTGAACGACGTCCTGAGAGATATGATCGGTCTCTTTGTGTTTGTTTACCTGGATGACATTCTGATCTTCTCGAAGGAACCTTCCGACCACGTCCAGCATGTCCGGCAGGTTCTGCAGCGATTGTTGGAGAATCGCCTGTTCGTGAAGGCCGAGAAGTGCGAGTTTCACGCCCACACGACATCCTTTCTCGGGTACATCATCTCCAGGGGAGAGATTAGGATGGACCAGGAGAAGGTTAGAGCGGTTCTGGAATGGGCCCAGCCCGGTGCGAGATTGCAGCTCCAGAGATTTTTGGGGTTTGCGAATTTCTACCGCAGATTCATCCGGGATTACAGCCGTGTGGCCGCTCCGTTAACTGCCTTGACTTCCAGTATCAGGACCTTCAAGTGGAATCCGAGGCGGATCGAGCGTTTCTGGATTTGAAGAGGCGATTCACCAACGCACCGATTCTCTCTCAACCGGACACGGCCCGTCAGTTCGTGCGTTGAAGTGGACGCGTCTGATGTGGGAGTTGGCGCCATCCTGTCGCAGCGATGCTCCACGGACAGTAAACTCCATCCCTGCGCCTACTACTCTCGTCGCCTTTCGCCTGCGGAGAGGAATTACGATGTGGGTAACCGGGAGCTTCTCGCGGTGAAACTTGCCTTGGAGGAGTGGCGCCACTGGTTGGAGGCGGAGCAACCGTTTATTGTCTGGACTGACCACAAGAATCTTGCTTACGTGCAATCGGCTAGAGCGTCTCAACTCCCGTCAGGCCAGGTGGGCGTTGTTTTTCGGACGATTCAAGTTTTCCCTGACGTTCCGACCTGGATCTAAGAACGGCAAGGCGGACGCCTTGTCCCCGGATGTTCTCCAAGACGGAGGAGAGTGGGTCCAAGACCGAGACAATTCTCCCCCGGAACTGCGTCGTGGGAGCAGTTATGTGGAAGATTGAGGAGGAGGTGATGGCGGCCCTTCGGACGCAGCCCGGTCCCGGTAACGGTCCACCCGGTCGGTTGTTTGTGCCTGAGTCGGTTCGTCCTGCTGTCCTCAAATGGTCCCACGCCAGCAAGATGGCTTGTCACCCTGGCGTGGCTCGGACGATGGCGTTTCTTCGCAGACGTTTTTGGTGGCCTGCCATGGCCGAGGATACTCGGGGGTTTTGTTGCTGCCTGTCCAGTGTGTGCGCAGAATAAGAGTACCAATCGGCCCAGCTCTGGACTACTTCACCCCCTTCCTATTCCCCGGCGACCATGGTCGCATCTGGCCCTGGACTTCGTCACTGGGTTGCCCGCTTCTGAGGGGAACACGGTCGTTCTGACTATCGTGGACAGATTCAGCAAGTTCGCCCACTTTGTGCCAATTGCCAAGCTTCCCTCTGCCTCGGAGACGTCCGAGATCCTGGTTAGGGGAGGTTTTCAGGGTCCACGGTTTGCCCAGTGATATCGTTTCCGACCGTGGCCCTCAGTTTACCTCTGCTGTCTGGAAGTCCTTCTGTTTGGCCATTGGAGCTACAGTCAGTCTCACATCTGGTTTTCACCCCCAATCCAATGGTCAGGCGGAGAGAGCCAACCAGAAGATGGAATCCACGCTACGCTGCCTGGTCTCTTCCAACCCCACCTCCTGGGTCTCTCAGTTGCCTTGGGTTGAGTATGCCCACAATACTCTCCCTACATCTGCCACTGGGATGTCTCCCTTCCAGTGCCTGTATGGCTACCAACCTCCCTTGTTCCCTTCTCAGGAGAAGGAGCTCTCAGTGCCCTCTGTTCAGGCCCAGATTCGTCGTTGCCACCGGACCTGGCATCGGGCCAGAAAGGCACTCCTTAGAGTTTCGGACCGGTATCAGCTCCAGGCGAATCGTCGCCGGATCCCCGCTCCCACCTATACCATCGGAGATAGGGTCTGGTTGGCCACACGGGATCTTCCTTTACGGACTGAGTCTAGGAAGTTGTTACCGAAGTTCATTGGTCCGTTTGTGGTGGAGAAGGTGATCAATCCAGTGGCAGTTCGACTCAAACTACCGAGGACGCTCAGAGTCCATCCCACCTTTCATGTCTCCTGCCTCAAGCCTGTTTTCCTCAGTCCTCTGTTGCCTCCTCCGCCTCCGCCTCCTCCTCCTCCTCCTCGGATGATCGGAGGTGGTCCTGCCTACACGGTGCGACGCATCATGGATTCCAGACGGCGGGGCCGGGGTTTCCAGTATCTCGTGGACTGGGAGGGGTATGGTCCTGAAGAGAGGAGTTGGATTCGCGGCGACAGATCCTAGATGCTGACCTCATTCGTGACTTCTACCGCCTCCATCCTGGCGCTCCGGGAGTCCGCCCGGTGGCGTTCGTCGGAGGGGGGTACTGTAACGATCCCGGCAGTCTGAGTCGGGTCCTGTCTGTGGACTAGTTTTTCTGCTCGTGATCTCCAGTTTCCCGAGGGTTCTGGAACGCTCCCTGCCTGGTTGCCGGGCAACGTTGCTAGGCGGGAGCTCTCTTGATTTCCGCACCTGCATCCCATCAGCAATCTGCACACCTGGTCCTGATCATCACCCTTCTTAGGCTCTGGCCTAACATCCATTCCCTGCCGGATCGTTAGCCATGAACAGTAGGTTTACCAGAGTATCAGTCTTAGAGCTTCTAGCGTTAGTTTTGTTGTTTTGCACCTTGTTGGTTTGTTGTTTACTTACCTCCGTTTTGTTCCATCTGCAGTCACTCGTCCGAACCTTCATCCAACCTCTGCCTGGTGGTCGGCGGCTGCCGAGCCATGATGGGATCAACCACTGCACCCCCAACAACTAATCAACGCCGCCCGCTCTGTTCCCTGGATTATTCAGCATCACTCTTGAATTTGTAAATAAACACTCACCTTCGTTTCAACTTACCTTGTCCTGGTCTGCTTCTGGGTTCTGGCTTTGTAACTCGTGACACTGGGACACACCCGGCCCAGGTGTTTCCCATGTAGCTGACGACCCTCCCAACTCCGCCCACCGGCATCCTAATAAGGAAACAAGAGCAAAGAGAGAATACGGCAGACAGAGTGGGAGGGTCGTCACAATAGTTATGTAAATAAGGTATTTCTGTTTTGTATTTGTAAAACATTTGCAAAAATGTCTAAAAAACTGTTTTTGCTTCATCATTATGGGATATTGTGTGTAGATTGATGAGGAATTTATTATATTTAATCCATTTTAGAATAAGGCTGTAACGTAACAAAATGTGGAAAAAGTCAAAGGGTCTAAATACTTTCCGAATGCACTGTATGTCATGGAAAGTGCAGGTGTTCCTAATGTTTTGTACACTCAGTGTATTAAAATGGGCTATACAGTTGATAATACAAATAATGCAATGTTAAAAATACAGATTTCAAATGTATTAAATATGCTTCAGTTACAGAAAAGCATTAATTCAATAAAAAACATGTTTATATTTGCTGCTATCCTCGACAAACTCAAACATTTCTTGCATAATTTATACACCCATAATTTCAATTATCCTCCATGGTCTTCTTGATCCATTCTACGTAGCTAGCTACGCGGGTATAGACCCCATATTGGCCTGGCTCTCCACAGTCAATTCCCCAGCTGGCGATCCCTGCTGCCCAGAAAACTCCCCCATACTTTAGGACATACGGCCCTCCACCATCCCCTGCACAGATGTCCTTTCCACCCTCTGGTAACCCGGCACAGAACATGCTGTCTGTCAAATCAGGGGCTTCTCTCTTCTTCTTCCTCACCTCATCAATAGAGCTTCTGCACTTCACCTGGTCCACCAGGGGAATCCGGACATACCTGAGGTTACTAGGCATTTCATCATCATCTTTGAGGCCAAACCCTGAAACCCAGCTGTGAGAGGGAGGGAGGGAGAGAAAGAGAGAAAAGCCCTGTTTATACCTGGTGCTAACATGGGTCCTTTGTCCTGATCTTGTCTACATTCTGATTGTGCCCGTATTTCCAGAAAAGTGTCTACACCAGTTATTAAAATGTATCTGTTATCCGTCCACTGTGTCTGCATTGTGACCAGATTTCCTGGTCCCTTCCTTTATGCAAATTATTACACAGCTATTCTTTCAAAATAATATTTATTTATTCTAAGACACATATTGATGTAATCAGTCAATGTCTGCCCATGATTTTAGAGGGCAGAATAATGATGATTTAAATGGTTTCTCTGTCCAGATCTGTCTACACTTGTAAGATATCCAGACACAATGTGTGTCTGACTATCTCCGGAGGTGGGCAGGATGATCTGATCACAATCAGATCACAATGTGTCTTTTGATTGTCTACACTGGTCTAAAAATGTGGGCACAATCAGAATGTGGACAAGATCAGGACAAAGGATGCAAGTTAGAACCAAGTATAAACAGGGCTAGAGAGAGAGAAATGACACATGTACTATCATAGCTTCTGTTTCCATTGCATTGAGGTAGTTTTAGGATTTCAAAAAAATACAAAGGAAACAGAAACAGAGAATGCCCAATAACTATACTGTCAAAGATCAAACATTTACTGTACAGGAGAGCCAACTCTTACCCAACTCTTCCAGTGGAGTATTCAGCACCCTTTGCAGGCAGACACACTCACATAATAATAATAATAAGCCATTTAGCAGACGCTTTTATCCAAAGCGACTTACAGTCATGCGTGCATACATTTTTTGTGTATGGGTGGTCCCGGGGATCGAACCCACTACCTTGGCGTTACAAGCGCCGTGCTCTACCAGCTGAGCTACAGAGGACCACATGATGGAACTACTGAATGTGAGCAGGTGTTGGAGCTTGATCAAGGCAATGTCGTGGTTGAAGGATAAACCGTCTGTGTTGTTGTACCCAGGGTGAGGATGGAGAGGTGGAGACTGAAGGAGGTTTTCCACGTTGTTGTCGCCAACGAATGCCTGTTATGAAGTGAAGGGAAATGTGTGTGAATTTCAGTCAGTTACTGCATTTAACTACTGGGTGGAAATAGTAGTTTCTTCAACTATGAGCATCCAGAAGCATGTTTATTGTCTCTCCACTACTTCCTCAATCTTTGTCATCATCTCAGATGTAGGGTCAGGAGTTTTTCTATGATAAGCCTATAATTCAGGACCAGAGATAATCAGAAAAAACTCCTGGCCCAAGTAATTATGTAAACACCACCATAATCATTATTGCACTACCATAACTTCACTCTTCTTGATGACTTGGTTGTTATGTTGATGCACCAGTCAGGATCCAACTGTCCCCGATGACCATCCATCCTGATCGGCCTCCTTCCACACTGAGAAGCATCTGCCAGGGAAATGTTCCTTTTGGAGCTACCTCTCCACCCAGAATCCTTTGGTGCATTTCTATGGACACCATGGGTCTTCCACAGACTGGTGGATCAGGAAAAGCACAAATTATCACTTCTCCTCTCAGCAATGGTTCAGATTCCACATTGGGTCCAATATTACTGTAGAAAAGCACACAGCCAAAGCACACGCACAAAACAACAAAACACACAAACACATCCATAATATATATATTTTAGAATGTTTCTCACTTGTTTTTTGCTCTTCCTCCTCTATGGTCTTCTTGATCCAGTCTACGTGGTTAGCCACACGAGTGTAGATCCCATAGCTTCCACTCTGTCCACATCCAACACCCCAGCTGACGATTCCTGCTGCCCAGAAAGGCCCAGGAAGGATTCCTGCTTTTCGCAGGACGTACGCCCCTCCACTGTCCCCCTGACAGGAGTCCTTGCCTCCCTCAGGATTCCCAGCACAGAACATGTTGTCTGTTAGACTGGGAATTCCTTTCCTTTCATCTCTGCCTTCAATAGACTTTCTACAGATTGTCTGGTTCACCACAGGTAGAGGAACATACATGAGGTTATTGGTAGATGTATCAAACTCCATGGTGCCAAATCCTGACACCAAGCTGAAGCAGAGAGAAAGACAGAAGAACGGAATATACATAAGATGCTGTTCAACTTAACAATTTTAACAATCAATACAAAATCAGCAAATATCCACAAATTCAATAAATTGTTAACATGCAGATATTTGTAGTTGACTGTTTTAAACATAAAACCTAGGCTTACCCATTCCGCCCAGTCTGGTATTTAGCGTCCTTTGCTGGCAGACACAGTGGCATGATATGAGCATTGAATGTGATTGGGTGTTGGAGATGGATCAGGACGATGTCATGGTCATACTCTACATCATCTACGTTGTTGTATTCAGGGTGAAGATGGAGAGAGGCGACCTCAAGAGGGTGAGGTTTTGCACATTGTTGTCTCCAACATATACCTTTGGACAGGGTAAATCACACTTAATAAATACACTTAAACAGCAGTCAGACAGTCATTTTTCCATTGGATTTGGAGAGTGAAGCAAAAATTCTAAATGTGGCTCTACTTGAGCATTTTGGATTCGAGATCAAATGTTTTATATTAGGTGACAGTACCGAATGTCACCTTTCATTTGAGGGTATTTTCATACATATCTGTTTTACCATTTAGAAATGAAAGCACTTTATACATCTAGTCCCCCCCATTTGAAGATTAAATAAGTATTTGGACAAATTCACTTATTAAAGTAGTCAAAAGTTTAGTAGATGGTCCCATAATCCTTGCACACAATGACTACATCAAGCTTGTGACTTTACGAACTTGTTGGATGCATTTACAGCTTGTTTTGGTTGTGTTTCAGATTATATTTTGCCCAATAGGAACTATGTGGTGAATAATGTATTGTGTCATTTCGAGTGTCCCTCATACACCCCCAGAAAATGCATGTTTTGTTGTCACCTCTTTCTTATTCATCATTATTCATGATTAATGATTGTTGTAATCATGGTATCATCAGGATTCATTTAGAAGTATTCAGAAACATCTTATCTACTCACTTAGAAAGAAAATTACTCCAGTCATCATTCCCCATTCAGTTCCTATTGGGCAAAACATAACCCAAAATACAACCCAAATAAACTGCAAATGCAGAATCACAAGCTTGATGTAATCATTGCATGCGAGGAATATGGGACCTAATACACTATAAGTGAATTTGTCCAAATACTTATGACATCTTCAAATGGGGGGACTAGATACATAAAGTGCTTTCATTTCTGGACCCTGTAATAAAAGGTTAGATTCTGTACTCTCGCCTCATATGAAACATTTGATCTCAAATCCAAAATGCTGGAGTATGAATTCCACATTTTATTTTGCTTCACTGTGAAATACATACGGAGGGGTGTACATCTAGCACAGACCCAGATAAGGGGCCATGTCAAAAAGATAACCCATGCTTTTATTTTCATTAATACACACTCGTCTCACCCTAACGTCTTGCCAGGTATGTCCATGCAGGACATGTGCTGCAGTCATGATCCAGCGGTCCCCGATCACTATCCCTCCTCCTTTACCATTAGCGCTCAGCAACACCTGCCAGGGGAAGGATCCAACTGGAGCTGGCTTTCCCCCAACAATCCTTCCAAACCCCGGGAGGTTCACTGTAGGACGACCACACACTAGGGACAGAGAGAGACATCTACTGGTCATCCAGGGACAGACTGACTGTAGATACACACACACACAGGGAAAGAACACATACGATACACAGTAGACACAAACACACACACGCTCAAGGGTGAAACTCTGAGTTACTTGGAATACATTGAGGAATCAGTGAGATTTTCAGGCTGTCTTTCCACTTTCCGTCTGATGAGCATGTGAAGTTTCCTGATAAACGTGTGAGAGAGATGTGATTAAACGATACATACATTAGGCATTGAATAGTTGCAGTTGTTTAATTTACAAAAGATTAGAGACTTGCAGGTTGAAAACCGATGTCACTGTAGTGAAGAATATAAGGATGATTTTAGTCTGACTTTTAGCCCCTTCAGGAAGAGTGTAGAACGGCTCATTGCAGTGGTACTGAATGACTGAGAGGTGCTGGTTCTGAGAGCCAGATATGACCTTCAACCTTCCATTCAGCAACGGTTCAGGTTTCCCACAGCCAATCACTGTAGAAGAGACTGGAACCCAAATCTCACACACAGACACACCCAGCAGCCTGGACACACAATATGTTGGGAAGGGGAGATTTGAGACTGAGTGTGTCTCATCATAAAATAATAATGTTGAGAAATACCGTACAAAAAGTATTATGATCTCATAATTCATACTTAATATGGGTGTAAATCACTGTAACTGAACGTCTGTTTAGTAATATTAAGACAGCTTGAATCCAAGCAGGGGAGACATGGAAAACAACAACAGAATAAACAACAGTAGACTCACCAGAGTGTTGAATAGACCCAGTCCATGACTGTGATTGGACAGGAGAGACTATGGTGAATGAACCTGCTGTGTAAGACTTGAAGTCCTCACTTTGTATATCACAGCCCCGCAGTCTTACGGGTACGTTAGCTGACTCTGTTTGTTTTAGTGGGGAGTTTGACTAAAGAGTCTAAAAGTCATGTTAAAAAACTTCTCTGTTTGACTTGGCCCAGAAGACACATGCATACACACACGATAACATACGCACTATACACACACGTACACATGGATTTTGTGTTGTAGATAAAGTACCAGTCAAAAGTTTGGACACACCTACTCAAGGGCTTTTCTTTATTTTTTCTATTTTCTACATTGTAGAATAATAGTGAAGACATCAAAACTATGAAATAACACATATGGAATCATGTAGTAACCAAAAAATTGTTAAACAAATCAAAATATATTTTATATTTGAGATTCTTCAAATAGCCACCTTTTGCCTTGATGACAGCTTTGCACACTCTTGGCATTCTCTCAACCAGCTTCATGACGTAGTCACCTGGAATGCATTTCAATAAACAGGTGTGCCTTGTTAAAAGTTAATTTGTGGAATGTATTTCCTTCTTAATGCATTTGAGCAAATCAGTTGTGTTGTGACAAGGTAGGGGTGGCATACAGAAGAGAGCCCTATTTGGTAAAATACCAAGTCCATATTATGGCAAGAACAGCTCAAATAAGCAAAGAGAAACGACAGTCCACCATTACTTTAAGACATGGGCAATCAATCTGGAAAATGTCTCACCATCAACTGTTCAGAGGACACTGTGTAAATCAGGACTTTGTGGTCGAATTGCTGCATAGACACCACTACTAAAGGACACCAATAAGAAGAAGAGACTTCCTTGGGCCAAAAAACACGAGCAATGGACATTAGACCGGTAGAAATCTGTCCTTTGGTCTGATGAGTCCAAATGTGTGGTTCCCACCGTGAAGCATGGATGAGGAGGTGTGATGGTGTGGGGGTGCTTTGCTGGTGACACTGTTTGCATGGCTACCACAGCATTCTGCAGCGATACGCCATCACATCTGGTTTGCGCTTAGTGGGGCTTTCATTTGCTTTTCAACAGGACAATGACCCAAAACACACCTCCAGGCTATGTAAGGGCTATTTGACCAAGAAGGAGAGTGATGGAGTGCTGCATCAGATGACCTGGCCTCCACAATCACCCGACCTCAACCCAATTTAGATGGTTTGGGATGACTTGAACCACAGAGTGAAGGAAAAGTAGCCAACAAGTGCTCAGCATATGTGGGAACTCCTTCAAGACTGTTGGAAAACCATTCCTCATGAAGCTGGTTGAGAGAATGCCAAGAGTGTGCAAAGCTGTCATCAAGGCAAAGGGTGGCTACTTTGAAAAATCTAACATTTAAAATACTTTTTTGGTTATGCAATAAAAACATATTATTGTTTATTATTTTATTATATGTTATTTCATAGTTTCGATGTCTTCACTATTATTCTACAATGTAGACAATAGTAAAAATAAAGAAAAACCCTTGAATGAGTAGGTGTGTCCAAACTTTTGACTGGTAATGTATGTGGTAGTAGAGTAGTGGCCTGAGGGCACATACTTAATGTGTTGTGAAATCTGTTGTGAATGTATTGTAATGTTTTTAAAACCTTAAACCTTAATGCCTTAATTTTGCTGGACCCCAGGAAAGGTAGCTGCTGCCAAGGCAGCAGCTAATGGGTATCCATAATAAATAGAAATACACAGCGGCGATTTTAACATGTACATCTTGGTGGAGTAAACGCCCCAATTTGTTTTTAGATGCATGCCAGCAAAGCCACTGCACAACACAACACAACACTAAACAATACATTAATTGCACTATAATGGTGACAAACGGTGCCCACAAACTGTTAGGGCCTACATAAAGCTGTCCCAACAGAAGAGATTTCTTTTCAGCACCATGGAGTGAATCCTTACCACTGCTACACCTGGCTATCAACAGAGCCTTGTCTGGCAGCGAAACAGTTCATTCAGCCTAATTTATTGCCTTAAAAAAAAACATAGCTGATATGGCTGACTTGCTTAAACAAATGTGGTGTCTACCGACAATTGAGATGTACAAACTGTGGCATAAGGGGACGACAAGCGGATAAGATGCAATCCGTAATTTCGATTAAGACATTAATGAGCGAGCCAGGACGGACGTAGTCAATATAACTATTTGTTCAGCACTTTTGAAATGTACAGCAACAGAATTTAGAACATGGGCCATTCTTACAGTATTCTCCCTGTACAACAAGTCAGAACCGTAGGATAAATAAGGGGCATATAAGCAGACAATGAAAGCTCTTACAATATTTGATGATTACATTTCTCTAAAGCAGGCTATAGGCTACATGTGCACCACCAAGTCAGAACAGTAGGCTAAGTTATGAGGGGGAAATGGACCAAATTATTAGGATGAGGCACATGGGCTACTAATAGCTTACTACACAACATACATTTAATATTACATTCTTAGCTACAGTATACATATCTCCCTGGGATATTACATTATTTATGCAGCAGCATACAATACATTTTTGGACTCACCTTGTTGTGCTGTGCTCACTTGAACGGGAAGGTGGCGCGACGGTCCTTGTGGGCAAATTTAGAATCCTTTCCCAATTCAGTTTTATCTGTGCAGATGTTGCCCACTATCTAAGGATGTTTTTCAGACATTGATCTGGACTGATTGTTGACCATGTTTGTAAACCAATTGCCATGATCTGAATAAAGGTCACCAAAATGTCAAAAGAAAACAGCTCTTCCACAACTTTGACAGTAAAACAGTTATTTAGAAAATGTAAAAACAAGAAAAATCATAAACAATTTATGTATTAGAAAAAGCCTTGCAATTGTATTGATTAAATTATCATGGATTTGACTAATTGATAAGCCCCGATGCTAGTATTGTACTGTACATAATACAGATGTTTTGCTGTAAATCCAATCAATTTTTCTCAATGAGCACTGTGATCAACATAAAATTCCTATATAAAATATACACTAACTGTACAAACATTAGGAACACCGTCCTAATATTGAGTTGCCCTAAGAATAGCCTTAATTCGTCGGGGCATGGACTCTACAAGGTGTCAAAAGCGTTCCACAGGGATGCTGGCCCATGTTGACTCCAATGCTTCCCACAGTTGTGTCAAGTTGGCTGGATGGTCCTTTGGGTGGTGGACCATTCTTGATACACATGGGAAACAGCGTTGCAGCTCTTCACACACTCAAACCGGGGCGCCTGGCAGCTACTACCATACCCCGTTCAAAGGCACTTAAATATTTTGTCTTGCCCATTCATCCTCTGAATGGCACACATGCACAATCCATGTCTCAATTGTCTCAAGGCTTAAAAATCCTTCTTTAACCTGTCTCCTCCCGTTCATCTACACTGACTTGAAGTGGATTGATCAGGTGACATCAATCTTTGGGGAGTTTCTCCCATTCTTCTCTGCAGATCCTCTCAAGCTCTGTCAGGTTGGATGGGGAGCGTCGCTGCACAGCTATATTCAGGTCTCTCCAGAGATGTTCGATCTGGTTCGAGGTGAACCTTCGCCCCAGTCTGAGGTCATGAGCGCTCTGCAGCAAGTTTTCTCACGGATATCTCTGTACTTTACTCCATTCATCTTTCCTTCGATCCTGACTAGTCTCCCAGTCTCTGCCGCTGAAAAACATCAAATCAAATCAAATCAAATCAAATTGTATTGGTCACATGCGCCGAATACAACAGGTGCAGACATTACAGTGAAATGCTTACTTACAGCCCTTAACCAACAGTGCATTTATTTTAAACAAAAAAGTAAGAATAAAACAACAACAAAAAAGTGTTGAGAAAAAAAAGAGCAGAAGTAAAATAAAGTGACAGTAGGGAGGCTATATATACAGTAAAATAAAGTGACAGTAGGGAGGCTATATATATATATATACAGGGGGGTACCGTTGCATAGTCAATGTGCGGGGGCACCGGCTAGTTGAGGTAGTTGAGGTAATATGTACATGTGGGTAGAGTTAAAGTGACTATGCATAAATACTTAACAGAGTAGCAGCAGCGTAAAAAGGATGGGGTGGGGGGCAGTGCAAATAGTCCGGGTAGCCATGATTAGCTGTTCAGGAGTCTTATGGCTTGGGGGTAGAAGCTGTTGAGAAGTCTTTTGGACCTAGACTTGGCACTCCGGTACCGCTTGCCGTGCGGTAGCAGAGAGAACAGTCTATGACTAGGGTGGCTGGAGTCTTTGACAATTTTGAGGGCCTTCCTCTGACACCGCCTGGTATAGAGGTCCTGGATGGCAGGGAGCTTTGCCCCAGTGA
Organism: Coregonus clupeaformis; assembly: GCF_020615455.1. Taxonomy (NCBI): domain Eukaryota; kingdom Metazoa; phylum Chordata; class Actinopteri; order Salmoniformes; family Salmonidae; genus Coregonus; species Coregonus clupeaformis. The sequence continues at coordinate 54,061,749 of NC_059220.1, forward strand.
TGTACTGGGCCGTACGCACTACCCTCTGTAGTGCCTTGCGGTCAGAGGCCAAGCAGTTGCCATACAAGGCGGTGATGCAACCAGTCAGGATGCTCTCGATGGTGCAGCTGTAGAATTTTTTGAGGATCTGAGGACCCATGCCAAATCTTTTTAGTCTCCTGAGGGGAATAGGCTTTGTCGTGCCCTCTTCACGACTGTCTTGGTGTGTTTGGACCATGATAGTTCGTTGGTGATGTGGACACCAAGGAACTTGAAGCTCTCGACCTGTTCCACTACAGCCCCGTCGATGAGAATGGGGGCGTGCTCAGTCCTCTTTTTTTTCCTGTAGTCCACAATCATCTCCTTTGTCTTGGTCACGTTGAGGGAGAGGTTGTTGTCCTGGCACCACACGGCCAGATCTCTGACCTCCTCCCTATAGGCTGTCTCATCGTTGTCGGTGATCAGGCCTACCACTGTTGTGTCGTCGGCAAACTTAATGATGGTGTTGGAGTCGTGCCTGGCCATGCAGTCATGGGTGAACAGAGAGTACAGGAGGGGGACTGAGCACGCACCCCTGAGGGGCCCCGTGTTGAGGATCAGTGTGGCAGATGTGTTGTTACCTACCCTTACCACCTGGGGCGGCCCGTCAGGAAGTCCAGGATCCAGTTGCAGAGGGAGGTGTTTAGTCCCAGGATCCTTAGCTTAGTGATGAGCTTAGAGGGCACTATGGTGTTGAATGCTGAGCTGTAGTCAATGAATAGCATTCTCACGTAGGTGTTCCTCTTGTCCAGGTGGGAAAGGGCAGTGTGGAGTGCGATAGAGATTGCATCATCTGTGGATCTGTTGGGGCGGCACCACCATGCTTCACCGTAGGGATGGTGCCAGGTTTCCTCCAGACGTGACGCTTGGCATTCAAGCCAAAGAGTTCAATCTTGGTTTCATCAGACCAGAGAATCTTGTTTCTCATGGTCTGAGAGTCCTTTAAGTGCCTTTTGGCAAACTCCAAGCGGGCTGTCATGTGCATTTTACTGACGAGTGGCTTCCGTCTGGCCACTACCATAAAGGCCTGATTGTTGGAGTGCTGCAGAGATGGTTGTCCTTCTGGAAGGTTCTCCCATCCCCACAGAGGAACTCTGGAGCTCTGTCAGAGTGACCATCGGATTCTTGGTCACCTCCCTAACCAAGGCCCTTCTCCCCCGATTGCTCAGTTTGGCCAGGCAGCCAGCTCTAGGTAGAGTCTTGGTGGTTCCAAACTTCTTCCATTTAATAATGACAGAGGCCAATGTGTTCTTGGGGACCTTCGATGCTGCAGAAATGTTTTGGTATCCATCCCCACATCTGTGCCTCAACACAATCCTGTCTCGGAGCTCTACGGACAATTCCTTCGACCTCATGGCTTGCTTTTTGCTCTGACATGCACTGTCAACTGTGGGACCTTATGTAGACAGGTGTGTGCCTTTCCAAATCATGTCCAATCAATTGAATTTACCACAAGTGGACTCCAATCAAGTTGTAGAAACATCTCAAGGATGATCAATGGAAACAGGATGCACTTTGAGCTCAATTTCGAGTCTCATAACAAAGGGTCTGAATAGTTATGTAAATAAGGTATTTCTGTTTTGTATTTGTAACAACTTTGCAAAAATGTCTAAAAATCTGTTTTTGCTTTATCATTATGTGTGTAGATTGATGAGGAATTTATTATATTTAATCAAATTTAGAATAAGGCTGTAACGTAACAAAATTGTGGAAAAGTCAAAGGGTCTAAATACTTTCCGAATGCACTGTACAGTGGGGAAAAAAGTATTTAGTCAGCCACCAATTGTGCAAGTTCTCCCACTTAAAAAGATGAGAGAGGCCTGTAATTTTCATCATAGGTACACGTCAACTATGACAGACAAAATGAGAAAAAAAATTCCAGAAAATCACATTGTAGGATTTTTAATGAATTTATTAGCAAATTATGGTGGAAAATAAGTATTTGGTCAATAACAAAAGTTTCTCAATACTTTGTTATATACCCTTTGTTGGCAATGACACAGGTCAAACATTTTCTGTAAGTCTTCACAAGGTTTTCACACACTGTTGCTGGTATTTTGGCCCATTCCTCCATGCAGATCTCCTCTAGAGCAGTGATGTTTTGGGGCTGTCGCTGGGCAACACGGACTTTCAACTCCCCTCCAAAGATTTTCTATGGGGTTGAGATCTGGAGACTGGCTAGGCCACTCCAGGATCTTGAAATGCTTCTTAGGAAGCCACTCCTTCGTTGCCCGGGCGGTGTGTTTGGGATCATTGTCATGCTGAAAGACCCAGCCACGTTTCATCTTCAATGCCCTTGCTGATGGAAGGAGGTTTTCACTCAAAATCTCACGATACATGACCCCATTCATTCTTTCTTTTACACGGATCAGTCGTCCTGGTCCCTTTGCAGAAAAACAGCCCCAAAGCATGATGTTTCCACCCCCATGCTTCACAGTAGGTATGGTGTTCTTTGAATGCAACTCAGCATACTTTGTCCTCCAAACACGACGAGTTGAGTTTTTACCAAAAAGTTCTATTTTGGTTTCATCTGACCATATGACATTCTTCCAATCCTCTTCTGGATCATCCAAATGCAGTCTAGCAAACTTCAGACGGGCCTGGACATGTACTGGCTTAAGCAGGGGGACACGTCTGGCACTGCAGGATTTGAGTCCCTGGCGGCGTAGTGTGTTACTGATGGTAGGCTTTGTTACTTTGGTCCCAGCTCTCTGCAGGTCATTCACTAGGTCCCCCCGTGTGGTTCTGGGATTTTTACTCACCATTCTTGTGATTATTTTGACCCCACGGGGTGAGATCTTGCGTGGAGCCCCAGATCGAGGGAGATTATCAGTGGTCTTATATGTCTTCCATTTCCTAATAATTGCTCCCACAGTTGATTTCTTCAAACCAAGCTGCTTACCTATTGCAGATTCAGTCTTCCCAGCCTGGTGCAGGTCTACAATTTTGTTTCTGGCGTCCTTTGACAGCTCTTTGGTCTTGGCCATAGTGGAGTTTGGAGTGTGACTGTTTGAGGTTGTGGACAGGTGTCTTTTATACTGATAACAAGTTCAAACAGGTGTCATTAATACAGGTAACGAGTGGAGGACAGAGGAGCCTCTTAAAGAAGAAGTTACAGGTCTGTGAGAGCCAGAAATCTTGCTTGTTTGTAGGTGACCAAATACTTATTTTCCACCATAATTTGCAAATAAATTCATTAAAAATCCTACAATGTGATTTTCTGGAGAAAAAAAATCTCAATTTGTCTGTCATAGTTGACGTGTACCTATGATGAAAATTACAGGCTTCTCTCATCTTTTTAAGTGGGAGAACTTGCACAATTGGTGGCTGACTAAATACTTTTTCCCCCACTGTATGTCATGGAAAGAGCAGGTGTTCCTAATGTTTTGTACACTCAGTGTTTTAAAATGGGCTATACAGTTGATAATAAAAATAATGTAATGTTAAAAAGACAGACTTCAAATGTATTAAATATGCTTCAGTTACAGAAAAGCATTAATTCAATAAAAAACATGTTTATATTTTATATTTGCTGCTATCCTCGACAAACACAAACATTTCTTGCATCATTTATACACCCATAATTTCAATTATCCTCCATGGTCTTCTTGATCCATTCTACGTAGCTAGCTACGCGGGTATAGACCCCATATTGGCCTGGCTCTCCACAGCCAATTCCCCAGCTGGCGATCCCTGCTGCCCAGAAAACTCCCCCACACTTCAGGACATACGGCCCTCCACCATCCCCTGCACAGATGTCCTTTCCACCCTCTGGTAACCCGGCACAGAACATGCTGTCTGTCAAATCAGGGGATTCTCTCTTCCTCTTCCTCACCTCATCAATAGAGCTTCTGCACTTCACCTGGTCCACCAGGGGAATCCGGACATACCTGAGGTTACTGGGCATTTCATCATCATCTTTGAGGCCAAACCCTGAAACCCAGCTGTGAGAGGGAGGGAGGGAGAGAAAGAGAGAAAAGCCCTGTTTATACCTGGTGCTAACATGGGTCCTTTGTCCTGATCTTGTCTACATTCTGATTGTGCCCACATTTCCAGAAATGTGTCTACACATCAGTGGAGGCTGCTGAGGGGAGGACGGCTCATAATAATGGCTGGAACGGAGTGAATGGAATGGCATCAAACACATGGAAACCATGTGTTTGATGTTGTTGATACCTTTCCACTGATTCCGCTCCAGCCATTACCACGTGCCCGTCCTCCCCAATTAAGATGCCACCAACCTCCTGTGCTTCTATGTACTGTGTCGCCAGTGCGCGTGCACAGCCCAGTGCGTCCTGTGCTAACGCCACACACGTACTGTGCGGAAGTGGGCATCCAGCCAGGACGGGTTCTGCCAACTCTACGCTCCAGACCTCCAGTGCACCTCCACAGTCCGGTACGCCCCGTACCTGCTCCCCGCACCAAACCAGTGGTGCCTGTCGCCAGCCGCCTCCGAGGCTGAATGCCCACCCGGACCCTCCCCTAATGAGTCAGGTTGGTGCGGCCGGAGTACGCACCTTTGGGGGGGGGGGGGGTACTGTCACGCCCTGACCTGGAGAGACTGTTATTATTTGTGTAGTTTGGTCAGGGTGTGAAAATCTATGTATTGTAATTCTATGTTTGGCCGGGTGTGGTTCCCAATCAGAGGCAGCTGTCGCTCGTTGTCTCTGATTGGGGTTCATACTTAGGCAGCCAGTTTTCCTGCCTGGGTTGTGGGATCTTGTTTCGTGTTTAGCCCATAGGACTTCAAGGTTTTGTTGATTTTGTCGAGTGTTTATCTTCACTATAAACATGTACGCATACCACGCTGCACCTTGGTCTGACCCGTCTCTCAACGATCGTGACAAGAAGAACGGAATAGACATAACATGCTGTTCAATTTAACAATTTTAACAATCAATACAAAATCAGCAAATATCCACAAATTCAATAAATTGTTAACATGCAGATATTTGTAGTTGACTGTTTTAAACATAAAACCTAGGCTTACCCATTCCGCCCAGTCGGGTATTTAGCGTCCTTTGCTGGCAGACACAGTGGCATGACATGAGCATTGAATGTGATTGGGTGTTGGAGATGGATCAGGGCGATGTCATGGTCATTGTTACGGATACAAGTATCCTGTGTGTGTTTTTGCGTTTTTCCTCTCCTTCTGCCCTAATCACAGGTGTCCTTTATGTTCCTGATTGGTGGTCGTTGGGGTGTCCCACCTGTCCGACATCCGTTTGGCTGCTGATTGCTGAGGTGGACCAATCAGTGGACATTCCTCTGTATTGCACCACCTGTTTCTGGTTTTTCACTTACACCTCCCATTGTTTTAAAAGCCAGTCAGTTGTGTTTGTTGGGAGAGACTATTTCTGTGTGTAAGTATGGATACTGTGGTGTTCTGTGTACTCACTCATTTGCTGGTTACTCTGTTTGGTAACTTTGATGTGTGTTTCTGGGAAAAGGGGGATTTAAGCAAGTTGCCCTTGGGCATACATTACCCGTAGGAAGAAAATTGTCTAAAAACACTAGTTAGACCTGAGCGGACCACCCACTGTAATTTTTGTATGATTAGCAGTAGCTTAGCGGTTCTTGAGGCAGGCAAGATCAGTTTAGGGTTTTTTTACATTATTGTTTCATTTCTTGGGTCCTGCTCAGCCCTTTTTACCAAACCTTTACTGTGTGTTCAAAATAAACATTTTATGTTTGACGGTAGCTTATGGTTGTCATGTATTTTTTGTTCTCACTGTTTCCATGTCATGATTCTAATTTGCATGAATTATGTTACGGGTCTCTTGTCCATCCACCCTAGACTTTTAAAGCCACGGGGTTCGTAACAGTCATACTCTATGTTGTATTCAGGGTGAAGATGGAGAGAGGCGACCTCAAGACGTGGAGACTGGGTGAGGTTTTGCACATTTTTGTCTCCAACATATACCTTTGGACAGGGTAAATCACACTTAAGAAATACACTTAACAGCAGTCAGACAGTCATTTTCCCATTGGATTTGGAGAGTGACGCAAAAATTCTAAATGTGGCTCTATACTTGAGCATTTTGAATTTGAGATAAAATGTTTTATATTAGGTGACAGTACCGAATGTCACCTTTCATTTGAGGGTATTTTCATACATATCTGTTTTACCATTTAGAAATGAAAGCACTTTATACATCGAGTCCCCCCCATTTGAGGATTAAATAAGTATTTGGACAAATTCACTTATTAAAGTAGTCAAAAGTTTAGTAGATGGTCCCATAATCCTTGCACACAATGACTACATCAAGCTTGTGACTTTACGAACTTGTTGGATGCATTTACAGCTTGTTTTGGTTGTGTTTCAGATTATATTTTGCCCAATAGGAACTATGTGGTGAATAATGTATTGTGTCATTTCGAGTGTCCCTTTTATTGTAAATAACAATACATTTACATTAATGTGGATGCTACAATGATTCTGGATAATCATTAATTAATTGTGAATGATGAAAAGTGAGCAAGTTAGAGGGACAAAGATCATACCCCCCCAGAAAATGATAATATCCCCCATTATTGGTAATGGTGAGAGGTTAGCATGTTTTGTTGTCAACTCTTTCTCATTCATCATTATTCATGATTAATGATTGTTGTAATCATGGTATCATCAGGATTCATTTAGAAGTATTCAGAAACATCTTATCTACTCACTTAGAAAGAAAATTACTCCAGTCATCATTCCCCATTCAGTTCCTATTGGGCAAAACAACCCAAAATGACCTGCAAATGCATCCAATGAGTGTGTAGAATCACAAGCTTGATGTAATCATTGCATGCAAGGAATATGGGACCTAATAATACACTTTGGACTACTGTAATACACTATAAGTGAATTTGTCCAAATACTTATGACATCTTCAAATGGGGGGACTAGATACATAAAGTGCTTTCATTTCTGGACCCTGTAACAAAAGGTTAGATTCTGTACTCTCGCCTCATATGAAACATTTGATCTCAAATCCAAAATGCTGGAGTATGAATTCCACATTTTATTTTGCTTCACTGTGAAATACACTGCTCAAAAAATTAAGGGAACACTAAAATAACACATCCTAGATCTGAATGAAATAATCTTATTAAATACTTTTTTCTTTACATAGTTGAATGTGCTGACAACAAAATCACACAAATTATCAATGGAAATCAAATGTATCAACCCATGGAGGTCTGGATTTGGAGTCACCCTCAAAATTAAAGTGGAAAACCACACTACAGGCTGATCCAACTTTGATGTAATGTCCTTAAAACAAGTCTAAATGAAGCTCAGTAGTGTGTGTGGCCTCCACATGCCTGTATGACCTCCCTACAACGCCTGGGCATGCTCCTGATGAGGTGGCGGATGGTCTCCTGAGGGATCTCCTCCCAGACCTGGACTAAAGCATCCGCCAACTCCTGGACAGTCTGTGGTGCAACGTGGCGTTGGTGGATGGAGCGAGACATGATGTCCCAGATGTGCTCAATTGGATTCAGGTCTGGGGAACGGGCGGGCCAGTCCATAGCATCAATGCCTTCCTCTTGCAGGAACTGCTGACACACTCCAGCCACATGAGGTCTAGCATTGTCTTGCATTAGGAGGAACCCAGGGCCAACCGCACCAGCATATGGTCTCACAAGGGGTCTGAGGATCTCATCTCGGTACCTAATGGCAGTCAGGCTACCTCTGGCGAGCACATGGAGGGCTGTGCGGCCCCCCAAAGAAATGCCACCCCACACCATGACTGACCCACCGCCAAACCGGTCATGCTGGAGGATGTTGCAGGCAGCAGAACGTTCTCCACGGCGTCTCCAGACTCTGTCACATGCTCAGTGTGAACCTGCTTTCATCTGTGAAGAGCACAGGGCGCCAGTGGCGAATTTGCCAATCTTGGTGTTCTCTGGCAAATGCCAAACGTCCTGCACGGTGTTGGGCTGTAAGCACAACCCCCACCTGTGGACGTCGGGCCCTCATACCACCCTCATGGAGTCTGTTTCTGACCGTTTGAGCACACATGCACATTTGTGGCCTGCTGGAGGTCATTTTGCAGGGTTCTGGCAGTGCTCCTCCTTGCACAAAGGCGGAGGTAGCGGTCCTGCTGCTAGGTTTTTGCACTCCTACGGCCTCCTCCACGTCTCCTGATGTACTGGCCTGTCTCCTGGTAGCGCCTCCATGCTCTGGACACTACGCTGACAGACACAGCAAACCTTCTTGCCACAGCTCGCATTGATGTGCCATCCTGGATGAGCTGCACTACCTGAGCCACTTGTGTGGGTTGTAGACTCCGTCTCATGCTACCACTAGAGTGAAAGCACCGCCAGCATTCAAAAGTGACCAAAACATCAGCCAGGAAGCATAGGAACTGAGAAGTGGTCTGTGGTCACCACCTGCAGAACCACTTCTTTATTGGGGGTGTCTTGCTAATTGCCTATAATTTCCACCTGTTGTCTATTCCATTTGCACAACAGCATGTGAAATGTATTGTCAATCAGTGTTGCTTCCTAAGTGGACAGTTTGATTTCACAGAAGTGTGTTTGACTTGGAGTTACATTGTTGTTTAAGTGTTCCCTTTAACTTTTTTGAGCAGTGTACATACGGAGGGGGAGTGTACATCTAGCACAGACACAGAAGGGGCCATGTCAAAAAGAGAACCCATGCTTTTATTTTCATTAACCCTCCCGTTGTCCTAGGGTCAAAATGACCCGCCACTGTGTTGAACCAACTTTATTTAATTTTTATATTTTTGGGATCATTTGTGAGAAGGAGGCAGTGAGACTTTAAGGAAAGTATCACTGCCTCCTTCTCACAAATGATCCAAAAAATATAAAAATTAAATAAAGTTGGTTCAACACAGTGGCGGGTCATTTTGACCCTAGGACAACGGGAGGGTTAATACACACTCGTCTCACCCTAACGTCTTGCCAGGTATGTCCATGCAGGACGTGCTGCAGTCATGATCCAGTGGTCCCCGATCACTATCCCTCCTCCTCTACCATTAGTTACCAGCAACACCTGCCGGGGGAAGGATCCAGCTGGAGCTAGCTTTTGTTGTAGAAATATTTGACTCAAAAGTAGTCAACTCAAAAATATCTCTCAAGAGACTGGAGCTTGTGAATCCAAAAATTTGACTTGATTATTTGCATGTCTCTCTTTGGCTCAGAGATCTCTTTTATACACACACAAATGCACAGTCATGTTTACATAGCATACAAAGCTACTCCCCTTAAGATAACTGATTAACATCTTTAACTGCCACGCCACTATTATTTTTCAAAGTCCAACAACACATGTTGTTTACTCCAAAAGGCCATGGGCGCTTTTGCCTCTTTCCCTTATATCATTATATTGGTGGCGTGGCTCAGACACTTTTAAAAATAATATACATACATTCATTAAAGCATGTTTACAGACTGTATTGGCTATATTCCTTATTTAGACATGCATCTGGATTATAAAATGTCAATCATGTTTACTATATTTTACCTTTGACATTTCCCAACATTTTCCTTAATGATACATAAAATATTACCATAAAATCCCCCCTTTGGGACATTCCAACAATGTCCCAATAATACAAAGATTTACTTTTAAATGAATGTAAGCCTGTGCATTTACTTATTCTTAGCCTTGCCATATGTGGTTACTTTTTATATGCATATATTTAAACCAATATATATTCCTCATTGTTTGACCCATACTGATGAGGACCCAGAGCCCAGTCAGGTATTGGTTAAAAGTCTGGAAGGTTTTCCTCTAAATTAACCTCCACATTTTTCTATTGGGCTTTGTAACCATGGCAAGCCCATCCACCCCCAGGAACAACTCCATACAAACATTCAGAAATCCCAAATGGACAGTACATTGGTCCTCCTTTAACATTTACACAATTTCCCATATTCATTTACATATTGTCCTGGAGCTCCCTGAACTGGATGTCTTTCTTTATAAACATTGCTCCCCACTTTTGTTTAGTTATAGCATTTCCCATACATGTGTTAGTATCCTAACACATCAACATATGCAACTTTGTCTTAACAATAATATCTAGGACATGTTAAGAATGATGTCAATATCTTTAGCTTACATAACCTTTTTCACCCATATCACAAGTATTATAACAATCAAAATAATCAATATCAATATCTAATCCATTAATTGCAATGTCAACATCACTAGGCATTAATATTAATAACTTATTCATATCAATCAGTCCACTTATAATTTATAATCAAATTAATTACCCAAAACAACTTTAGAATGACAATTCTTAGTCACCTTTGTTCCATCATTCAAAGTTAAAACTCTCACCTTGGCACATATTGACACTGGCGGAATGTATATTTATATTATAATAATTCTAGCATTAACTTTCTCATAACGAGAATTACAACAGATCAGTATCTTAATGCATTCCTAGTCTAAATTACTATAAATTTAGCAGTGTATAATACCTCCTCAATCAACATACTACCTCAACTAACAGTCCCTTCCTCTACCGGCACTCAATCTTCTGGCGTCTTCATTATGTTCTTCAGATAGCTTCATAGTTAATCTTGGATTGCCCATGGCAATGTCCCAATTCCAATGTCACACCTGAACCCCCTCATCTCTACCCCCATTCTGTTTTGTCCATTTGCCAACCAGTATACCCAAACTATGAAGAACGTTGCATTGGCATAGACCTCTCTCTTCCTGCTCACTCCACATGGACTCCTGTCACATTCTTGAGAGAAAAGGCACAAAAGAGAAGGCAATTGTGTCAGGAGCTGATGTGGATGTGGTGTAGGAGTCAGGCGCAGGACACAGAGGCTTAGTCCAACAGACTTTACTTGTCATAACGTGACAAAATACAAAATACGGGCCTCGAAACAAACAGAGGCGAGCGATTACGCAAACTGTGCGTAAAAACATCAAAACAAATAAACAGAGCAGAAACTCGCAGCACCTACGGACAGGCGGACAATAACACACAACACAAGACTAACCAAATGAGAAACTTATAGGAGACATAATCAACCAAACAGGAAACAGGTGTACACAATCAGACAAAACCAAACAGACATCGAAAACATCAAACGGTGATAGCTAGTACTCCGGGGACGACGACCGCCGAAGCCTGCCCGAACAAGGAAGAGGAGCAGCCTCTGCCAAAACCGTGACAGTACCCCCCCCTTGACGCGCGGCTCCAGCCGTGCGCTGACCCCGGCCTCAGGGACGACCAGGAGGACGCGGAGCAGGGCGCGTAGGGTGTCCACGGTGGAACTCCGTCAGGAGAGACGGGTCTAGGATGTCTCTCCTCGGCACCCAGCACCGTTCCTCCGGACCGTACCCCTCCCACTCCACGAGATATTGGAGACCCCCCATCCGACGTCTCGAATCCAAGATGGACCGAACTGTGTACGCCGGAGCCCCCTCGATGTCCAGTGGGGGCGGAGGAGTCTCTCTTATCTCATCGTCCTGGAGTGGACCAGCTACCACCGGCCTGAGAAGAGACACATGGAACGAGGGGTTAATATTCTTATAATCAATAGGCAGTTGTAACCTGTAACACACCTCGTTCAATCTTCTCAGGACTTTAAAAGGCCCCACAAACCGCCGACCCAGTTTCCGGCAGGGCAGGCGGAAGGGTAGGTTTCTGGTAGAGAGCCAGACTCGATCACCAGGTGCGTACACCAGCCCCTCACTGCGGTGGAGATCGGCGCTCGCTTTCTGACGACGGATGGCCCGCTGCAAGTGGACGTGTGCAACGTTCCACGTCTCCTCCGAGCGCCGCACCCACTCATCCACCGCAGGAGCCTCGATCTGGCTCTGCTGCCACGGTGCCAGAACCGGCTGGTAACCTAACACACATTGGAAAGGGGTTAGATTGGTTGAGGAGTGGCGGAGAGAGTTCTGGGCCATCTCTGCCCAGGGGACATACCTCGCCCACTCCTCCGGCCGGCCCTGGCAATATGATCAAAGAAACCTACCCACATCCTGGTTCACACGTTCCACCTGCCCATTACTCTCCGGGTGGTAACCCGAGGTCAGGCTCACCGAGACCCCCAAACGCTCCATAAACGCCCTCCAGAATCTGGAGGTAAACTGGGGACCTCGATCAGACACTATATCCTCGGGTACCCCGTAGTGCCGGAACACGTGGGTGAATAGTGCTTTGGCGGTCTGTAGGGCAGTAGGAAGACCCGGCATTGGGAGCAGACGACAGGCCTTAGAGAACCGATCCACAACGACCAGTATAGTAGTATTCCCCTGTGAGGGGGGAAGGTCTGTGACGAAATCTACCGAGAGGTGAGACCATGGTCGTTGTGGAACGGGCAGGGGTTGTAACTTTCCCCTGGGCAGGTGTCTAGGCGCCTTACACTGGGCGCACACCGAGCAGGAGGAGACATAAACCCTCACATCCCTGGCTAACGTTGGCCACCAGTACTTAGCGCTAAGGCAGTGCACAGTCCGGCCAATACCAGGATGTCCAGAGGAGGGTGACGTGTGAGCCCAATATATCAGTCGATCCCGAACCTCGAGCGGAACGTACGTCCGACCCACCGGGCACTGTGGAGGACTAGGGTCGGTACGCAATGCCCGCTCGATTTCAGCATCGACCTCCCACACTACCGGTGCCACCAGATAAGACTCCGGCAGTATGGGAGTGGGCTCAACGGACCTCTCCTCCGTGTCATACCGCCGAGACAGTGCGTCTGCCTTACCGTTCTGGGACCCAGGGATGTACGTGATCTTAAATACGAACCGGGCTAAAAACATGTTCCACCGCGCCTGGCGAGGGTTCAATCTCCTAGCTGCCCGGATGTACTCCAGGTTACGGTGGTCAGTCAAAATGAGAAAAGGGTGTTGAGCCCCCTCAAGCCAATGCCTCCACACCTTTAGGGCCTGTACCACGGCTAACAGCTCCCTGTCCCCTACGTCATAATTTCGGCTCCGCCGGGCTGAGCTTTTGGAGTAAAAAGCACAGGGGCGGAGTTTAGGAGTGGCGTGCCGGACCGTTCTCGAAAGTACGGCCCCCAATACCCGGCCTCTGACGCGTCAACCTCTACCTGAAATGGTAAAGCGGGATCCGGATGCGCCAGCACCGGAGCCGAAGTAAACAGGTCCTTCAGTCTCCCAAAAGCCATGTCCGCCTCGGCTGACAACTGCAAACGCACCGGACCCCCCTTCAACAGAGACGTTATGGGAGCTGCCACCTGTCCAAAACCCCGGATAAACCTCCGGTAGTAATTTGCAAACCCCAAAAACCGCTGCACCTCTTTAACAGTGGTTGGAGTTTGCCAATTACGCACGGCTGACACTCGGTCAACCTCCATCTTCACCCCTGACGCAGACAACTGATAACCCAAAAAGGAGATAGACTCCTGGAAAAACAGACATTTCTCTGCCTTGACATACAGGTCGTGCTCCAACAGCCTCCTCAACACTCGGGCGCACCAGGGCTACATGCTCGGCTCGGGTAGAAGAGTACACAAGAATGTCATCAATGTACACGACCACACCCTGCCCCTGCATGTCCCTGAAGATCTCATCTACGAAGGATTGGAAGACTGAAGGAGCGTTCATCAACCCGTATGGCATGACGAGATACTCGTAATGACCTGAGGTGGTACTAAATGCTGTCTTCCATTCATCGCCCCCTCTAATGCGCACCAAGTTGTATGCGCTCCTGAGATCTAGTTTTGTGAAGAAACGCGCCCCGTGCAATGACTCCGTCATAGTCGCAATCAGCGGGAGTGGATAACTGTATTTCACCGTGATCTGATTGAGACTACGGTAATCAATGCACGGGCGCAAACCTCCATCCTTCTTCTTCACAAAAAGAAGCTTGAGGACGCAGGGGAAGTGGATGGCCGTATGTATCCTTGTCTCAGAGATTCGGCTATGTAAGTCTCCATAGCTCTCTTCTCCTCTTGAGACAGAGGATACACATGGCTCCGTGGAAGCGCTGCTCCTGCCTGGAGGTCTATCGCACAATCTCCCTGCCTATGAGGAGGCAACTGCGTCGCCCTCGATTTACTGAACACGATTGCCAAATCCTCATACTCAGGGGGAATGTGCAGTGCGGGCACCTGGTTTGGACTCTCCACCGAGGTCGCCCCCACGGAAACACCTAGACATCACCCCACACACTGGGCAGACCACTCCTTAAGAGTCCTCTGTTGCCACGAAATAGAAGGATTATGGGTAATCAACCAGGGAAGCCCCAACACCACCGGATACGCAGGAGAGTCAATCAGATATAGCTGAATAGTTTCCTCATGACCCCCCTGCGTCCTCATCCTAAGTGGCGCTGTGACCTCCCTAATCAACCCAGATCCCAAGGGACGGCTGTCTAAAGCATGGACAGGAAATGGGGCGTCGACTGGAAGAAGGGGAATTCCTAGTTTTAAACAAAAATGTCGATCAACAAAATTCCCAGCTGCGCCTGAATCTACTAGCGCGAATGAGGTGCAACCTGTGGAAAATGTACAGGTAAACAGACGTGCACAACAGAGAGCTCTGGGTAAGTGGGATGCCTACTCACCTGGAATGACTCCCCAGTGCGTGGCCTGTCGTCCTCTCCCCTAGGAGACCCTCCCCAGCACCTGGCCGCAGTGTGCCCTCCACGGCCACAGTTGGTGCAGGGGACAGCCCCCCTCGGGCTCCTCCTCCTCCTCTCTCTAGCGTCAGCACCTCCGAGCTCCATAGGGCTCGGCTCGGAGGTGCTGGAGGGTGGAATGGACGACCCCCACTCGGAACGTCCGCGGGTTGCCAGCAGGGTGTCAAGCCGGATGGACATGTCCACCAGCTGGTCGAAGGTGAGGTGGGCATCCCTGCAGGCCAACTCTCGACGGACGTCCTCCCGTAGACTACATCGGTAGTGGTCGATGAGGGCCCGCTCATTCCACCCTGCATCCGCCGCTAGAGTCCGAACTCCAGGGCGAACTCCTGTGCACTCCTCCTCCCCTGTCGGAGGTGGAACAGACGCTCCCCCCGCCGCCTTCCCCTCAGGTGGATGGTCGAACACTGCCCTGAAGCGGCGGGAGAACTCCGCGTAGGTGATGGTGGCGGCGTCTATTCCCCTCCATTCGGCGTTGGCCCATTCCAACGCCTTGCCGGTGAGACAGGAGATGAGGGCGGAGACGCTCTCGTATCCCGAGGGCGCCGGGTGTATGGTGGCCAGGTAGAGTTCCACCTGCAGGAGGAACCCCTGACACCCGGCTGCGGTACCATCATATGCCCTCGGGAGCGAGAGCCGAATACCACTGGGTTCCGGTGCTGGAAGAGGAGGACTGGCCGATGGTGATGGTAAGGTGTGTGGAGGTGTGGGCACCTCTCCGGTGACCAAACGGCGCAGAGTGTTAGACACCTCGTTCATGGCGGCCCCAAGTTGCCGGATCATGGTGTCCTGATCGCTGATCCGTTCCTCCAGCGACTTGGGTGCCGCCGCTGCTCCTGCTGACTCCATGGTGGTGTGTTATTCTGTCAGGAGCTGATGTGGATGTGGTGTAGGAGTCAGGCGCAGGACACAGAGGTTTAGTCCAACAGACTTCACTTGTCATAACGTGACAAAATACGGGCCTCGAAACAAACAGAGGCGAGCGATTACGCAAACTGTGCGTAAAAACACCAAAACAAATAAACAGAGCAGAAACTCGCAGCACCTACGGACAGGCGGACAATAACACACAACACAAGACTAACCAAATGAGAAACTTATAGGAGACATAATCAACCAAACAGGAAACAGGTGTACACAATCAGACAAAACCAAACAGACATCGAAAACATCAAACGGTGATAGCTAGTACTCCGGGGACGACGACCGCCGAAGCCTGCCCGAACAAGGAGGAGGAGCAGCCTAGGCCGAAACCGTGACAAATTTATTGCTTTGATTTGATGCTGGATTCAGGTCTCCTGGCAGAGGTGGTGTTGGACAGGAATGTCTTCAACGCCTTTGTTGTTCCTCTTCAGCCGGGTAGAGGGGTTTTGGTTTTTATTGAGGTTTACACCGTTCTGGACCGAATTATCTCTGCTCTGCATTACGACACCATCCGTAGTAACTTCAGGAAAGGACAGATCATAACAGTTTAGTTGAGTTAATTTCCAATCCAAAACATCCCTATTAACATTGTCTACATGACAAATCATTATGTTTCATCACTCATTCTTAATTTCTATTTAATGCCTGATAGATTTTTCTTTGAGGGGTCCCTGTATTCCAAAGGCTCTGTTTAAACACCCCCTAGTTTCACATTCTCCCTTGAATTCTCCCAAACGATATAACCCAATTGTTTTACTGTAACATTCCTATAATCTATTTGACATTACTCTGGTGTTTCCCTTTTCCTTGTTCCTATTCTAACAATTGCTTACACTTCTCTCCTCATCCTGGTTGATCATAAAATTGTTTATAGTTAGAATTTCCTAAATATTACAAAAGTTGTGATTGAATCCTAGCACACAGTCCTAGTAACTGTGAAGATGTTGAACTACTGTTAACTATTTAAAACGGAGATGTGGTGCATATTAGACTATTTAATTTTTTTAATTTGAATGCAATATATTGTACTCATCTATACCAATCATTGTTTAACGGCTCCTTCAATTCCCTTTCTTCTGTATTTGGTATGGCTCTAACATGTACAGGGTTTAATGCACTTTCCCAAGGAATAACTACTCCAATAACACTTCCCCCTGGAAATCTAACACTAAATACTACATAAAATTGTTTATCTAAGTCTTGGACTGTTCTCCTTATGTCTATGATTCACCTGTCTCTTTCTTTCATTATCTTAAGGTCACACTACCCCATGTGACTTCCCCATACTCTTTGTGCTGGTTCCTCACACACCAATAATATTTTAACCCTTGTATTTTAATAGTGATCCCTTCCTGCATTTTAGTTATGGTTCCTGCCTGTGCAAGAATATACATTCTAATCCTGTCTATATCCCTTCTTATGTCTTGTTCTTCTGCTCTCTACTATTATCAGTACCCCATTCCCCTTATTCTCAGGGAACTAGTCAAGTACAGAGAAATCAATGATGAGGATATCTGGTGCGTCTTGGAGGTCTGGAATCTCTCGGTGGTCTGGAATCTCTCGGCGGTCTGGAAGGTCTTGGGAGGTCTTGAAAGTCTCGGTGGTCTCTTAGTCATCAGTTCCCTCACTCTGGTACAATGGTTTAGATCAAGGGTGTCAAACTCATTCCATGGAGGGCCTAGTGTCTGCAGGTTTTTGGTTTTTCCTTTCAATTAAGACCTAGACAATCAGGTGAGGGGAGTTCTTTACTAATTACTGACCTTAATTAATCAATCAAATACTAGGGAGGAGTGAAAACCCGCAGACACTCGGCCCTCTGTGGAATGAGTTTGACACGTGTGGTTTAGATGATACCCGATCGCGCTCCCCTCTATCCGTACCGCTGTTGGTGTAACCTGGACGACGATGTATGGTCACTTTAGCTGTTAACCTTCTTCCATCATTAGGGTCTCCGGATCAGCCAGAGTCCCTCTCAATCTATCGACATCGGTCTGCGAAGTGTGTCCTTCTATTAGCCTACCCATAGGGAAGCTCGGAGTTACTGCTGAAAAGACACAAGCACAGACAAACACAACAGACAACAATGCTACCCAATGGCGGGCCGTCTTCCTCTCCTGGGGTTGGAACACTCCTATAGTGGGAAATATGGATCTAAGTATCTTTCTCCGCCACTTTTACCATCATTGAGGTAACCAACAACACCTGGTACAGGCCCCTCCACATAGGGTCTTTCCAGCTCTTTCTTCTGTAGTCTTTTGCCATCACATAGTCTCCAGGGCACAGAAAATACTCAGATTATCCTACTCAGTTGGGTAGAGTTATCTTCACCCATGAAAATAAAATCTTAAGAACATTGTTAGGTTAGGTGAGACACAGTATGCTACTTATGTCCTCTCATCCGTCAAGAGAAGCCTTGAGATTATGAAGCACACCTCCTTCCAGCTTGTTGTAGTCCACTTATTTCATAGACAGACCGCCTCTACACCATGCCTCCTATCACAAAAACAAAAAAGATTTAACCTAACCCATAACACATTATTACTACTGCTCATATCCTTAATACACCTTGCATATTTCCCCACAAAACCATTATAAAACATTAAAACCTCTGTAAGCCCAACTTTCCCCCTTGGACACATGCATCACATCGTGATTATGTGTTCAAAAAACAAAACAACAACAATATTGCCTATCAAACCAAAAATAATAACTTAACTTAAAATGACAACTCTTGAGCATATCTTTACTTAACTGTATCCCATAACACTATTCAATGAATACCTCTCCTTCAGGACTAACTCTCTCACTTCATCCTTGTCCTGTTTGGACTAATATATATATACATATATAGGATTTTTCCCAAATTATAAACTTCTTCACAATTATCCTTATTATATCTAACCCCCTAATTCAGCATGCCTCTAGAATGTACAGTGCGGGTGATCAGGTCACACTATAAAGCCAGGACAGATTTCAGAGGTCATTGAAATCATTCAATGAATTGTTTCATCCAATAGTATACTACTCATTAACAACCATCAAGACATTTCATAAATGTTGTATCCCGAGTGTACAGTAAGTCCTTAGTACAGCTCTTTTCAAAATAAATCACACATATTTACTTATCCCTCAGTAAATAAAAACCCAAATTACATGTGTATGCCCCTTTTAAGATATTTCACTTCCATCCCATCAAAAAACCCAAAATAGAAATAAAAATCCTATACAGCTAACATTTCATACTAAGTAGTTTGTTTGTGGTTATTCGAACACCATATAGTAAAACAATAAACAAACAAAAAATGGCCAGGCCTTATTTATAGTCTCAGAAAATATTTCAAAGAGAAGAGAATCACTCCCCCCTTTTTCCTGGAAGAAAAAGTACACATTTAGTTAGTTTCCATTAAGTTACCTCTTAATCAGTCCACACATTCGAAATTCTCACTCTCTTGCCACATCTCCTGATCCCTCCTTTCAGACAACCATCAAGAACATCACTTGTGACTTCTCCCTTCTCCGGTGAATTCCACAATTCAGCGCACATAAAACGAAATAAAATCCCATAAGACTTAAACCCCTAGGCTTTTCCTTAGCCGCACTGCTACCACTCAATCACCCCCAACATGCTTCGTGACGTCAAACTCAAATATGCTATCCCTTTCCTCGTTTGTTGTACTTTCCCACATGCCTGTGGCCCCACTTCTACCAAAATAGTTTACTAATGTGATGATGGTTTCCCCATTACCTTCTGTGGACATACCCCTTCCTTAACTATTATTAGTCCCTCTGATCTGCATTTAATTTGGACCCCCATTCTACACAGTGTATCTCTTTCTACTAAATTAACTGGAATTTGTTCTGACACTAATATACAGTGGGGAGAACAAGTATTTGATACACTGCCGATTTTGCAGGTTTTCTTACTTACAAAGCATGTAGAGGTCTGTAATTTTTATCATAGGTACACTTCAACTGTGAGAGACGGAATCTAAAACAAAAATCGAGAAAATAACATTGTATGATTTTTAAGTAATTAATTTGCATTTTATTTCATGACATAAGTATTTGATACATCAGAAAAGCAGAACTTAATATTTGGTACAGAAACCTTTGTTTGCAATTACAGAGATCATACGTTTCCTGTAGGTCTTGACCAGGTTTGCACACACTGCAGCAGGGATTTTGGCCCACTCCTCCATACAGACCTTCTCCAGATCCTTCAGGTTTCGGGGCTGTCGCTGGGCAATACGGACTTTCAGCTCCCTCCAAAGATGTTCAATTGGGTTCAGGTCTGGAGACTGGCTAGGCCACTCCAGGACCTTGAGATGCTTCTTACGGAGCCACTCCTTAGTTGCCCTGGCTGTGTGTTTCGGGTCGTTGTCATGCTGGAAGACCCAGCCACGACCCATCTTCAATGCTCTTACTGAGGGAAGGAGGTTGTTGGCCAAGATCTCGTGATACATGGTCCCATCCATCCTCCCCTCAATACGGTGCAGTCGTCCTCTCCCCTTTGCAGAAAAGCATCCCCAAAGAATGATGTTTCCACTTCCATGCTTCACGGTTGGGATGGTGTTCTTGGGGTTGTACTCATCCTTCTTCTTCCTCCAAACACGGCGAGTGGAGTTTAGACCAAAAAGCTCTATTTTTGTCTCACCAGACCACATGACCTTCTCCCATTCCTCCTCTGGATCATCCAGATGGTCATTAGCAAACTTTAGACGGGCCTGGACATGCGCTGGCTTGAGCAGGGGGACCTTGCGTGCGCTGCAGGATTTTAATCCATGACGGCGTAGTGTGTTACTAATGGTTTTCTTTGAGACTGTGGTCCCAGCTCTCTTCAGGTCATTGACCAGGTCCTGCCGTGTAGTTCTGGGCTGATCCCTCACCTTCCTCATGATCATTGATGCCCCACGAGGTGAGATCTTGCATGGAGCCCCAGACCGAGGGTGATTGACCGTCATCTTGAACTTCTTCCATTTTCTAATAATTGCGCCAACAGTTGTTGCCTTCTCACCAAGCTGCTTGCCTATTGTCCTGTAGCCCATCCCAGCCTTGTGCAGGTCTACAATTTTATCCCTGATGTCCTTACACAGCTCTCTGGTCTTGGACATTGTGGAGAGGTTGGAGTCTGTTTGATTGAGTGTGTGGACAGGTGTTTTTTATACAGGTAACGAGTTCAAACAGGTGCAGTTAATACAGATAATGAGAGGAGAACAGTAGGGCTTCTTAAAGAAAAACTAACAGGTCTGTGAGAGCCGGAATTCTTACTGGTTGGTAGGTGATCAAATACTTATGTCATGCAATAAAATGCAAATTAATTACTTAAAAATCATACAATGTGATTTTCTGGATTTTTGTTTTAGATTCCGTCTCTCACAATTGAAGTGTACCTATGAAAAAATTACAGACCTCTACATGCTTTGTAAGTAGGAAAACCTGCAAAATCGGCAGTGTATCAAATACTTGTTCTCCCCACTGTATGTACACGTAACTTTTTCCTGCTTTTTATTCTACTGGAACTGTCATATGTATTAACTGCGTTTGTCATGAAAATTCTATTATCTCTGCATCTTTGCCTGACATGGGGTTGGTGAGAGGCATAATTTGGATTTACACATGAGTAAGTTGCTCCAGTATCTATCATGATTGGGGTGCCTCTATTCTTCACCTGAACCTTTAGCATAGGTTCTTCATCAGCCTGCATAGTTACTGCCACTAGCTGACCCTCCCCTTTAGGATTCTCTGGGCACCCCTAGTATCCATTATTTTTCTGGTTTTTTTATTGTCCTTCTGTGTCTTAAATTTCCTTTTTCCAGATAATAATAATAATACGCCATTTAGCAGACGCTTTTATCCAAAGTGACTTACAGTCATGCGTGCATACATTTTTGTGTATGGGTGGTCCCGGGGATCGAACCCACTACCTTGGCGTTACAAGCGCCGTGCTCTACCAGCTGAGCTACAGAGGACCACAGATGAGCGTATAGTGCCTTTTTCTGATAATGTTATAATTGTAGCCTATTGCATTACTTTAGTTTAAAATATACGTTTGTTTATTCAACAAATCTAGAACCCACTAGAAATTGGTGCTATTCCCTCAGCATAATAGCCAAAGCTCCTTGCATCCCCTGGTTCAAGTAACGAAAATAAATTATCGTTCTAGAATTCACCAACTATTCGCATACATCACTGGTGTCACGCAAACTATAGAATAAAGTAATAACAATTCGAATTTGTCAAATAAATGTTTTCCATCCAACTATTCAAACTTGCTTCAAATATCTCTTTCAGCTCGATACAGTCAAGCAAGTACGACTCTCTTTTACCCGAGAACTAGATCATGGCATTAGTAAAGTCTATTCACAACCTAACAATAACTAATAGTATATTTATATTCATATTCTTAAAAGACCTTACTTTCATTCCAGTCTACCTAAACAATTCAAATTATGGCCATAACTCTATCGCAATTGCCAGTCCGCTATTCTAATGTATGTAACTGTCCTTTCTGATTAGACTATAGTCACTCCTCCTTCTTTCCCGTTGAATAAGTGAGTCCTTCAGTCTGAAAAGACGCAGGCTGCTAAATCGTCCAGTCTTATCCTGACTGTTCCTTCAATCTAAACAACCCACAACCATAATTGAACTATACTTAGAAAACCTAGACTCTAATCAGCGATGCAGAATCTATGTTTATTGAAATGACAAGTTAATCCTCCTTTATTCCAAAGATAATGGTCAGTAGTTTTAGTATCTGGCACATACCACACTTTATCAGAAAATAGCTTTGAAGGACACAGATCTCACACGCTCAACGTAAACAACTTAGCAGTCAACGAGTCAAACCCCACATTCATTGATTTGGAAACAGATCTAACGACCTAACCTAATTAATTATATTTTCCCCTAATATACTAAAATTCCTTGACTATATCACCTCTGCTTCTGAAATAATAGATAGTTTATTAAAATGCTTAATTCTACCACATGCTCTATGTACTGTCTCCCATCCCTCACGTACGTCTACGTTTTTGGGTGTGCAAGTCAGCACCTATTATTTTATCCAATCCCTCGTAATAAATTACACTCACATAAAATTCATTCTATTCTAATATATTCACATCAACCAAACCATTCATGTTTCTAATGATTCTTTATTGCCACAAATCAGTTAATCACAATCTAGTCTCAGCGGAACGAACAACAAATTACCCAAATCCTTCCCCTCAGTCATGGAATCCTCCCAGAATCGTATATGCTGGTCACTATTCACTGATCTTACAAAATTCTATGACAGGCATTGTTGTAAGAAACTCCAAGATATTATTTACAAGAAAAGCTTATTATTCCAACGTGTATATATAATTATCATACACACCTCTATATCTCATCATTCAAACTTCAGAGTGCGACTCATTTACACCATTATACCACTCTCATTCCACATTTATACAATGTTGTTCTCAAATGCGCTTAATTACTATTTGTATAACCTACAGGAATATTTTATTCTATCAAAGGGCCCAAATTTGGAATGTTAACCCTATCCCAGTTATTATTTTACTGTAGTCAATTTATCATGATACTACATCACCTCTAAAGTTTCCAAATATAATGTCAGAAACACACCCTAAAATATTGATCAAAATACAATGCATAGACGTCATATGATCACACCGGTACACGTGACCTGTTCCTCCAACAGGATTCCTCATACCCCTCCTAGTAATGTGAATTTTCCACTCAGTTGGTAAACGTATATCCACATCCATATTCTTCTTTTTCCTAATGCGAGATTGAGCATGCCCTTTCTTCACCAGGCAGAAGCTTCAAACGACCTCAAATATAGTTCCTTTCCTTACAGAAAGGCTATTACTTGCAGGATTTCTTATTATTCTCACTCACACAGATGAGCAGCCACTTGTGCCTAAATGAATCAGACAGTTGAATGACTCACAGTAGCCCAAGCAAACCACTCATCCACATGAGATGATCAGACCTACTCTGTCTAACACGTTCTCTATATTTTGAAGCCTTAGTGACTGTTTAACCCGTTCACCTACTCAGGATGACCGGTGTTAACTTCCAATTTATGTCACCTACTCCGGATGACCTATCTTTTTACCTGATCGACCCTTTCTGATTCACTTCCCCGACACAAGAAAGACGATTTTATACAGGATTTCTATTTATTTAGCCCCCTAGGTGATACACTTCCTCGACACACCTGGACTTCTACCCATCCTACGCTTTCCTAAGCGACCTGTAAATTCAGCCCTTTTTTTCTGATACACTTCCTCGACACAGAAAATAAGCGGTATTGCACAGGATTTATATAAACGATACACTTCCTCAACACGTTTAGAGCGGTATTCGTAGGATTTTCTAACATGTTATTGTCTGATCGCTCAACCAGATGGACAACCGCCCGTGCCGAAATGACCCAGACAAAGCGATCAGCAGGATTAATCAAATGAATCAAATGAATTGAACAGACGGTTCAGACGAACAACAGAGTGACATCGACATGTATTATTAAATTCAAAAGCTTCCAGTCTGTAATTTTCTGGTTCTTAAATTTGGAGAGACCTACTTGGTTTTCTGCTTCTGATGCCGGGCCCCGGATCGAACCACACAAACTTTATACTATATAAGTAAGAACTTGGCTTACCTTTTAAAAGCGGCCGCTTTTGTTTGTATGGTCCGTCCACGCCGTTTCACAACTGCAGATGTACACCGTCTCTGGTCCCTGTTTTCAACTCCTGGCAAAGCTCGCCATTCATGTCGTAGAAATATTTGACTCAAAAGTAGTCAACTCAAAAATATCTCTCAAGAGACTGGAGCTTG
The DNA here is from genome assembly GCF_020615455.1 of Coregonus clupeaformis. NCBI lineage: Eukaryota > Metazoa > Chordata > Actinopteri > Salmoniformes > Salmonidae > Coregonus > Coregonus clupeaformis. The sequence goes on from NC_059220.1 coordinate 54,086,132, forward strand.
TGAATCCAAAAATTAGACTTTATTATTTGCATAACAAAGCCGAGCTTGCTCCATGGAGCAACTGTCTCTCTTTGGCTCAGAGATCTCTTTTATACACACACAAATGCACAGTCATGTTTACATAGCATACAAAGCTACTCCCCTTAAGATAACTGATTAACATCTTTAACTGCCACGCCACTATTCTTTTTCAAAGTCCAACAACACATGTTGTTTACTCCAAAAGGCCATGGGCGCTTTTGCCTCTTTCCCTTATATCATTATATTGGTGGCGTGGCTCAGACACTTTTAAAAATAATATACATACATTCATTAAAGCATGTTTACAGACTGTATTGGCTATATTCCTTATTTAGACATGCATCTGGATTATAAAATGTCAATCATGTTTACTATATTTTACCTTTGACATTTCCCAACATTTTCCTTAATGATACATAAGATATTACCATACTTTCACCCAAAAATATTTCCAAACCCTGGGAGGTTCACTGTAGGACGACCACACACTAGGGACAGACAGAGACCCCTACTGGTCATCCAGGAACAGACTGACTGTAGATACACACACACACAGGGAAAGAACACATACGATACACAGTAGACACAAACACACACGCTCAAGGGTGAAACTCTGAGTTACTTGGAATACATTGAGGAATCAGTGAGCTTTTCAGGCTGTCTTTCCACTTTCCATCTGATGAGCATGTGAAGTTTCCTGTTAAACGTGTGAGAGAGATGTGATTACACGATACATACATTAGGCATTGAATAGTTGCAGTTGTTTAATTTACAAAATATTAGAGAGTTGCAGGTTGAAAACCGATATCACTGTAGTGAAGAATATAAGGATGATTTTAGTCTGACTTTTAGCCCCTTCAGGAAGAGTGTAGAACGGCTCATTGCAGTGGTACTGAATGACTGAGAGGTGCTGGTTCTGAGAGCCAGATATGACCTTCACCCCTCCATTCAGCAACGGTCCAGGTTCCCCACAGCCAATACCTGCAGAAGAGACTGGAACCCAAATCTCACACACAGACACACCCAGCAGCCTGGACACACAGTATGTGGGGAAGGGGAGATTTGAGACTGAGTGTGTCTCATCATAAAATAATAATGTTGAGACATACCGTACAAAAAGTATTTTGATAACTGATCAGTCATGATCTCATAATTCATACTTAATATGGGTGTAAATCACTGTAACTGAACATCTGTTTAGTAATATTACAACAGCTTGAATCCAAGCAGGGGAGACATGGAAAATTAGCCAGAAACAACAATAGAATAAACAACAGTAGACTCACCAGAGTGTTGAATAGAACCAGTCCATGACTGTGACTGGACAGGAATGAACAGCCCCTCAGCCTTATGGGTACTGTAGCTGACGCTGTTTGTTTTAGTGGGGAGTTTGACTAAAGAGTCTAAAAGTCATGTTAAAAAATGTCTCTGTTTGACTTGGCCCAGAAAGATTAGTAGATTGACAGAGAGGCAGAAACCAGAATAAAGACAACAGAGACGAACAGATGAGATTAGGAAAATAAAAAATTAGGAAAAAGTCAGTCAATCAATTGTATATATAGAGGAGCAGTTGTCACAAAGTGCCATATTTTCAATTTAAGCCTACTAGAAAGTGTGTGCCCTCATTCCGCTAATTAAGAATAGTAAAGCCCCATTTACTGGCTCAAATAGCTGACCAATCAGCCTGTTACCAACCCTTAGTAAACTTTTGGAGAAAAAATGTGTTTGACCAGATACAATGCTATTTTACAGTAAACAAATTAACGACAGACTTTCAGCACGCATATAGGGAAGGACATTCAACTAGCACAGCACTTACACTTACACAAATGACTGATGATTGGCTGAGAAAAATGTATGATAAAAAGATTGTGGGGGCTGTTTTGTTAGACTTCAGTGCGGCTTTTTACATTATCTATCATAGTCTGCTGCTGGAAAGACTTATGGCTTTACAACCCCTGGCTTTACACCTCCAGCTATATTGTGGATAAAGAGTTACCTGTCTAAAAGAACACAGAGGGTGTTCTTTAATGGAAGCCTCTCCAACATCATCCAGGTAGAATAAGGAATTCCCCAGGGCAGCTGTCTAGGCCCTTACTTTTTTCAATCTTTACTAACGACATGCCACTGGCTTTAAGTAAAGCCAGTGTTTCTATGTATGCGGATGACTCAACACTATACACGTCAGCTACTACAGTGACTGAAATGACTGCAACACTTAACAAAGAGCTGCAGTTAGTTTCAGAATGGGTGTCAAGGAATAAGTTAGTCCTAAATATTTCGAAACTCAAAGCATTGTATTTGGGACAAATCATTTACTAAACCCTAAATCTCAACTAAATCTTGTGATGAATAATGTGGAAATTGAGCAAGTCGAGGTGACTAAACTGCTTGGAGTAACCCTGGATTGTAAACTGTCATGGTCAAAACATATTGATTCAACAGTATCTAAAATTGGGAGAAGTCTTTCAATAATAAAGTGCTGCTCTGCCTTCTTAACAGCACAATCAACAAAGCAGGACCTACAAGCCCTAGTTATGTTGCACCTGGAGTACTGTTTAGTCGTGTGGTCAGGTGCCACAAAGAGGGACTTACGAAAATTGCAATTGACTCAGAACAGGGCAGCACGGCTGGCCCTTGGATGTACACAGAGAGCTAACATTAATAATATGCATGTCAATCTCTCCTGGCTCAAAGTGGAGGAGAGATTGACTTCATCACTACTTGTATTTGTGAGAGGTATTGACATGTTGAATGCACCGAGCTGTCTGTTTGAACTACTGGCACGCAGCTCGGACACCCATGCATACCCCACAAGACATGTCACCAGAGGTCTCTTCACAGTCCCCAAGTCCAGAACGGACTATGGGAAGCGCACAGTACTACATAGAGCCATGACTACATTGAACTCTATTCCACATCAAGTAACTCATGCAAGCAGTAAAATTGTATTTCAAAAACAGATACAAATGCACCTTATGGAACAGTGGGGACTGTGAAGAAACACAAACACAGGCAAAGACACATGCATACACACACGTACACATGGATTTTGTGTTGTAGAAACAGTACCAGTCAAAAGTTTGGACACACCAGGGTTTTTCTTTATTTTTACTATTTTCTACATTGTAGAATAATAGTGAAGACATCAAAACTATCAAATAACACATATGGAATCATGTAGTAACCAAAAAATAGTTAAATAAATCAAAATATATTTTATAATTTGAGATTATTCAAATAGCCACCCTTTGCCTTGATGACAGCTTTGCACACTCTTGGCATTCTCTCAACCATCTTCTCAACCTGGAATCCATTTCAATTAACAGATGTGCCTTAATTTGTGGAATTTCTTTCCTTCTTAATGTGTTTGAGCCAACCAGTTGTGTTGTGACAAGGTAGGGGGGGTATACAGAAGATAGCCCTATTTGGTAAAAGACCAAGTCCATATTATGGCAAGAACAGCTCAAATAAGCAAAGAGAAACGACAGTCCACCATTACTTTAAGACATGAAGGTCAATCAATATGCAACATTTCAAGAACTTTCAAAGTTTCTTCAAGTGCAGTCGCAAAAACCATCAAGCACTATGATGAAACTCGCTCTCATGAGGACTGCCAGACCCAGAGTTTCCTCTGCTGCAGAGGATAAGTTCATTAGTGTTAACTGCACCTCAGATTGCAGCCCAAATAAATGCTTCACAGAGTTCAAGTAACAGACACATCTCAAAATCAACTGTTCAGAGGAGACTGTGTAAATCAGAACTTTGTGGTTGAATTGCTGCAAAGAAACTACTACTAAAGGACACCAATAATAAGAAGAGACTTGCTTGGGCCAAGAAACACGAGCAATGGACATTAGACCGGTAGAAATCTGTCCTTTGGTCTGATGAGTCCAAATTTGAGATTATTGGTTCCAACCGCCATGTCTTTGCGAGTCGCAGAGTAGGTGAACGGATGATCTCCGCATGTGTGGTTCTCACCGTGCAGCATGGAGTAGGAGGTTTGATGGTGTGGGGGTGCTTTGCTGGTGACACTGTCAGTGATTTATTTAGAATTCAAGGCACACTTAACCACCATGGCTACCACAGCATTCTAAAACTATATGCCATCACATCTGGTTTGCGCTTAGTGGGGCTTTCATTTGCTTTTCAACAGGACAATGACCCAAAACACACCTCCAGGCTATGTAAGGGCTATTTGACCAAGACGGAGAGTGATGGAGTGCTGCATCAGATGACCTGGCCTCCACAATCACCCGACCTCAACCCAATTTAGATGGTTTGGGATGACTTGAACCGCAGAGTGAAGGAAAAGCAGCCAACAAGTGCTCAGCATATGTGGGAACTCCTTCAAGACTGTTGGAAAAGCATTCCTCATGAAGCTGGTTGAGAGAATGCCAAGAGTGTGCAAAGCTGTCTTCAAGGCAAAGGGTGGCTACTTTGAAGAATCAAAAATTTAAAATACTTTTTTGGTTACTACAGGATTCCACATGTGTTATTTCATAGTTTCGATGTCTTCACTATTATTTTACAATGTAGACAATAGTAAAAATAAAGAAAAACCCTTGAATGAGTAGGTGTGTCCAAACTTTTGACTGGTACTGTATGTGGCAGTAGAGTAGTGGCCTGAGGTCACATACTTAATGTGTTGTGAAATCTGTTGTGAATGTATTGCTAAATTTTTTAAATTGTATAACTGTCTTAACTTTGTTGGACCCCAGGAAAAGTAGCTGCTGCCTTGGCAGCAGCTAATGGGGATCCATAAAAAATACAAATACACAGTGCCGATTTTAACATGTAAATCTTTGTGGAGTAAACGTCCCAATTAGTTTTTCGATGCATGCCAGCAAAGCCACTACACTACACAACACAACACAACACTAAACAATACATTAATTGCACTATAACGGTGACAAACGGTGCCCACAAACTGTTAGGGCCTACATAAAGCTGTCCCAACAGCAGAGCTTTCTTTTCAGCACCATGGAGTGAATCCTTACCACTGCTACACCTGGCTATCAATGGAGCCTTGTCTGGCAGCGAAACAGTTCATTCAGCCTCATTTATTGCCTTAAAAAAAACATAGCTGATATGGCTGACTTGCTTAAACAAATGTGGTTTCTACTGACAATTGAGATGTACAAACTATGGCATAAGGGGACGACGAGCAGATAAGATGCAATCCGATTAAGACATTAATGAGCGAGCTAGGACAGACGTAGTCAATATAACTATTTGTTCAGCACTTTTGAAATGTACAGCGACAGAATTCAGAACATGGGCCGTTCTTACAGTATTCTCCCTGTACAACGTCAGAACCGTAGGATAAATAAGGGGGCATATAAGCAGACAATGAAAGCTTACAATATTCGATGATTACTTTTCTCTAAAACAGGCTATAGGCTACATGTGCACCACGAAGTCAGAACAGTAGGCTAAGTTATGAGGGTGAAAGGGACCAAATTATTAGGGTGAGGCACATCGGCTACTAACAGCTTACTACACAACATATACTTAGTATTACATTCTTAGCTACAGTATACATATCTCCCTGGCATATTACATCATTTATGCAGCAGCATACAATACATTTTTGGACACCTTGTTGTGCTGTGCTCACTTGAACGGGAAGGTGGCGCGGCGGTCCTTGTGGGCATATTTAGTCATAGAAATGTGTCATCAAAGCCTGGCATTCTCTGGATTTATGGGAACTCTGAAAAAAACAAGGTTGAATCATGACGTCAGTGATCTTCAAAACTGAGCTCTAGAAAGAGGCCAGAGTTCCCGACTTAGAATTCCGAGTTGGATGACTGTTCAAAACGTATTTTCTCAGTCTGAGCTCGTTGTTTTCTGAGTTCCCAGTTGTCTTGAACTCGGCAGAAGTCATGATGGATTGACAGTATGGCCAATGTATTCAACCTTTTCTGGCCCATGGTGTTAAATATTTATCCTTTTAAGCTTGGAAAAGAGACCTTTAAACCCAGACTTGGACCACATACTCACTCCACTGAATAGCAGGCTAGTGATTGCTTTGCAACGCTTGCAGTTAGCCACTGATTCCTTCTAAACCACTCATTGTTGAATTTGCGATTTCCAACTTGTTGTGTAATGTTTATGTCCAATGGCCGATGAGCACCGATACATTCTATCTATTATTTATCTTCATATGACAAGGATTGAAAACAATTTGCCAGAAGATTGTCGACATGATTCATGATGATGACTGCTTGTCTAGCTTCCTAGCTAAGATTTTGAAAGTATGATGTTGACATGAAGCTGACATCAAAGCTACGGTAGATGTAACGTGATTTGACGTCATTTTATCTGTGGCCAATGACCTTGAACCTTCTTGGCTGGGCACTTATAATGTAACTCTATGGCAGCAACCAAGGGGATTTAATTTTTGAGCTCTCCCCATAGATATTGCGGTGATGTAGTGTCCCCATGAGTGACAGAACACTGAGCCAATCACGGCACAACTAGAAAACATTATCAACCCCTACACTCCTTATTTTCCACTGGCTGCCCCACCACCACCACAGAAAGCACTGAGCTAGGCTGAATCACCTGCATTTTGGAGCTGCCTTACTCAAGAAAGCAAAAAAATACCATGTTTGTATGTGGCTTTATTAACTCAATGATTTTTTTTTTTTTTACATTGTTTGCAAACTGATATGTGACACGTATTAATGCCAAGATAACATGCAAAACAGGCTACAAAAAAAAGCTCAACAGGAGGGGCTCAAAACAGCCCTGAATGACGGGTCGCCACTGCAAATACAAATACAGAAACCAAGCCGAAAACCACAGAGAGCGAGCAATGCAGATGTAGAGGCACGGTAGAAATGGGGGAGGGAGGGAGAGAGTTTGGGCAGAGAGAGAAAAAATTGGGTATCAACATTTCATTTAGAGTTTGATTGAAGACAAACATTCAGACACGTTTTATAAATCATATTTTTATTTGGGTTTGTCAATCAGGGTTACATTGTGAAGCATTTTTCACAATCTAAAAGAAAACAACATTATGTTTTGTGATTTTGCCACTGAGACTTAATTCAGACATGACAGGATGGTATTGTCTGTATACTGAAGTTACAATTAACACTGATTGAGGGAAAACCTAATTAAAAAATCACAAGTCATTTATAGAACCAGACTGATTTAAAAAAAAAAATGAAAGTACTGGAAATCATGAGCATAAAATTGTGATTATGGAGGTTAAGAGTTGACTAGTATGTTTTACTCTTCTTACTGTTTGTACCCCTGCTCTTCTCTCTCTATGGTCTTCTTGATCCAGTCTAAGTAATTCTCCACTTTGGTGTAGTAACCCTTTTTAGAATCCTTTTCCAGTTCACAAAGGGCACCCCAGGACACAATGCCTCTCAGACGATATGGCCCTCTGTTATCGTTGTTCCCTGATCCCAGCATAGGGAGAAAGAATGGACCCCCACTATCCCCCTTGCAGCTATCTTTCCCATCACCACCTGCACAGAACATGTTCTCAGTGAAAACCATTGGCTTGTTAATAGACAATACAGGTGTGTCTTTACACATCCTTTGGGGGTATTTTCCCACAGCTGTGTGAAGCAAGAACTGGCTTTTATCTTTATTCTCTGTCGCACCCCACCCTGAAACAGTGCCTTGTTGACCCTCTTTGAATTCTCCATCAGCCTCAGCCAGGCATATGGGGAGAACATTGGGCCCTAACTTCACCCTGGAAGACATTCTGATGAGAGCTATGTCGTTGTCGTAGTTAGTGCGTTCATCACCAGCTATGCCCTTCATGTAGTCAGGGTGAATGATGATCTTCTCTGTTACCACGACAACCGTGTCAGGATCAGTTTCTTTTGCTTTTGTCCCATCTATCAGCCCTCCGAAAAATGTAATGGTGCTTTCTTCATAGCCATCTACAACATGAGCTGCTGTGATGGCCCACCGGTCACTGATCAGCGATGCTCCTCCTCTTTTAGGATGTTTAGTGAGAAGCTGCCAGGGTATCTCTCCTATCTTCGCCCGATGGCCCCCCGAAATTCTTGCAATGCTGGAAAAATCTGTTTCAGTCTTCCCACACACTAGAAGATAGACAATCCAGATTAGTGTCTGAACAATACAGTGTTACAGCAGTGATAGTGTACTATCATACACCCAGTGTTAGGGAAGCTACTCTGAAAATATAGTTTACCAAGCTACCAATTACTTCTTACTGGAAGAAGTTAAGCTACACTAAAGTTACCCTTAGTTTACTTAACAAAAAATACTTTGAAAAAGTAGTTCACTACATATAAAAAATACTAAGTGGAAAATTATCACATCTAAATGTGAAATGTCATAAACTACAAATTGCAAGAAAAGCTCACTCTGGAGTCATGTTAACAGAATGTGTAATTAAGCCTATTAAAAACAAAAAAATGTTTCAAGTGAGAATTAGGCAGGTCTGAAAATATTTCTGGCTAAAAACGTAGTGAGTATTTCCAGTAGTTAGCTACAGAGCTACATGGTAAAAAAAAGTAATTAACTACTGTAAACACTATCAAGATTTGTATTGAGTTAAACTACCACCAAACTATTGCAAAATGTAGTTAAATTTCTAGTTGAACTAAATGTAGTTCATTACTCCACAACACTGCGTACACCTGATAAATGATAGTGAGGCATACCTTCGATGCACTTTGGTAACATTTGTTGGCCGTTGACTGACGTCCACGTACCATTGGCATCACAGATGTACTTCTCTGAAAGAACAGAGGAGAGGTAAGAGCACAGGTAGGGAAGATAGTGACGGCATGTGGAGGGGGCTCAGAAAGCATGGGGCAGGTGTACTCAAGATACTGTATAGAAATGATCAGGGAAGGAGGGATGGAAGAAAGGGGGAGATTTACATAAAAAGTTAAAGAAAAAACGATAACAGCTGCAGCTGTAGGTGAATAAGACTGTATGGACTTACTGTCTCCCTCCAGTGTGTAGTATTTGGATTCACACTTGAACTGGACCTTGTCACGAAACAGAGTGCTTGGATCCTTGTCAACCAGTTGAAGGGCCTCATCACTAGAAGTCTCTGGTTCTCCACAATTCACAGCTAGAGGTAGCCAGACATACAGAGTAAACCAAAGCTTCTGAAACAAATTGATTTAAAATATAAAATTACTTTATGAAAATGCAACAGTCCTGGGCCTCGTTTCCCAGAGCCTTCGTAGAGTTAAGATCATCGTTAGAACCATCTTAAGATGTATCTTTAGTAGCCTATCTGTTTCTCAGAGCTTTCATTAGTAACGTTGCTCTTAAAAACCATTGTACATCTGCAAGTGATCCAGACCACTTGTAGAGCAGCCAAAGTGCATCGTTAGATGTTTTTTGCACTTCCGAGTCAATTTATTCACAGAATATCTCCGCTACACATAGAATCAAGATGCTTGTTAGGTACCGTATGTACAGTGGGGAGAACAAGTATTTGATACACTGCCGATTTTGCAGGTTTTCCTACTTACAAAGCATGTAGAGGTCTGTCATTTTTATCATAGGTACACTTCAACTGTGAGAGACTGAATCTAAAAAAAAAAAAAATCCAGAAAATCACATTGTATGATTTTTAAGTAATTAATTTGCATTTTATTGCATGACATAAGTATTTGATACATCAGAAAAGCAGAACTTAATATTTGGTGCAGAAAACTTTGTTTGCAATTACAGAGATCATACCTTTCCTGTAGGTCTTGACCAGGTTTGCACACACTGCAGCAGGGATTTTGTCCCACTCCTCCATACAGACCTTCTCGAGATCCTTCAGGTTTCGGGGCTGTCGCTGGGCAATACGGACTTTCAGCTCCCTCCAAAGATGTTCTATTGGGTTCAGATCTGGAGACTGGCTAGGCCACTCCAGGACCTTGAGATGCTTCTTACGGAGCCACTCCTTAGTTGCCCTGGCTGTGTGTTTCGGGTCGTTGTCATGCTGGAAGACCCAGCCACGACCCATCTTCAATGCTCTTACTGAGGGAAGGAGGTTGTTGGCCAAGATCTCGCAATACATGGCCCCATGCATCCTCCCCTCAATACGATGCAGTCGTCCTGTCCCCTTTGCAGAAAAGCATCCCCAAAGAATGATGTTTCCACCTCCATGCTTCACGGTTGGGATGGTGTTCTTGGGGTTGTACTCATCCTTCTTCTTCCTCCAAACACGGCGAGTGGAGTTTAGACCAAAAAGCTCTATTTTTGTCTCATCAGACCACATGACCTTCTCCCATTCCTCCTCTGGATCATCCAGATGGTCATTGGCAAACTTCAGACGGGCCTGGACATGCGCTGGCTTGAGCAGGGGGACCTTGCCTGCGCTGCAGGATTTTAATCCATGACGGCGTAGTGTGTTACTAATGGTTTTCTTTGAGACTGTGGTCCCAGCTCTCTTCAGGTCATTGACCAGGTCCTGCCGTGTAGTTCTGGGCTGATCCCTCACCTTCCTCATGATCATTGATGCCCCACGAGGTGAGATCTTGCATGGAGCCCCAGACCGAGGGTGATTGACCGTCATCTTGAACTTCTTCCATTTTCTAATAATTGCGCCAACAGTTGTTGCCTTCTCACCAAGCTGCTTGCCTATTGTCCTGTAGCCCATCCCAGCCTTGTGCAGGTCTACAATTTTATCCATGATGTCCTTACACAGCTCTCTGGTCTTGGCCATTGTGGAGAGGTTGGAGTCTGTTTGATTGAGTGTGTGGACAGGTGTCTTTTATACAGGTAACGAGTTCAAACAGGTGCAGTTAATACAGGTAATGAGTGGAGGACAGGAGGGCTTCTTAAAGAAAAACTAACAGGTCTGTGAGAGCTGGAATTCTTACTGGTTGGTAGGTGATCAAATACTTATGTTATGCAATAAAATGCAAATTAATTATTTAAAAATCATACAATGTGATTTTCTGGATTTTTGTTTTAGATTCCGTCTCTTACAGTTGAAGTGTACCTATGATAAAAATTACAGACCTCTACATGCTTTGTAAGTAGGAAAACCTGCAAAATCGGCAGTGTATCAAATACTTGTTCTCCCCACTGTAGATAATTTTGTACCTGTTTCCTCCAGCATCTTCACAAGGTCCTTTGCTGTTGTTCTGGGATTGATTTGTACTTTTCGCACCAAAGTACGTTAATCTCTAGGAGACAGAACGTGTCTCCTTCCTGAGCGGTATGATGGCTGCGTGGTCCCATGGTGTTTATACTTGCGTACTGAACGTGGTACCTTCAGGCGTTTGGAAATTGCTCCCAAGGATGAACCAGAGTTGTGGAGGTCTACAAATTTTTTCTGAGGTCTTGGCTGATTTCTTTTGATTTTCCATGATGTCAAGCAAAGAGGCACCGAGTTTGAAGGTAGGCCTTGAAATACATCCACAGGTACACCTCCAATTGACTCAAATTATGTCAATTATCCTATCAGAAGCTTCTAAAGCCATGACATCATTTTCTGGAATTTTCCAAGCTGTTTAAAGGCACAGTCAACTTAGTGTATGTTAACTTCTGACCCACTGGAATTGTGATACAGTGAATTATAAGTGAAATAATCTGTCTGTAAACAATTGTTGGAAAAATTACTTGTGTCATGCACAAAGTACATGCCCTAACCGACTTGCCAAAACTATAGTTTGTTGACAAGAAATGTGTAGAGTGGTTGAAAAACAAGTTTTAATGACTCCAACCTAAGTGTATGTAAACTTCCGACTTCAACTGTACATATTCAACTTTTGCTATTTTTCTACACCATAACATTTTGAGTTACATCTATTAAGGGTGTTAATGGCTGGCTATATTAATCCTGTGAAATACAATTGTTGAGACGGTCTCGTCTCACTCACGTTCACAGTGGTGTACAGGACTCCACTCGCCTGTCCTCTTGCATGTCGACTCATACTCTTTGTCGCCCTTTGTGAAGAGAGAACACATGTATCTGGTAGTGTACAATCTATTATGTCATGTTTTTGAGAACATTCAAATTTTCCAAATGTTTTTCTACAGTACCAAACCAAGCTCTTGGTTTTAATATGAAAGCTAACTGAACCCTATTACTGCCTCTTGTGAACTTACAGTACTGTAGCCTACTCACTGTGTTCAGAACACTCCTTAGGTCACAGGTCACCGTGACTGTGTCACCTTGGTGATATTCAGGTTGCTGTGGGGCCAACGTAGAGTTGGAGGTCACAATCCCTCGGCAGGTCTTTTCTGCAATTAAACAAGTCCTAAGTCATCACTTTATTTTGATCCATTATACAGTGCCTTCAGAAAGTATTCAACTGCCTTGACTTTTTCCACATTTTGTTGTGTTACAGCCTGATTAAAAAATGTATTAAATTGAGATTTTGTGTCACTAATCTACACACAATATTCCATAATGTCAAAGTGGAATGTTGTTTTTAGAAAATACAAATATATTTTTTTGAATGAAAAGCTGAAATGCCTTGAGTTAATAAGTATTCAACCTCTTTGTTATGGCAAGCCTAAATAAGTTCAGGAGTAAAAATGTGCTTACAAATACACATAATAAGTTGCATGGACTCACTTTGTGTGCAGTAATAGTGGTTAAAATGATTTTTTAATGACTACCCAATCTCTGTACCTCACACATACAATTAAGGTTCCTCAATCGAGTAGTGAATTTCAAGCACATATTCAACAACAATGACCAGGGAGGTTTTCCAATGCCTCGCAAAGAAGGGCACCGATTGGTAGATTTTATGAATTTTTTAAAAGTTGACACGAAAAGTAGACATATCCCTTTAAGCATGGTGAAGTTATTTGGCTTTGGTCAGTCACTACAAAGATACAGCCATCCTTCCTAACTCAGTTGCCAGAGAGGAAGGAAACCGCTCAGGGATTTCACCATAAAGCCAATAGCCATCTTAAAACAGTTACAGAGTTGAATGGCTGTGATAGGAGAAAACTGAGGGTGGATCAACAACATTGTATACAGAACAAAATATAAACGCAACATGTAAAGTGTTGGTCCCATGTTTCATGAGCTTGTAGTGTCTTAAAGTCTACAATATGCTGACTGTTGCAGAAAGTGTGATAGAGGGAACTTGGCCCTAAGATTTTGCTGATGTGGCAAAATGGTGTACTCTACTGTGCTGGAAACATCTGGAAAACATTACTGTGGTTCATGGAAAGATGATATGGGGAGCAGTGTGGAAAAGGCCAGGGATTGGTTTTTTAGAATCACACCATATTACGTCATAAATAATATAAAACCATGTCCTGAACAATAGAAGGGGAGAATAGCAAATTACTGATTGGCTGTGCTGTCTCACAGATATCTGCAGAATCTGTCAAATTCCGATGCTGGAACCTTTGTTATAATAAACCTTTGAAAACAGAGTACAGTGTCGGCGGTTTCCTTATCATTACAGCATGGACCAGCAAAGGTGTGTCTTTTAGACACTACATTTAATGGCGACGAGGTAGTTTTATTTTTTATTCTTTTTGGGTCGTGTTACGTCTATTGTCAACATTCCATTCCTGGGCTACAAAGTGACTCCCGCTCAAAGAAGCCGGCAAAAACAAAAAAGGTGAGCTCTTTTTACTAATATTGGGCGCTGGCCGTTTTGTGAGTCCAGAGAGTGTGTGTGTTCAAGATGTACCGTCAAAGGGTCTATGCGTGCATTTTGCTGGTTCTTTTTGCTGTGTGATAGGAATTCCGTTCTAAATTTTCTAACTTAGTTTGCGTTGAGAACAACGCAAACAGTGGGGTGTGTCTGTAGGGTACACCAACGGGACACCGATATTTTGCCTTGAATAAAAGTGAAAGGAGTGTCCGATGAAAGGCTTAGAGGATAACGCTTGATATGAGTTAACAGTATACTTTTAGGGCGCCGTTAATTTAAGCAAGCCCTTGACACCAAGGCATCCATATGATGGCCATAAATCCTAGGAGAGTTATTAGATTGACTCTCGGGTCTGTTCTGGGAACAGTGAGTTTGTACGAGATATATTAAATTGTATGTTACCTCTTGGAATATGGTTGACGGATTATATGTCCAAAGTAACCTCTCATTTAATGTCTGCAACTCAAGGTAGCACAAATTTAGCAAAAGGAATTTAAAAGAAAATAGGAACGGCGATAGGCATGCCTTGTGTGAACGGATCCTGTGTGTGACAGAAACGTAGTCTCTGTGTGTGTGTGTGAGAGAACGACAGCCAATTTCTCTGTGTCTGTCTGTGTGTGTGAAACAGAGAAAGAAAAAAGGGGGGGCTGCGTCTCTGATTACTTCCAGCTGTGTGTCGAATACAGGGCTTTACTCTTTTGTAAGGAAATATGTTAGTTAAGGTCAAACCTTATGATTCTCTATAAAAAGGAGAATGTTCATTAACTATTAGAATAGCATGACCCTACAGGGAGGACTTTTTAAGAGTGTATAGAGATGTTTTGTAATTGATAACAGCATAACTATCAATCTGCAAACTAGGATAAGTGAAAGATAACATAACTTGGAAGTGGGATTTGTGTTCTGTGTGTTTCGTGTTTGTTTGTATGTTCTGCAGAGTCTTGCTATTGTCTGTGGGAGCGGAGAACGGAGCAACAGCGGGTCTGTTTATAGCTCCTTCCACTCTGAAATCACATTGGTGACTGAACTGCGCACGCGTAGGATTTATGAGTTTAGCCACTCCCCTGCACTGAACTGATTGGGAGAGTCCGTTTTCAATGCAGACAAAAAAGAAAACGGGAGGGGGAATTTTGCACACAAGTGAAATGTTCTCTTGAATTAACTATTGCTTGACTGTAAACCTGTTTGGTTGATAATCGGTTGAGTTGGTGAATGAGAGATATATTAACGGATTAAAAAATAATAATAATAAAATAAATGAATAAAATAAAATGTTATTGAGCTATTTATAATATTCCTGAGTTAAGCTGTTTGCTTATTTCTTAGCGTGAATGTGGAAAAAATATATACACTAAACTCTTCTTTGTGCTTTTGTCTTTCTGTCATATGAGAGACGAGAAGGAGGAGACAGAGAGAGAGAGAGAAAGAGGAGGGGCTGACATCAACTGACACCAGTGACGGCAACCCAGTCCAAATCAAGGCCAGTGCTGTTATTATTCACAAATCTACTTTCCCTTACAGGATATAATTGATATATTGTGTTTACACAGAATTTTTCATGTTGTGACCATTTCGCAGGAACTTGGCAACAGACTGATGAATTGATGTAATTGATAATTGCACATTAGAGTTTTTGTCAATGACTTGTTTTGATTAGAGTTGTGTTTGAAATCCAGCATTGACATTATTCTGTAAATTAAGGTAATTAATTGCTTATTAAGCAATTGGGTAGTGCTGCTGGTACAGGTATTTTATTCTTGAATTGCTCTGGAGTTGACTACTTTCCTTTACTCTTCCTCATCGGATGTGGTAAGATTGCCACTAATCAATAATTTGGTAAAATAAAATTCACAGAATAATTAGTTATTGATTGATTGATTTGATTGATTAGTTGATTGATTGGATTAATTAATTGATTGATTTGATTAGTGATTGATTGATTGACTTGATTGATTAGTTTATTGATTGGATTAATTGATTGATTGATTTCATTAGTAATTGATTGATTGATTGATTAGTAATTGATTGATTGATTTGATTTGATTAGTTGATTGGTTGATTGATTTGATTGATTAGTTCATTGGTTGGATTAATTGATTGATTGATTTCATTAGTAATTGATTGACTGATTGATTTGATTGGTTGATTGGTTGATTGACTTGATTAATTGATTGATTGATTTCATTAGTAATTGATTGATTGATTGATTAGTAATTCATTGATTGATTTGATTGATTAGTTGATTGATTGGATTGGTTGATTGATTGATTTGATTAATAATTGATTGATTGATTGATTGATTGAATTAGTTGATTGATTTATTGATTTGATTTGTTGATTGATTGATTGATTGGTTCATTAGTTGATTGATTGATTAATTTGATTTATTGATTGATTGATTTGGTTAGTTGATTGATTGGATTGATTGATTGATTTCATTGGTAATTGATTGATTGATTTCATTAGTCATTGATTGATTGATTGATTAGTAATTCATTGATTGATTTGATTGATTAGTTGGTTGATTGGATTGGTTGATTGATTGATTTGATTAATGATTGATTGATTGATTGATTGATTGAATTAGTTGATTGATTTATTGATTTGATTTGTTGATTGATTGATTGGTTCATTAGTTTATTGATTGATTAATTTGATTTATTGATTGATTGATTGGTTGAATTTATTTATTGATTGATTGATTGAATTGGTTGATTGATGTATTGATTTGAATTGGTTAATTGATTGATTGGATTAATTGATTAATTATTTTTTTATTAATAAAAAAAAAAAAAAAAAAGAGGGAAACAAGAGGGAAACACATAACATAGTCATTACAATGGGGAAAAAGGACATCAAAACTACAAAAGCAATTACTCCTCTTCATGTAGTACAGAATAGTAATCCTCTAGTTAATGGTATAGCAAAATTATCTGAAAAATGGAATAAACGTTGGCCTGACATTGAACAACCATGGCCATTGGAAGGCACGCTTAATCCAGACGTCATCAAGATAATGCAAGTGCTTGTATCCACGTATAAGGCAGATCAAAAGAAGGGGAAGAAAGGAAAACTTCGTAAAGAAAAAAGACAAAGAGAGCTGGGTGTTCTTAAGCTTTTTGAAAATGAAGGACAAAAACTGATAAAAGACACAAAAGATAAGAGAGACAGAGGTGCAGAGAAAATGGCAAAAGAGGTGAAGGTGACAGAAAAACTGATTGCAGAAGTCAATACACCTTTCTCATATATGGATTCAGCAAAAACACCCCCACCTTATGAGAAAGAAGCCAAGTTTAAGGACGTTTATCCTCAGCTTCCAGTGATCATTCAGGAGGGTGACTATTGCATCAGAGATGAAGATGAACGAATAATAGAGAGAGGACAAGCAGAAACGACCATAAAGATGAATCCAAACTCCAAAGGCAGGAAGACAACGAGATGTCTGGAGACTAAGGGTAGAGTGAGATCAAGGAGGATGGAACTTGATGATGACGATGATGATGATGATGATGATCAGAGTGATTCAGAAGAGATCATGGGTGGATATGACCCTGTCATCAGACAGAGGTTGGCCAGAGCGGAAAGAAGGGGTGATGGAAGTTGGAAGAAGAAGAATACAAGCGATTCGAGCTCTGATGAAAATGAAGATGGAGACAACGATGAAGATTTGGAGACTAAAGGTGCTTCATGTTCAAGAGGATTTTATCCTCCAATGACTAACACAGAAGAAATAGAAAGAGATATAGACCGATGCGTATCATACCTGTATAAGGCCAATGATTTAGAAGAAGTAAAAGAACTGGAAGAACGACTCAAGAAGCTGAAGACGAAGGAAAAGAAGCTGCTGAGAAAAGAATCCCAAGAATCTGAGAAGAGATATACATTGAGGCCAAGGAAAGATGGCACTAGTAAGAAAATGATGCCGGTGATCATTCGAGGACAAAACCTAGAATATAAGCCTTTGCAGAATACCGATATGTCAGATATACTTGAGAAGCTGCCTACTCTTCAAGATGGAGCATATCCTTGGATTTCAAAGTTGGAAGAAATTACGGTGGGAACACAGTCTGCCATAGGAGACATTAAGAGACTTTTGGCTAATCTCCTTGGGATTCCAGGCATGGAAGAAATTTTTCAGAGAGCTGGACTTCATAGATATGTGGGAACTGCTGTGAATGATCCTGAATTGTTGGCTGCAAGCAGGAATCGGCTGTGGAGAGCACTGAAAGATACGTTTCCAACAAATGTGCATCCTGACAACATTCTGATTGACCCACTAGGACAACAAGAAAATCCGAGAGCCTACGTGTCAAGAGTTCATCAAGTGTGGAGAAATATTACCGGAAATGATCCAGATGTGAGTCAAATTGAGCAGTCAATCTTGAGAGCTAAACTACAGATGGGACTGCCCTTACCGGTAAGGAGCAAACTGGCAGAAGTGGTTGGACTTGGGAGCATGACAAAAGGTGTCTATACAGATCATATAGCCCATCAAGTGGATCTGTACCGGAAAAAGGAACACAACCAGAAAGAACAGGACCAAGAAACTCTCAGAAAACTCAATCAAATACAACTGGTGGAGAAGAAGGAGAAGAGAAGCATTGGTTATGCAGAATCAGTGTAAACCAAATCAACAATCACTGCTACAGCTTCAACTGAACAAGGTCAAATGCAATTATACCAGCCACAACAAGTGGTATAAATTGTTTCATATCCATAGATAGTTTCTGGAAAGAAAGAATTTCAGAGGAAGATACAGGAGCAAGTGAAGATCACCTGTCCTCCAGGTGAACCCTATAGGAGAAAGGAGCAAGGACTCTAGAGGTGCCTAGAAGATCCGAAAGGAGTTTGCAGCTGGTAGTACCAGTTAGGGAAAAAGATCCAACAATTGAAGTGAAAATAAACAATGGACTATGGGAAGTGATGATGGATAGCAGAAAGGCTTTTATCTGTGTTCAGCCTGAAGAGGTTACACATCTCACAATGTCAAATCAACTAATTAGGAGAAGGACAAGGAGAGTCATAAGCTGTACGGAAGACAAATGAATATATTTGAAGTGTGAAGATGAATTGAGAATCTATGGAAGAAGAGATGTTGAAAAAAGTTCAAGAATGTTTGAGATATCAAAGTAGGACTGATATTGGATTTGTGAAATCAGCTCAATTGAGATGAAAGTTGAGGAGGCAGACCTCCTTTGAAGAATCAGTATCCATTGAAAGATGAAGCAATCCAAGGGATTGAACCAGAAATTGAAGGACTTTCGAAAGCAAGTGTTTTGAAGAAAATAGAAAAATCGTTAGAGTAGCAATCAATTATTGTTTTGGAGAAACCATGATGATTTAGTAAGCTATGGGTTAGCTAATGTTGTAAAGGGGAGATTAGGATAAAAATCACAAAGGAGTAGAGTTTTTGGGAACCATATTTTCTTGAATAGATTGACTATGTCATAGGTAGGTGCACAATCTGTCTGAAAAATAATGTGTGACTGTTATTCTTGGTTACATTCATATACCAAGAGGTGCATAAGATGTTCAACTAAGCTAAAATATGCTCAGTCGGTTGCAAAGTTGTTGTGTAAAGAAGTCATAAGCAGGTGGGAATTTCCCGATTTAATATCCTCAGAAAATGGGAAAGAGTTTTGTGAATAAATCAGTGAAATGGGTTTTTGAAAAATTAGAGAAAAATAAAAATTTGAAAAAGTCAGACTAAAATGTTATGAAAACTAGGGTTGAAATAACTCTAGGAAATTTGGAATATCTGATTGTGGGATGATTATATTATTGTGATGAATCAAAGGGGGGAAATGGAATGTCATTCATTTTATATCTAATTTATATATCATTTTTAGTTGACATTGATGTTTTAATTTGCATGTGTTGTTTTGCAAAAGATACTGTTTGGTATTTTCTTTTCTTCCAGAAGCATATGGGGGAATATGTAGAGGGACTCAAATACTCAAACATGGACAATATGAATGGACTGGAGGAAGTGGAACAAGGAAGGAGTGGAAATGTTCCGATTCCATCATCAACGTCGCATTGAAAGACGACACTGTGGAGGAGATGAAGTGTAGTGGACTACATTCCAGTGTTATATTCTTTCTGTATTAATTTTTGAAGAATTATGTTTTCTGTTGTTGGGTACATGTGGGGACCTCAGATGTTTTTGTTTATTTCGTTGAAGTTTAGGGATATGGGGTCTAGGCAAGGACAGAGAGAATCCACAGGAGGGTCCGATGGGGTCGACCAGCCTGAATGTGGACATTTTGATTGTATTTTGTTTGCTGGGGTTTTCATATGTATTCAATTGCATCATAGCTTAAAATGTATTCATGAAGATGTGTGAATTGATCTGGAGTACTTAGGTGGTCGCCTAGGGCAGAGGGGCCGTGAGAGAATTTTCCTGTCTTGACTGACTGATGGATATTTGGAATGAAAGCTGCCAGACAGGTTTTTCGCTCTTACACTCTATGACAATTCATTTACACTCCATGACAATTTATTTACACTCCATGACAATTTATTTACACTCCATGACAATTTACTTACACTCCATAACAATTTATTTACACTCCATAATAATGTATTTACACTACATACAAAAATGTGTCTATATAAACATGTGTTTAATCTCCATAAATTTTGGTTTATTGTTAAAGTTACTCAAGAACAAGAATTGTTATTTGTCATAATCCTATTCTTTTTGTTTTCGAGACTTAATTAGTCTCGAAGGGGGGAAATATGTAGTGTCTTAAAGTCTACAATATGCTGACTGTTGCAGAAAGTGTGATAGAGGGAACTTGGCCCTAAGATTTTGCTGATGTGGCAAAATGGTGTACTCTACTGTGCTGGAAACATCTGGAAAACATTACTGTGGTTCATGGAAAGATGATATGGGGAGCAGTGTGGAAAAGGCCAGGGATTGGTTTTTTAGAATCACACCATATTACGTCATAAATAATATAAAACCATGTCCTGAACAATAGAAGGGGAGAATAGCAAATTACTGATTGGCTGTGCTGTCTCACAGATATCTGCAGAATCTGTCAAATTCCGATGCTGGAACCTTTGTTATAATAAACCTTTGAAAACAGAGTACAGTGTCGGCGGTTTCCTTATCATTACAGCATGGACCAGCAAAGGTGTGTCTTTTAGACACTACAAGCTGAAATAAAAGATCCCAGAAATTTTCCATAAGCAAAAAAAGCTTATTCCTCTCAAATTTGGTGCACAAATTTGAGCATGTCTCCTTTGCCAAGATAATCCATCCACCTGACAGGTGTGGCATATCAAGAAGCTGATTAAACAGCATGATCATTACACAGGTGCACCTTGTGCTGGGGACAATAAAAGGCCACTCTAAAATGTGCAGATTTGTTACACAACACAATGCCACAAATGTCTCAAGTTTTGAGGGAGTGTGCAATTGGCATGCAGACTGCAGGAATGTCCACCAGAGCTGTTGCCAGAGAATGGAACATTCTTTTCTCTACCATAAGCCGCCTCCAATGTCATTTTAGAGAAATTGGTAGTATATCCAACAGGCCTCACAACCGCAGACCACGTGTATGGCATCATGTGGGCGAGCAGTTTGCTGATGTCAATGTTGTGAACAGAGTGCCCCATGGTGGCAGTGGGGTTATGGTATGGGAAGGCATAAGCTACGGACAATGAACAATTGCATTTTAACTATGGCAATTTGAATGCACAGAAATACCATGATGAGACCCTGAGGCCCATTGTGAGGCCCATTTTTCTTATGGTATCTGTGACCAACATGCATATCTGTATTCCCAGTCATGTGAAATCCATAGGTTAGGGCCTAATGCATTTATTTCAATTGACTGATTTCCTCATATGAACTGTAACTCAGTAAAATCTTTGAAATTGTTGCATGTTGCATTTATATTTTTGTTCAGTATACAGTGGGGAGAAAAAGTATTTAGTCAGCCACCAATTGTGCAAGTTCTCCCACTTAAAAAGATGAGAGATTTTTTTTCTCAATTTGTCTGTCATAGTTGATGTGTACCTATGATGAAAATTACAGGCCTCTCTCATCTTTTTAAGTGGGAGAACTTGCACAATTGGTGGCTGACTAAATACTTTTTCCCCCCACTGTAGTTACTCTACAATACTAACCTAAACGACAGAGTGAAAAGAAGCAAGTCTGTACAGAATATTTTTTAAAACATGCATCCTGTTTGCAACAGGCACTAAAGTAATACAGCAAAGAAGGTGGCAAAGAAATTAACCTTTTGTCCTGAATACAAAGCGTTAAGTTTGGGGCAAATCAAACACAACACATCACTGAGTACCATTTCATATTTTCAACCATGGTGGCCACTGCATCATGGGTACTGTCACGCCCTGGCTCTGGGGACTATGTTATGTTGAGCCAGGGTGTGTAATTCTATGTTTGATTTTCTATGTGGGGCTGAGTGACTCCCAATCAGAGGCAACGAGTGTCAGCTGGGTGTCTCTGATTGGGAGCCATATTTAACTGTCTGTCTTTCACTTTGTGTTTGTGGTTTCTTGTTCATTTCGGTTTGTGTTAAACTGTAGACGTCACGTTATCGTTTATTGTTTTGATCGTGTGATCAGTAATAAAAGGATATGTTCACCTTCAACGCTGCGCCTTGGTCCTCATCTCTAACCAACGATCGTGACAGAAGAAACCACCATAACAGGACCAAGCAGCATGAAGAAGAGAGAGGAAGGACTTGGGAGCAGTTGAGTAGGAGTCTCGACTGGGCCAAGCCAAGAGAAGAGGAGAGAGGTTGGAGTTTGGAGCAGTGGGGTGAGAGTCTGGCGAGAATGATGGAGGCCTGGCCCACGGGGAGGAGAGACCCCCAGAAATTTTTTAGGGGGGCTCACGACGTCGGGGCAGCAGGAGGCCGCTATGGAGCGGTCCAGCGGGGTTGCAGAGGAGGCCGCCAGGTTACGGGGGCCACTGGTAGAAGAGGGGATGGAGGGTGTAGAGGCACGGCGAGAGGTACTGGCGTGTGTTGCCAGTCCGGTCCGGCCCGTTCCAGATCCCGGTGTAGAGCCAATGGTGTGTGTCCCCAGTACGGTCCGGTCTATTCCTGCTCCCCGCACCAAACCTACGGTGTGCGTCGACAGCCCAGCCCGGCCCGTTCCTGCGCTCCGCACCAAGTCTGTGGTGCGCGTCGCCAGCCCAGTCCGGCCCATCCAAGCTTCCCGCACCAAGCCAGTGGTGTGCGTCGTCAGTCGGCACGGCCCGTGCCTGCTCTCCGCACCAAGTCTATGGTGCGTTTCGTCAGCCCTGTCCGGCCCGTTCCTGCTCTCCGCACCAAGTCTGTGGTGCGCGTCGCCAGCCCAGTCCGGCCCATCCAAGCTTCCCGCACCAAGCCAGTGGTGTGCGTCGTCAGTCCGGCACGGCCCGTGCCTGCTCTCCGCACCAAGTCTATGTTGCGTTTCGTCAGCCCTGTCCGGCCCGTTCCTGCTCTCCGCACCAAGTCTGTGGTGCGCGTCGCCAGCCCGGTCCGGCCCGTCCAAGCTCCCCGCACCGGGTCAGTGGTGCGCGTCGTCAGCCCGGTCCGGCTCCTTCCTGCTCCCCGCACCAAGTCAGGGGTGCGCTTCGTCAGCCCGGTCCGGCCCGGTCCGGCCCGTTCCTCCTCCACGCATCAAGCCAGGGGTGTGCGTCGTCAGTCCAGCACAACCCGTGCCTGGGTCATGTCCGAGCCGGATCCGCCGCGAGGCGGAGTGCCCACCCGGTCCCTCCTGTTGTGGTTGTTTGGCGCGGCCGGAGTCCGCGCCTTTGGGGGAGTACTGTCACGCCCTGGCTCTGGGGACTATGTTATGTTGAGCCAGGGTGTGTAATTCTATGTTTGATTTTCTATGTGGGGCTGAGTGACTCCCAATCAGAGGCAACGAGTGTCAGCTGGGTGTCTCTGATTGGGAGCCATATTTAACTGTCTGTCTTTCACTTTGTGTTTGTGGTTTCTTGTTCATTTCGGTTTGTGTTAAACTGTAGACGTCACGTTATCGTTTATTGTTTTGATCGTGTGATCAGTAATAAAAGGATATGTTCACCTTCAACGCTGCGCCTTCGTCCTCATCTCTAACCAACGATCGTGACAGGTACTCAAATAAAAATACAAATACATTCAAATTTTTCTTCCACTTTGACATTACAGAGTATTTTGTGTAGCTCGATAACAAACTAATTACAATTAAATCCATTTTAATTTCACTTTGTAACTTTGTAGCTCAGTTGTTAGAGCTTGACGCTTGTAACACCAGGATAGTGGGTTTGATACCCGGAACCATCCATACGTGAAACATATGCATGACTGTAAGTCACTTAGGATAAAAGCGTTTGCTAAATGGTATATATATATATATATATATATATATATATAATATATTATTTAATTCAGAAATGTGCTTTTTTTATGTATAAAAGTTGTCCTTTTTCAGTTATCGTGTGCAAGGAAATGAGTAATTTCCTGACCTTATAGAAACCCTTACTTGTGGTTTTGTAGTGGATAGTGAAGCCGTTGTTGGAGCCCTGTCCGTCGGAGTTGAAGAGAATGCGGGCGCTGTGTGACCCAGTGCGGATGGGGGAGGAGGGAGGCACACGGCCACAGAATGGCCCCCGAGTCCCAGAGGAAGTCTCAACCTGAAAACAACAGAATATGTTGTATGAAGAATGTTGTACCAGGAAAACAGGATATGTACTGTATCAGGAATACTGTAAGTCTACAAGGTGAGTGGGGGACATTGTTGTTGAAGCATATTCAGTGACCTTGAAATGTAGAAGATTGGTTTAATGTCCTCCTATTCGCTTTGAAGGTGACGGCCACTTCCGCTACAAGATGCCTTTTATTACGTTTTTACACTAGACCATTGCGCCATGTTTTTGCGCATTGAAAAAAATTGAAAAACTACAAGGCTGAGGGTGTAGTCACTTCCTGGTTACTTTCACAGCGTATGTCAGGTGCAAATTGTCACGGTCGTTATAAGAAGCGGACCAAGGCGCAGCGTGATAACCGTACATCTTTATTGTACTGAATACCCGATCAAAACAAAACAACAAACGATACGTGAAGTCCTAGGTTATACACCAAAACAAACCTTACGGAACAAGATCCCACAATAAACAGTGCTAAACAGGCTGCCTAAGTATGGTCCCCAATCAGAGACAACAAGCTACAGCTGCCTCTGATTGGGAACCACCCTGGCCAACATAGAAATACACGAACTAGATCAACAACATAGAAAATACAACATAGACACTACACACCCTGGCTCAACATCAAACTCCCCAGTGAAGTGTAGGAGCAGCTACAGGTTGTCCTCTACTGACAGGGTGTAGGAGCAGTGGGCATGCTCAGCGTACGGGCCGGGCCGAGGCGGACTGGATATCACGCCACGCAGCGAGCCGGACAGGTCCTCAGTGCAACTCACTGCGGTAGAGACGTATGATCAATAACATGACCCTCATTGTCATCATCATCACCATCATAGAGGGTATCATGAAGTCGGTAGCTGTACGAGCAACAAGTAGTAACGCCATCACGTCTTTGTCGTTATTACTACAATTGGCATCATCATCATTATACTTCATTCTTCTCTCCTCTGTTCCTTCTGTCTTTCACTTCCTCTTTCCCTGTCCCTGTCCCTTCCCGTCTCTCTCAATTCAATTTCAATTTCAATTTAAGTCTCTCTCTCTCTCTCTCTCTCTCTCTCTCTCTCTGTTTCTCCATACCTGTGCAGGTGTGTCTGTCTGTGTCCAGGTGGTAACCAAGGCGACAGGAGCAGAGGTAGCCTCCAATGTAGTTGTGGCAGAACTGGGTACATCCGTTATCTGGGTCGTCCTCACACTCATCAAAGTCTGTTAAAAAGACAACATAGGTCTGACTAAGGTACCAATCAATGGTCACATGAGGTAACGCAACAACAACAACAACAACAACAACCAAAAATAACATTTCATCATAAGAGAAATACATCAATGATCTATGAAACAATGGTCCCTTTCTCCTCCTCACCTTTCAGTGTGTAAAACCCTCTGAAGCCAGTGTGCCTCTTAGTGTTGGAGTAGTCTGAGCGGAACGAGAGAGAGAGGCAGCCCTCTATGGAGGACAGGAGTGAGGGATTGACGGTAGAATCAAGGTCCTCAAACAACATTTCACCACATTGAATGGCTATCTGCTTTCCATCTGCAAAGATCTAACAAAGGGATGATTTTATCCGATCTTTAACAACACATGGACACCTTAGGATTTCTAATTGTGACATCTAATATCCCTCCCATTCCCACCCCAATAATAGGAATAATAGACGACTTTTTGCTATGTCTCAAAGTATGTTACATTACAGTAAAAGTGTCATCCTTGAGTCAATGACACCTGACTTTAACCAATGGATTGTTGATGCTATGTATTGGCCAATGAGAGGCATTGACGCTACCAGTCGGCCATAGTGGCACAACAAGAAGTCCTCCTGTCACGCTCTGGTTCCGGGACGTTGTGTATGAACCAGGGTGTGTTTGTTTTGTTGGGTATTTGTTGTGGGGTTGGTTGTAAGGGTGTATTCGGTTGGTTGTGTTTTGGGTGTGTTTATTGTGGTGTCGTGTGACTCCCAATCGGAGGTAACGAGTGTCAGCTGTCGGCTCGTTATCTCTGATTGGGAGCCATATTTATTCTGTCTGTGTTCTCATGTGGGTTGTGGGTTTTTGTTCTTTGTTCTGTAGTTGGAACTGTTGGACTTCACGAATCGTTCTGTTTCTTGTTTTGTTCGTGCACTTTATAAATAAAGTCATGTTCGTTCAACGCGCTGCGTATTGGTCTGCTCCCTTTAAAGACGATCGTGACAGAAAAACCCACCACAAGAGGACCAAGCAGCGTAACAAGCGGCAACAGGACCTACCTACACAGGATTTATGGACGCCTCCAAAGGATTCCTGGACATGGGAGGAGATACGGGCTGGAAAGGGTCCTTGGGCACAACCGGAGGAATATCACCGCCCTCGTGAAGAGCTGGAGGCAGCTAAAGCCGAGAGGAGGTGGTATGAGGAGGCAGCACGGAGTCGAGGCTGGAAGCCCGAGAGTATTACCCAAAAATTTATTGGGGGGGGGCTAGAAGGGAGTGTGGCGAAGTCAGGTAGGAGACCTGCGCCTACTCCCTGGACTGACCGTGGAGAGCGAGAGTACGGGCAGACACCGTGTTACGCAGTAGAGCGCATGGTGTCTCCTGTACGCAGGCATAGCCCGGTAAGGTACATTCCAGCTCCACGTATCGGCCGGGCTAGATTGAGCATTGAGCCGGAGGTCATGAAGCCGGCCCCTACGCATCAAGCCACCAGTGCGTCTCCTCGGGCCGGCTTACATGGCACCTGCCTTACGCATGGTGTCCCCGGTTCGCCCACATAGCCCGGTGCGGGTTATTCCTCCTTCCCGTACTGGTCGGGCGACGGGGAGTATACAACCAGGTAAGGTTGGGCAGGCTCAGTGCTCAAGGGAGCCAGTACGCCTGCACGGTCCAGTATTTCCGGCGCCACCTCTCCGCTCCAGCCCAGTACCACCAGTGCCTACACCACGCACCAAGCCTCCTGTGTGTCCCCAGAGTCCTGTGCGTCCTGTTGCTGCTTCCCGCACTAGCCCTGCGATGCGTGTCCTCAGCCCGGTACCTCCAGTTCCGGCACCACGCATCAGGCCTACGGTGCGTCCCCAGGGCCAAGCATGCCCTGTTGCCGCTTCCCGCACTAGCCCTGAGATGCGTGTCCTCAGCCCGGGACCTCCAGTTCCGGCACCACGCATCAGGCCTACGGTGCGTCTCGGCCGGCCAGAGTCTGCCGCCTGCCCTACGGCGCCTGAACTGCCCGTCTGCCCAACGGCGCCTGAACTGCCCGTCTGCCCAACGCCGTCTGAACTGTCCGTCTGCCAAGCGGCGCAGGAACTGCCCGTCTGCCATGAGCCTGCAAAGCCGCCCGTCTGCCATGAGCCTTCAGAGCCGTCCGCCAGACCGGAGCCGCTAGAGCTCTCCGCCAGACAGGAGCAGCCAGAGCCTTCCGCCAGACAGGATCAGCCAGAGCCTTCCGCCAGACAGGAGCAGCCAGAGCCTTCCGCCAGACAGGATCAGCCAGAGCCTTCCGCCAGACAGGATCAGCCAGAGCCTTCCGCCAGACAGGATCAGCCAGAGCCTTCCGCCAGACAGGATCAGCCAGAGCCTTCCGCCAGACAGGATCAGCCAGAGCCTTCCGCCAGACAGGATCAGCCAGAGCCTTCCGCCAGACAGGATCAGCCAGAGCCTTCCGCCAGCCAGGATCCGCCAGAGCCGTCCAGCCAGGATCCGCCAGAGCCATCCAGCCAGGATCCGCCAGAGCCAGCCAGCCAGGATCTGCCCCTCAGTCCGGTGCTGCCCCTTAGTCAGGTACTGTCCCTTAGCCCGGTGCTGCCCCTTAGTCCGGTGCTGCCCCTTAGTCAGGTGCTGCCCCTTAGCCCGGTGCTGCCCCCTTAGTCCGGTGCTGCCACTTAGTCCGGTGCTGCCCCTTAGTCAGGTGCTGTCCCTTAGTCCGGTGCTGCCTATTAAGCAGTTTGTGACTGTGGTGGGGTGGGGATCACGACCGGGGCCAGAGCCGCCACCGTGGACAGACGCCCACCCAGACCCTCCCCTAGTCTTTATGTTGGTGCGTCCGGGGTTCGCACCTTTAGGGGGGGGTACTGTCACGCTCTGGTTCCGGGACGTTGTGTATGAACCAGGGTGTGTTTGTTTTGTTGGGTATTTGTTGTGGGGTTGGTTGTAAGGGTGTATTCGGTTGGTTGTGTTTTGGGTGTGTTTATTGTGGTGTCGTGTGACTCCCAATCGGAGGTAACGAGTGTCAGCTGTCGGCTCGTTATCTCTGATTGGGAGCCATATTTATTCTGTCTGTGTTCTCATGTGGGTTGTGGGTTTTTGTTCTTTGTTCTGTAGTTGGAACTGTTGGACTTCACGAATCGTTCTGTTTCTTGTTTTGTTCGTGCACTTTATAAATAAAGTAATGTTCGTTCAACGCGCTGCGTATTGGTCTGCTCCCTTTAAAGACGATCGTGACACCTCCATATGAATGAATGGAATTCTACAGTATTTCAAGTACACGTTTCAAGGACAAAATAACATGTATTTAAGTATCCTTCAAGGAAAACTGTATATTTTTATGTTTAGCTCACATAATATCCTTTAACAGTATGCATTAAGGTGTCTGCAATAGAATGAGCATGGCAAAAACAAATGTAGAAATTAATAAATGCATTTCTATAGCTTCCAAAATCATTTTTACAATGGTGGGGGAGTGCCAAGATGGAGGCGCAGTGGCTTCAAAACAGCACCTCCTATCAGTCATATAGTGTATATATAAATAATTGCCTTTAACCCTTTATACTGACCTCCAGGGCGTCGTTCTCGCAGCCGTCACTGTCCTCCATGTCCAGGTGTGTCAGCTTGAGGGCGAGAGTGTGGCCGGGAGGGGCACACCTGCTCCAGTTCATACTAGCATCAGGTGGGTAACCACGGGGATAGCCTGGAGACTCTACCCACCCCGAGAGCATCGACATGGCACAGAGGGGCAGGAGGAACAGACAGAGGCTGGGGGAGAGGGCGAGAGAGAGAGAGAGAGAGAGAGAGAGAGAGAGAGAGAGAGAGAGAGAGAGAGAGAGAGAGAGAGAGAGAGAGAGAGAGAGAGAGAGAGAGAGAGAGAGAGAGAGAGAGAGTCATACAAACAGAAAGAACAAGGGTGAGAAATGCATGAGAATATCAGTTCAGACTTACAGTACATATATTATAATATTAGCCCTTATTAACAAATGCTGAGTTCATTTCACACAATCACATCCATTGAGGAAGAAGAAAATTACACCACATATCCCAAGAAGGAAACTGTAAATCACGATCGTTGCATAAGGCCGTCACTTCAAATGTGTTGCTTGTTTTCTGCCTTTTAATATCACTCAGTGCTGTATAAATGCAGGCAGATTAACTTACATATTATATTTGTATTTATATTCTGTTTGATAAAAGATCATGAAAAATCATTACATACCTCACTCCTAGCATGGTGAGGAAGTGATCACTTCTGCCTGTTACGAACCCCGTGGCTCTAAACATCTAGGGTGGATGGACATGAGACCCGTAACATAAATTCATGTAAATTATAAGTGTGGCATGGAATAGTGAGAACAAATAAGACACAACTACCATGAACTACCGTCAAACACAAAGTGTTTATTGCTAAACACACGGTAAAGGTTTGGGAAAAAGGGCTGAGCAGGACCCAAGAAATGAAACAATAGTGTAAAACCCCCTAAACTGATCTAGCCTGCCTAAAGAACCGCTAGGCTACTGCTACCATACAAAAATACAGTGGGTGGTCCGCTCAGGTCTATCTGGTGTTTATAGACAGATTTCTTCCTACGGGTAATGTACGCCCAAGGGCAACTAGCTTAAACTCCCCTTTTCCCAAAAACACACAAAGCTACTAAACAGGGTAATCAGCAATTTAGTGCGTACACAACACACAGGACACCACCGTGTCCATACTCACATATGGCAAAAAGTCTCTCTCTCTTGCAACACACACAAGTTTGGTTTTTATAAAATGGGATGTGTGATTGAACAAACGAGTAACAGGTGGTGCAATTCACAGGAATGTTCACTGATTGGTCCAATCGTCAGACACCTCAACGACCACCAATCAGGAACATACATGACACCTGTGATTAGGGCAGAAGGAGAGAAAAACACAGGACACAGGATACCTGTATCCGTAACACTCCCACCCTTAAAAGAGCAAACCACAATGGTTTGCGACACACGTACTATCACAACACCCAAATTCACAAATCATCCTGCCGGGATAACAAAAAAAAACCTAGATCATTACACACGAGACAAAGCATCTGCCAACACATTATCCAACCCCTTTTTGTGGCGGATCTCCAAATTATAATTTTGCACGACAAGTGCCCAACGCATAAGGCGTTGGTTCTGGTTGTACATCCGGTGGAGAAACACTAAGGGGTTATGGTCAGTATACACTATTACTGGTAATGCACTGGAACCAACATAAACTTCAAAGTACTGCAGAGCTAACAACAAAGCTAGAGCTTCTTGTTCAATGGTGGAATAGTTTGTCTGACATTTGTTAAATTTCCGTGAAAAATAACAGACAGGATGGTCCACTCCACTCTGGTCTTGCTGCAGTAGAACAGCACCAGCACCTCTGGCACTTGCATCTACCTCCAGTTTAAACGGCCGTTCAAAATCTGGCGCAGCAAGAACAGGAGTACTACACAAGAGTGCTTTAGCAGTGTTGAAAGCAGTACAACAATCTTCAGACCATACAAATTTCCTCGCCGGACTGAGCAAATCCGTTAATGGAGCAACTACCGCAGAGAAATTTTTACAGAAACTACGGTAGTAGCCAACCATCCCTAAAAAACGGGCGTAGCTCTCTTCTGGTGGTAGGTGCGGGAAATGCGTTTATAGCTGAGACCTTGGCATCTACAGGGCGCACCTGACCATGGCCGACCTGTTTACCAAGATAAGTAACAGTGGCCTTCCCAAACTCGCACTTTGCTAAGTTCAGGGTTAGAGAAGCGGTTGCTAGACGTTCACACACTACCCTTAGAGTGTTAACATGATCAGACCACTCAGTTGAATAAATGACCAGATCATCAAGGTAAGCACTACAATTAGGAACTCCAGCCAATACTGTGTTAACCAGGCGTTGGAAAGTGGCTGGTGCGTTCCGCATCCCAAATGCCATGACAGCATATTGTAGGAAGTGATCTGGGGTCACAAAGGCAGAGATGTCGGAGGCACGTGGGGTTAACGGCACCTGCCAGTAACCTTTTAGAAGATCTAATTTGGTTACATAAGTAGCAGCACCAACAGTATCAATACAGTCATCCAGTCTGGGTAACGGGAACGAGTCGGGCACTGTGACAGCATTGACTTTCCGATAGTCCGTACATAATCTGGATGTCCCATCAGGTTTAGGAACCAGAATGCACGGAGAACTCCAAGGACTTGAACTTGGCATAGCCAGGTTATTCTCCAGCAAATAACCGACCTCACCCCTCATTATCTTTCTCTTAGCGACGTTGACACGATAAGGATGTTGCTTGATAGGTGCAGCGTTTCCAACATTAATGTCATGTTCTAACACATTTGTACATGTAGGAACATCATTAAAAAGACATGGAAAGCTGTGTAACAGTCTCACAATATCATCTGACTGTCTGTCTGTTAAATGAATCAGGCTTGCCGGGAGAGACAACAGCATCTCTGAATTGGGCAATCTAGCACACTGCTGCTGAGTATTGCGCAACTCCAAACCATCTCCGTCCACATCATTAACATTACCTCCCACTACAGCCGTAGCAGCAACAGAGACAGCCGACTCGGCCAGTTTCTCTGGACTGTCTACCTGAGTGACGGGTCTGTTGTGGTATGTCTTCAACATGTTAACGTGGCACACACGAGATTGGCGTTTTCTATCAGGAGTCTGTATCACATAGTCAGTTTCAGTTAGTTTCTTTTCAATGACATAAGGACCAGAGAAACGTGCTGACAATGACGCCCCTGGCACAGGCAACAACACAAGAACTCGGTCACCTGGCTGCAGTGAACGAGAAACAGCCTGTGTGTCATAGTGTCGTTTCATCCGTTTCTGTGAGGAAGACAGCGCTTCCTTTGCTAGAGCACAGGCAGCATGTAGGCGCTCACGAAAGCGACTAACGTAGTCCAACACATTTTCTTTCACACACAACTCTTGTGACAAAAACTGATCCTTAAGGACTTTCATAGGTCCTCTCATGGTGTGTCCAAACACCAGTTCAGCTGGGCTGAACCCTAGGGATTCCTGTACTGTCTCACGGACAGCAAACAACACTAGAGGAACTCCCTCATCCCAATCTTTCTCAGATTCCAAGCAATATTTACGGAGCATAGACTTCAGGGTCTGATGCCAACGTTCAAGCGCACCCTGAGACTCTGGGTGATATGCGCTTGACACACGGTGTGTAACTGACAAGGATTTTAACACTTGTTTGAAAAGTTTAGAAAGGAAATTCGTACCCTGATCAGTTTGTATCACCTTAGGTAATCCAAAAGTTGAGAAGAATTTGATCAACGCTTTACTCACCACCGGAGCAGTAATCCTTCGCAGAGGAATGGCCTCTGGGTACCTGGTGGCCACACACATAATTGTCAACATAAACTGGTTACCAGATTTTGTTTTCGGTAATGGTCCAACACAATCAACCATCACATGTTCGAATGGTTCACCTATGGCCGGTATGGGACAAAGAGGCGCGGGGAAATAACCTGGTTCGGTTTCCCAACTACTTGACAGGTGTGGCAAGTCCGACAGAACTGAGCCACATCTTGTTTTAAGCCAGGCCAAAAGAAATGTCGCAAAACTCGATCATAAGTCTTGGTGACTCCCAGATGTCCGGACCACTGGTGATCATGAGCGAGGGATAAAACATTTTGTCGAAAGGCTGTAGGAATCACTATTTGGTAAACAGCATTCCAATCTCCGCCAGCGTCAACATGGGATGTCCATTTACGCATGAGGAGATTACCATCAATGAAGTATGCCATGTTTTTCTTCTTTAGCTCCTCCTCTGAGACAACACTAGAAAAACATTTAGCCAGGCTAATGTCAACCTGTTGGTTAGCGATCAGCTGCTCACGAGTAACTGGTAACTGTATTGCCTCAGCAACAAGTTCCATTTCCTTCTTCCTTTCTCTGGGCTGTTGGTCAGACTGCACCAGCTTACCAGAGGTAGCACCCGAACTATCCTCTGGGTCACACTCTCTGAATAGAATCGTGTCTGACAAATCTACCACTTCACCCACTTGTCGTGCTTGAGCACGTGTGACAGCACAAGCGGGGAACACATCTGTATAACCCTGTGCCAGCTCCTCGGAGAGAGACTGGTCACTTTTATCCAATACCTCCAATATGGGTATTACCTTTCCTCCGGCAATATCGTTGCCCATTATAAAGGTCACCCCTTTTACTGGCAACATCGGACGTACGCCAACTCTGAACAATCCACTGACTAACTCAGAGTGTACGTTCACAAAGTGCAATGGCACTGGGACGAAACCCATTTCAATTCCTTGTACTAACACATTGGAACCACAATATGTATTATTAGACAAGGGCAACACATCAGCTAGTATGAACGACTGCGCCGCACCAGTATCTCTGAGGATTCTAACTGGACGCTGAGACGCTTCATCATCTGATATAGAAACAAACCCCTCAAAAATGAACGGTTCATAACTGTGATCTGGGACAGGGACTTTCAAACCACATTCACTATGAGGCCTCTGTCTTGATTCCGGCCTTACAACCGTACGAATCAGCCCAACACCCGTTGGCGGCCTGGCGTGCTGAGGCATCCCCGGTTTGCGTTTTAGCAGAAAGCAATCATTAACTATATGTCCCACCTTATGACAATAGAAACAGTGACGCACATCTTTTGGGCGTGCTGGATGTACTGCTGGTCGACTAGGACTAGAAGTTAGCAACTCCGCAGCCCTGCTCTCCGTACGAGCCGAAAACACGCTCTTATGCGTCAACACAAACTCGTCTGCCAATACAGACGCTTCCGACAGTGAGGATACTTTCTGTTCGTTCAGATAAACTACAATGCGTTCCGGTAAACAATTTTTAAACTCTTCTAACAAGATTAACTCCCGTAGAGAGTTAAAATCAGTTACCTTACTAGCACTGTGCCATTTGTCAAACAGATTTCCTTTGTCTCTAGCAAACTCCACATAAGTCTGAGTAGGAGACTTTTTATGAGACCTAAATCTCTGTCGATATGCCTCAGGAACAAGCTCATAGGCACGAAGAACAGTAGCTTTGACCACCTCATAATTCAAACTGTCTTCAAGAGGTAGCGCTGCCAGAACCTCTTGGGCTTTACCTGTTAGCTTACACTGAAGTAATAGGCACCATACCTCGTCGGGCCATTTCAATGCTACCGCTATACGTTCAAAAACACTGAAATAGGAATCAACCTCTGACTCCCTGAACACAGGTACCAAGGTGATCTGCCTACTAATATCAAACGTAGCAGATGACACAGCTGGTGAGGATGGCTCACTAGCAGGCATAGTATTAGCAGAGACTAACCTCGCTGTTTCTGCCTCTAGTTCCATTTTACGCATCGCCAGTGCTTGATCAAGCCTACGCGTCTCCAGTTCTTGATCAAGCCTACGCGTCTCCAGTTCTTGATCAAGCCTACGCGTCTCCAGTTCCATCTTACGCGTCTCCTGTTCTATCTTACGCGTCTCCTGTTCTGCCTTACGCGTCTCCTGTTCTGCCTCTAGCTCCATTTTACGCATCTCCAGCTTGTCTTGCCTGATTTGTGCCCGCTCTTCCGCCTCCATTTGGAGCCGCGTCGAGCGGACATCGATCCTGGCATCACTGTCAGTCAGTGGGGAGAGTGGGTCATAACGGGGCAATGTGGCTGGAGCCTTAGCCTCGTCCTCAGACACTGATGGGCTTACAGAAACATCAACCACATCCCCTACAGGAGCAGCAGACTCAGGCGGCGGTAACTCAAGCACTCGCTCGTTTAACAATATCGCTAGCACTACTTCCCTAACTTCTGCTTTCACTATACCCCTCGGTATGGGTACAGAAAAGTGGTCAGCCAAAGCCTGTAGATCCACTCTACGACAATTCTCAAAAATCTCCCACGTAGGGTTTTCCAAAAATGCTTCCAAATCAAAAGTAGCCATCCTACTAACTACACGAGCCGTCGACTACTGAACACACACAAAAAAAAACAGGTAGTTACAGCTGCTAAGCTCAACACTGAACCAGACACTTACTAATTTGCACGAGTAGCATGGGATAGATCCCGGACGAGCCCCCACTTTATGTTACGAACCCCGTGGCTCTAAACATCTAGGGTGGATGGACATGAGACCCGTAACATAAATTCATGTAA
The DNA here is from genome assembly GCF_020615455.1 of Coregonus clupeaformis. Taxonomy (NCBI): domain Eukaryota; kingdom Metazoa; phylum Chordata; class Actinopteri; order Salmoniformes; family Salmonidae; genus Coregonus; species Coregonus clupeaformis. The sequence goes on from NC_059220.1 coordinate 54,121,710, forward strand.
ATTATAAGTGTGGCATGGAATAGTGAGAACAAATAAGACACAACTACCATGAACTACCGTCAAACACAAAGTGTTTATTGCTAAACACACGGTAAAGGTTTGGGAAAAAGGGCTGAGCAGGACCCAAGAAATGAAACAATAGTGTAAAACCCCCTAAACTGATCTAGCCTGCCTAAAGAACCGCTAGGCTACTGCTACCATACAAAAATACAGTGGGTGGTCCGCTCAGGTCTATCTGGTGTTTATAGACAGATTTCTTCCTACGGGTAATGTACGCCCAAGGGCAACTAGCTTAAACTCCCCTTTTCCCAAAAACACACAAAGCTACTAAACAGGGTAATCAGCAATTTAGTGCGTACACAACACACAGGACACCACCGTGTCCATACTCACATATGGCAAAAAGTCTCTCTCTCTTGCAACACACACAAGTTTGGTTTTTATAAAATGGGATGTGTGATTGAACAAACGAGTAACAGGTGGTGCAATTCACAGGAATGTTCACTGATTGGTCCAATCGTCAGACACCTCAACGACCACCAATCAGGAACATACATGACACCTGTGATTAGGGCAGAAGGAGAGAAAAACACAGGACACAGGATACCTGTATCCGTAACACTGCCTCAGCAAATAAACAAATTCACTGTTTTTCTCTTTTCTTGCTTTCATTTTGACTCTCTCCCTCTAACCCCTCCCACTGGGCACAGACGTCAATTCAACGTCTATTCCACATTGAGAGAACGAGAACTTTACTGTTCATTTCTGATTGTTTATTTCACTTTTGTTTATTATCTTTTCCACTTGCTTTGGCAATGTAAACATGTTTCCCATGCCAAAAAAGCCCTTTGAATTGAATTGAGAGAGAAAGAGAGAGTGCAGAGAGAGAGAGAGAGCGAGAGAGAGAGAGAGAGAGAGAGAGAAAGAGAGAGCGAGAGAGAGACAGACAGACAGACGGAGAGAGAAAGAGAGAGCGAGAGAGCAAGGGAGGAAGGAAGAGAGAGTCGGGGGTATATATTTCTGTCTTCATCTACTCATCTCATCGTCTAAACACATCTCTCAGCAGCTCCAGATCAGCAGCATTACAACACTATCAGTACAAAGGTTCAGTAAATAAATAAATGGAGAGAGAGTGACGGGAAGGGGTGGAGTGGTCAGGGGAAGTATCTTATTGTGTTGGTGTGTATTGTGTGCCATATCTGGACACACTGATCTGGAGACAGTGCCAAAAGCAGCCTCTAGAATCCACCTCTCTAAAGCTAGTTTACACAGTCCAGAACAGTGCACCTCGTGCCAGAGAGGGAGGGCAGGAAGGAAAGGGGGGGGAGAGAGAGAGAGAAGACAAAGAGTGAGTGATACTTCAGCAGAAGAAAGAAGTAAAATGCAGAAATAGTGATAGAGAGAGAGAGCGAGAGAGAGAGCTAGAGACTGAGAGGCGGAGTGTGAAAGGATATACATTAAACTGAGACCAATGGATCAACAACATTGATGGTGAAGAATAATATTTTACTTTAATAGTAACGATTTTACAGAGGAGAATTACTGAAAAACACAAACTTTATGATAGAGTCGACATTTTAGACTAGAGATGGCTAGATTGGAATGCAAAACTAAGGAATACCTTCATGATGCTTCTGGGGTGGAAAGGTGCTGTGAGCGTTGTCATAAAGGTGAGTGACTAATGGTGTGTTTCTGTTGTTCAGATGGCTGTTGGAGCAAGATGTCTGAAAGACCAGTGTTATACATGTGCCACATATACACATTATATTATGTGTATTAACTGTAAATTGCTTTGTCTGCAACATGACCATATTATCAAATGATGAACTGCAGTATAAAGGGAAAAACATCAGCCCCTTTATCTCCACAACACTACATGAACATAAGTGGAGGCTGCTGAGGGGAGGACGGCTCATAATAATGGCTGGAACGGTGCGAATGGAATGGAAACCATGTATTTAATACCATTCCACTCATTCTGCTCGAGCCATTACCACGAGCCCGTCCTCCCCAATTAAGATGCCACCAACCTCCTGTGATGAACACATTACTATGGACAGTATAATACTGTGGCCTATATATGGGTGTATGGATGATCACATTTCTCTGTCATTCTCTCATTCCTAACCCTACTCCAGGACAGTATGTTCGCACCGACTGTGGCAAGTCTACAAAAACAGAGTGTGAAACCTGTCAACATGAATACTACACTGCTGAATTAAACTCCTTGAAAAAATGTCTACCCTGTAGGGTCTGCCATTCCAGTAAGTTCCCCCCTCCTGTCCCTTCCTCCTACTTATTCTGACACTCATTGTTCTCCTGTCTGAGTAAAATCATCTTCTTATGAAAAATCCCAAAACTGTCACTTCTTTTTGATCTGACTCATTCTCTCTCTCTCTCTCTCTCTCTCTGTCTCTCTCTCAACTCAATTTCAATTTAAGGGCTTTATTGGCATGGGAAACGTATGTTAACATTGCCAAAGCAAGTGAAGTAGATAGTAAACAAAAGTGAAATAAACAATAAATATTAACAGTAAACATTACACTCAGAAGTTCCAAAAGAATAAAGACATTAAAAATGTCATATTATGTCTATATACAGTGTTGTAACAATGTGTAAATAGTTAAAGTACAAATGGGAAAATAAATCAACATAAATATGGGTTGTATTTACGATGGTGTTTGTTCTTCACTGGTTGCCCTTTTCTTGTGGCAACATGTCACAAATATTGCTGCTGTGATGGCACACTGTGGTATTTCACCAAGTAGATATGGGAGTTTATCAAAATTGGGTTTGTTTTCAAATTCTTTGTGGATCTGTGTAATCTGAGGGAAATACAGTGGGGGGGGAAGTATTTAGTCAGCCACCAATTGTGCAAGTTCTCCCACTTAAAAAGATGAGAGAGGCCTGTAATTTTCATCTTAGGTACACGTCAACTATGACAGAGAAATTGAGAAAAATAAATCCTGAAAATCACATTGTAGGATTTTTAATGAATTTATTTGCAAATTATGGTGGAAAATAAGTATTTGGTCACCTACAAACAAGCAAGATTTCTGGCTCTCACAGACCTGTAACTTCTTCTTTAAGAGGCTCCTCTGTCCTCCACTCGTTACCTGTATTAATGGCACCTGTTTGAACTTGTTATCAGTATAAAAGACACCTGTCCACAACCTCAAACAGTCAAACTCCACTATGGCCAAGACCAAAGAGCTGTCAAAGGACACCAGAAACAAAATTGTATACCTGCACCAGGCTGGGAAGACTGAATCTGCAATAGGTAAGCAGCTTGGTTTGAAGAAATCAACTGTGGGAGCAATTATTAGGGAAATGGAAGACATACAAGACCACTGATAATCTCCCTCGATCTGGGGCTCCACGCAAGATCTCACCCCGTGGGGTCAAAATGATCACAAGAACGGTGAGCAAAAATCCCAGAACCACACGGGGGGACCTAGTGAATTACCTGCAGAGAGCTGGGACCAAAGTAACAAAGCCTACCATCAGTAACACACTACGCCGCCAGGGACTCAAATCCTGCAGTGCCAGACGTGTCCCCCTGCTTAAGCCAGTACATGTCCAGGCCCATCTGAAGTTTGCTAGAGTGCATTTGGATGATCCAGAAGAGGATTGGGAGAATGTCATATGGTCAGATGAAACCAAAATAGAACTTTTTGGTAAAAACTCAACTCGTCGTGTTTGGAGGACAAAGTATGCTGAGTTGCATCCAAAGAACACCATACCTACTGTGAAGCATGGGGGTGGAAACATCATGCTTTGGGGCTGTTTTTCTGCAAAGGGACCAGGACGACTGATCCGTGTAAAGGAAAGAATGAATGGGGCCATGTATCGTGAGATTTTGAGTGAAAACCTCCTTCCATCAGCAAGGGCATTGAAGATGAAACGTGGCTGGGTCTTTCAGCATGACAATGATCCCAAACACACCGCCCGGGCAACGAAGGAGTGGCTTCGTAAGAAGCATTTCAAGGTCCTGGAGTGGCCTAGCCAGTCTCCAGATCTCAACCCCATAGAAAATCTTTGGAGGGAGTTGAAAGTCCGTGTTGCCCAGCGACAGCCCCAAAACATCACTGCTCTAGAGGAGATCTGCATGGAGGAATGGGCCAAAATACCAGCAACAGTGTGTGAAAACCTTGTGAAGACTTACAGAAAACGTTTGACCTGTGTCATTGCCAACAAAGGGTATATAACAAAGTATTGAGAAACTTTTTGTTATTGACCAAATACTTATTTTCCACCATAATTTGCAAATAAATTCATTAAAAATCCTACAATGTGATTTTCTGGATTTTTTTTCTCATTTTGTCTGTCATAGTTGACGTGTACCTATGATGAAAATTACAGGCCTCTCTCATCTTTTTAAGTGGGAGAACTTGCACAATTGGTGGCTGACTAAATACTTTTTTTCCCCACTGTATGTGTTTCTAATATGGTCATACATTTGGCAGGAAGTTAGGAAGTGCAGCTCAGTTTCCACCTCATTTCGTGGGCAGTGTGCACATAGCCTGTCTTCTCTTGAGAGCCAGGTCTTCCTACGGCGGCCTTTCTCAATAGTAAGGCTATGCTCACTGAGTCTGTACATAGTCAAAGCTTTCTCTCTCTCTCTCTCCGCCCTCCTCGCTCTCTCATGCTCCTTCTCTCTCTCTCTCTCTCTCTCTCTCTCTCTCTCTCTCTCTCTCTCTCTCTCTCTCCCCCCCGCCCCTGCTCTCTCTCTCTCGCTCCCCCCTGCCCCCTCCTCTCTTTCTCGCTCTCTATCCCCTCTCTCTTTTCACCTCACTTCATCATTTTTTGCCTTTCCCGCTCAATACCTCATCTCTCCCTCTACCGTCCTCTCTCCCACTCTTTCTCTCCCTTCTCTTCTCTCCATCTCTCTCTCCCTCTCTCAGGTAATAACCAGAGGGTATGGAGTGAGTGTGAAGCCAGTAGGGACAGGCAATGTGTGTGTGTGACTGGTTTCTACTGTACGGACGATGGATGTGAACACTGCCTACCCGTGACCCTGTGCCCTCTGGGGTCAGGGGTCGTGAATGAAGGTGAGAACTGCCTCCTCACCACAGGAGGTTGGTGGCACCTTAATTGTGGAGGACAGGCTTGTGATAATGGCTGTAGTGGAATAAGTGGAAAGGTATCCAATACATCAAACACATGGTTCGATGCCATCCTATTTGCTTCGTTCCAGACATTATTATGAGCCGTCCTCCCCTCAGCAGCCTCCTCACCTCTACACCCTGTTCTAATATGACACACCATTGCCTCTGATGAGCTGATCATGAGTTGGAGATACTAAGGCTGTCATTGAAAAGACACCTGACAAGAAATCAGAGACTGTAGTCTAATAAGATGCACTCAGGGTCAATGTTTAAACCACTGTGGGCCTTTGGCAGTACAAAACATCTTATTACTCTGTGCTTGTATATTCTGCCGGGTGTGTGTACTTTACTTTGAGCAGCTGACATGTCTGACATCTGTTCCTAAACCCCCCAGCCACCCCCCACAATGACACAGTCTGTGCCCCGTGCCTACCTGGGACCTACAACAACATCTCCGATGCCATCACACGCTGCCAAACACACACCAGGTCAGAACCCTTCACACAAAGTGGCTCTGATTTTTATCAAACGTCAACTCAGTAGGTGCATTTGTTTGACACAAAACGTTTGACATTTTTATAAAGTTGTGGGACAGTGGGGTTAACTGTGGGGTTAAACTCCTTTCTCTGTTTCACAATCACTTTCTTTCCTCTCTCTCTCGCTCTCTCTCTCAGGTGTGGGGACCTAGGGAGGGAGGTGAAAAGTGCTGGGACTGAGACGACCGATGCTGTGTGTGATGTCATATCTCGTAGGTCGAATAGCATCTCTTTTATTGCACAGTAGGTGGAAGTATATAGAAAACTAGATGGTATACATGGCATTTTACCAATATTTCTTCCACCTCCCCTCTTTCTCTCTCAGTAAAATTGAATTGATTGAATGATTTATTGACATAAGTAATGTACATCTAATAGTGTAAACAAGATTAAAGCACATTACATTCTCCCTCAGAAATGGTTCAGATAGAGCCTCATATATAGATTGGCTGTTTGTTAGGTTGTCCCTCTCTCTCAGGGTGTCCCTGGATACTGCCTACCAGTCTGTGGGCGGGACTAGTGGTGACCTCACTCCTCATCATAATCTTGATCTGCATATATTGGAGGGCCAAGCGTCAATCTTACATGCCAGGTGCGTATGTCATCACTGCCAACGCCACACTGAATAAGTGTGTGTTTGTGCACTCCTCATCATGGATTTAAAAAGATTGGATTGATGTAAGCATTAGCTAGAGGGAGTTCCCACCATATTCCTTCATATTACAGGGACTCTCTCTTTGTACTGTAGAAAAATGTGTAGGTATTTACTAAGACATTACAATGAAAAATTGTAATAACATTGAAAAATAGGGTTGTTGGTCAGGACCGATGTAGGCGTGGCAGGGTAGACCACTTGGGCAGGCTCAGGTGAGACCCCTTGAATGGGTACCTGGTAGGCCACCTCTTGGACAGGCGTAGGATGGTCCCTTGGACGAGTGCAGGTTGGCCCTTGGACAGGCGCGGCATGGTCCCTAGGTTGAGCGCTGGGTAGGCCGCCCCTTGACGGGCGCAGGTTGGCCCCTCGGACGGGCGCGGGGTCATGTTGAAAACCTGTGACATGGATTAGCCAAGTCCCAGGGCGTCAGGAAAGGTGGACACTCTTTACAGCACAGCAGGGTGTGGCTCCAAGGGGGAGCGGAAGGAGATGCCATGGCAACAGCGTCGCTGAGGCTCCATTTGGGAAGCGTTTGACAACTCCAAGGCAACTGCTAGCTGATGCTTTGTGTCCAGTGCAGTTGGGAGTTAGGCGAGAGTCTTGGCTGGTCCGCAATGGTGACATTACAGGTTCAGTAGATATATGGGTAGCCCGGGGGAAGGGGTGGTGTTGTGCTGCCGGAGCACTGGAGCATCGCTTCGCCATTTCCCACAATGGTGCTTGTTTATGTTGGTAGCCCAAAGAGGTGATGAATGGAGACAAAGTCATGCTGTTAGAGCCCTGTCCTGTTAATGGGTGACCAACCACTCCGCCACTCCCTACAGTGACCAACCACACAGTCCTTCAGGTGAGAAGGAAACTGGAAATCTGCTACGGTACACCTGGTAAACATCATCCAGCTTGAAGGACCATGAAAAATAGGCTAAGGAACCTAGATAGGTAATTTGTTGGATAGATGTCACCAGGAGTACTCGCCGATGACAGAGACAGTGCCAAAGTTCACATATTTATTGAGGACTTGTGGTTAGACATGGTAAAGTTGGATTTGTGTGGTTCTGCAACAAAGGAGAGACATCATGAGCAAGTTGCATAACATAAAAGGTGATAAGGATAAACCTATTAAACCAATACATCTGAAATAATGAAAATAAGGACAGGAAACAAACCTACTCTTAACTTGGACGCACACAACTGGAAAAAAACTGAGAAATGGCTTGACAGGCTTTAAATACAAACGAAGTGTGAATGCGCCTATCAGGGCAGTCCTGATAATTACTGACAGGTGTGTGATTGCATGAGTGAGTCAACAGGTGAAATCAACTTGCTTGAGCAAGTCTATCTCAGCTGTACGCTACTCCACTCTGAGGGCTTTTGTACATACATAGTTATAACCTATTAACAACTTGTTTGTTTCTTTGGGATTCTTTTTTTTTAAGCACCACCCCATTTGATAGTTAGGCCTACCAATTGTTAAGTAAATGCTATTTTTGTCTCTCTGTGTGATTCCCCAGCCAGCAGACTTCAGATCAGGTACAGTATATATTATTTGGTGACAGACGCAGAGGCAGTGAGAATTCTTAGTGTTTCTATTCTCTCCTACACAGTGACAATATGCATCACATTGTACAAATATTAGGTGTCAAGGTGCTAGACGTAATTTGGATTGAATGAAAGGAAACAAGGTCATTTCTTTTCACCGTCAGACGTAAGAACTCGCCACTTCCTCTAGAGATGAATCAGATCAAAGACAATATGAGTTAAAGTGAAACTTGACTGCATTGCTCATGTTTATGCTCGATCAGGAGATGAGTGCACAGCACATCAACCAATGTGAGTCCGAGTGCAGCTAAATGTCACAGGAGCATAAGAGGAGACCCTATAGACACCACTGCGATTGGCTTCTGGTTATAACATTTATGTTTCAGCCTAATATCTCAAACAAACAGATGTTTGTTGAGAGAATGACTGAGCATAAAATGGGGAGTTGAGAGAACATCGTAGGCACATATCCTCTTTTTGAAAAATGTCGTTTCAATGATATATATACAGTATTTAATTCAAATCAAGCTAAATACAGGTTCCACAGAATAAATAACCGCAGTTAGACTACCCTGTGAAGGTAGAAATAAAAAAAATACCTCCAGATTCCATGTACAGTGAGGGAAAAAAGTATTTGATCCCCTGCTGATTTTGTACGTTTGCCCACTGACAAAGAAATGATCAGTCTATAATTTTAATGGTAGGTTTATTTGAACAGTGAAAGACAGAATAACAACAAAAAAATCCAGAAAAACGCATGTAAAAAATGTTATAAATTGATTTGCATTTTAATGAGGGAAATAAGTATTTGACCCCTCTGCAAAACATGACTTAGTACTTGGTGGCAAAACCCTTGTTGGCAATCACAGAGGTCAGACGTTTCTTGTAGTTGGCCACCAGGTTTGCACACATCTCAGGAGGGATTTGGTCCCACTCCTCTTTGCAGATCTTCTCCAAGTCATTAAGGTTTCGAGGCTGACGTTTGGCAACTCAAACCTTCAGCTCCCTCCACAGATTTTCTATGGGATTAAGGTCTGGAGACTGGCTAGGCCACTCCAGGACCTTAATGTGCTTCTTCTTGAGCCACTCCTTTGTTGCCTTGGCCGTGTGTTTTGGGTCATTGTCATGCTGGAATACCCATCCACGACCCATTTTCAATGCCCTGACTGATGGAAGGAGGTTCTCACCCAAGATTTGACGGAACATGGCCCCGTCCATCGTCCCTTTGTTGCGGTGAAGTTGTCCTGTCCCCTTAGCAGAAAAACACCCCCAAAGCATAATGTTTCCACCTCCATGTTTGACGGTGGGGATGGTGTTCTTGGGGTCATAGGCAGCATTCCTCCTCCTCCAAACACGGCGAGTTGAGTTGATGCCAAAGAGCTCCATTTTGGTCTCATCTGACCACAACACTTTCACCCAGTTCTCCTCTGAATCATTCAGATGTTCATTGGCAAACTTCAGACGGGCATGTATATGTGCTTTCTTGAGCAGGGGGACCTTGCAGGCGCTGCAGGATTTCAGTCCTTCACGGCGTAGTGTGTTACCAATTGTTTTCTTGGTGACTATGGTCCCAGCTGCCTTGAGATCATTGACAAGATCCTCCCGTGTAGTTCTGGGCTGATTCCTCACCGTTCTCATGATCATTGCAACTCCACGAGGTGAGATCTTGCATGGAGCCCCAGGCCGAGGGAGAATGACAGTTATTTTGTGTTTCTTCCATTTGCGAATAATCGCACCAACTGTTGTCACCTTCTCACCAAGCTGCTTGGCGATGGTCTTGTAGCCCATTCCAGCCTTGTGTAGGTCTACAATCTTGTCCCTGACATCCTTGGAGAGCTCTTTGGTCTTGGCCATGGTGGAGAGTTTGGAATCTGATTGATTGATTGCTTCTGTGGAGAGGTGTCTTTTATAAAGGTAACAAACTGAGATTAGGAGCACTCCCTTTAAGAGTGTGCTCCTAATCTCAGCTCGTTACCTGTATAAAAGACACCTGAGAGCCAGAAATCTTTCTGATTGAGAGGGGGTCAAATACTTATTTCCCTCATTAAAATGCAAATCAATTTATAAAAAATTTTACATGCGTTTTTCTGGATTTTTTTTAGTTATTCTGTCTCTCACTGTTCAAATAAACCTACCATTAAAATTATAGACTGATCATTTCTTTGTCAGTGGGCAAACGTACAAAATCAGCAGGGGATCAAATACTTTTTTCCCTCACGGTAGATCTACTCATCATCAGTTATGAAACTATAGTAGGCATGAAGCAAGCTCCTATTATAGCTTCTTGAGTGTGAGAGACAAAACCACATCCTGTTTTATGTTGAGCTTGACACGGTTATTGGAAAACCACATGACACATGTATCACAGCCAGTTAACTCATAGCAAGAAAGCTTTGGGTAAAGTACAGTGGCGTCACTGGCTGAAACATTTCGTGACTGTCCTTTATATCAATGCTTCATCAGTAGCGGTTGGACTTACCCACAATAACAGTAAGTCAGATAAGATGCAACAAATACATGAATGTTGATAGTGCTACTCAGTGATCTCATGTCTGTCTGTCTGCCTGTCTGTCTGTAGCCAACTCCAGTGGTCCTGGTATTCCTGTAGAGCCTGCAACTCCTTCCTTCGCTTCAGCTGAGCTCAAGTTCCCCACAGAGTGCAACAGCCATTGGAGCCTGGACCAGAAAGGTACTGAGCCACTCTTCATCAACACAGGTGAAAGTCCATCAGTGGTAGTTGGAATAGTTCACCACAATTACAAATGTACCTCCTCTAATGCCACCGGTCAACCACCGGTCAAAAGTTTTAGAACACCTACTCATTCAAGGGTTTTACTTTATTTGTAGTATTTTCTACATTGTAGAATAACAGTGAAGACATCAAAACTATGAAATAACACATATGGAATCATGTAGTAACCAAAAAAGTGTTAAACATATCAAAACATATTTTATATTTGAGATTCTTCAAATAGCCACCCTTTGCCTTGATGACAGCTTTGCACACTCTTGGCATTCTCTCAACCAGCTTCACCTGGAATGCTTTTCCAACAGTCTTGAAGGAGTTCCCACATATGCTTAGCACTTGTTGGCTGCTTTTCCTTCACTCTGCGGTCCGACTCATCCCAAACCATCTCAATTTGGTTGAGGTCGGGGGATTGTGGAGGCCAGGTCATCTGATGGAGCACTCCATCAGTCTCCTTCTTGGTACAATAGCCCTTACACAGCCTGGAGGTGTGTTGGGTCATTGTCCTGTTGAAAAACAAATGATAGTCCCACTAAGCCCAAACCAGATGGGATGGCGTATCGCTGCAGAATGCTGTGGTAGCCATGCTGGTTAAGTGTGCCTTGAATTCTAAATCAATCACAGACAGTGTCACCAGCAAAGCACCCCCAAACCATAACACCTCCTCCTCCATGCTTTATGGTGGGAAATACACATGCGAAAATCATCCGTTCACCCACACCGCGTCTCACAAAGACACGGCGGTTGGAACAAAAATTCTCCAATTTGGACTCCAGACCAAAGGACAAATTTCCACCATTGCTCGTGTTTCTTGGCCCAAGCAAGTCTCTTATTATTATTGGTGTCCTTTAGTAGTGGTTTCTTTGCAGCAATTCGACCATGAAGGCCTGATTCAAAGTCTCCTCTGAACAGTTGATGTTGAGATGTGTCTGTTACTTGAACTCTGTGAAGCATTTATTTGGGCTGCAATTTCTGAGGCTGGTAACTCTAATGAACTTATCCTCTGCAGCAGAGTTAACTCTGGGTCTTCCATTCCTGTGGCGGTCCTCATGAGAGCCAGTTTCATCAGAGCGCTTGATGGTTTTTGCGACTGCACTTGAAGAAACGTCCAAAGTTCTTGAAATGTTCCGTATTGACTGACCTTCATGTCTTAAAGTAATGATGGACTGTAATTTCTCTTTGCTTATTTGAGCTGTTCTTGCCATAATATGGACTTGGTCTTTTACCAAATAGGGCTATCTTCTGTATACCCCCCCCCTACCTTGTCACAATACAACTGATTGGTTCAAACGCATTAAGAAGGAAAGAAATTCCACAAATTAACTTTTAAGAAGGCACAGCTGTTAATTTAAATGCATTCCAGGTGACTACCTCATGAAGCTGGTTGAGAGAATGCCAAGAGTGTGCAAAGCTGTCATCAAGACAAAGGGTGGCTATTTGAAGAATCTCTTTTATGAAATATATTTTGATTTGTTGAACACTTTTTTGGTTACTACATGACTCCATATGTGTTATTTCATAGTTTTGATATCTTCACTATTATTCTACAATGTAGAAAATAGTAAAAATAAAGAAAAACCCTTGAATGAGTAGGTGTTCTAAAACCTTTGACCGGTAGTGTATACCGCATAGAAAGGAGGTATTCAGTGGACCCAGAGAGTAAGTTGGGTTTGTTTACTGAGCTACAGGTTAGCATTAGCATCGTAGAGTACAGAACAATATGAGTGATCGGACCCTGGTTAGCATGGTTTCAGGGCTCGATTCAATCCGTATCGCCAAAGTTCAGCGCTATATGATTGAAACTTAAAGGCCATGTTCCCCTTCGTTCACAGTGACTGCATTCACGGTAAACACTGTATACAGTGGGGAAAAAAAATTAGTAGCTACCACTGTGCAAGATCTCACCCCGTGGGTCAAAATGATCACAAGAACGGTGAGCAAAAAATCCCAGAACCACACAGGGGGACCTAGTGAATGACCTGCAGAGAGCTGGGACCAAAGTAACAAAGCCAACCATCAGTAACACACTACGCCGCCAGGGGACTCAAATCCTGCAGTGCGAGACGTGTCCCCCTGCTTAAGCCAGTACATGTCCAGGCCCGTCTGAAGTGCATTTGGATGATCCAGAAGAGGATTGGGAGAATGTCATATGGTCAGATGAAACCAAAATATAACTTTTTGGTAAAAACTCAACTCGTCATGTTTGGAGGACAAAGAATGCTGAGTTGCATCCAAAGAACACCATACCTACTGTGAAGCATGGGGTTGGAAACATCATGCTTTGGGGCTGTTTTTTCTGCAAAGGGACCAGGACGACTGATCCGTGTAAAGGAAAGAATGAATGGGGCCATGTATCGTGAGATTTTGAGTGAAACCCTCCTTCCATCAGCAAGGGCATTGAAGATGAAACGTGGCTGGGTCTTTCAGCATGACAATGATCCCAAACACACCGCCGGGCAACGAAGGAGTGGCTTCGTAAGAAGCATTTCAAGGTCCTGGAGTGGCCTAGCCAGTCTCCAGATCTCAACCCCATAGAAAATCTTTGGAGGGAGGTGAAAGTCTGTGTTGCCCAGCGACAGCCCCAAAACATCACTGCTCTAGAGGAGATCTGCATGGAGGAATGGGCCAAAATACCAGCAACAGTGTGTGAAAACCTTGTGAAGACTTACAGAAAACGTTTGACCTGTGTCATTGCCAACAAAGGGTTTATAACAAAGTATTGAGAAACTTTTGTTATTGACCAAATACTTATTTTCCACCATCATATGCCAATAAATTCATTAAAAATCCTACAATGTGATTTTCTGGATTTTTTTTCCTCATTTTGTCTGTCATAGTTGACGTGTACCTATGATGAAAATTACAGGCCCCTCTGTGTATGTCAGCTCAATCGGAAATGACCTTTAAATTTCAAGCACGCTATAGAGCTGAACTTCGGCAATATGGATTGAATCGAGTGCAAGGTATCCACAAGATGAGGTACGTTTGAAACTTTAAATCATCTCCTGACAAATCTCATCACCAAAAACACATACTTTCCATGTGGAGTAGCTATATGTTATAAACCTGTTCATTCGGCTATATTAAACCATATCCATCATTCACCTCCCGAGTGGCGCAGTGGTCTAAGGCACTGCATCGCAGTGCTAGTTGTGCCACTAGAGATCCTGGTTCGAAGCCAGGCTCTGTCTTAGCCGGCCGCGACCGGGAGACCCATGGGGCGGCGCACAATTGGCCCAGCGTTGTCCAGGGTAGGGGAGGGAATGTCCGGCAGGGATGTAGCTCAGTTGGTAGAGCATGGCGTTTGCAACGCCAGGGTTGTGGGTTCGATTCCCACGGGTATGTATGAAAATAATGTATGCACTAACTGTAAATTGCTCTGGATAAGAGATTACTAAAATGTAAATGTAGTTCTGCAGCTTCCCAATTATCGATAATGTGATGGCTCTCATTTAGAATGGATCAGATGTAATCTAAACTGAGGCTGCCAATATAATCGACCATCAGGATGAGTTATTTCTCCATTTGCAAGCGCCTAAAATGAAATCATTAAAATACAGATGTATTGATACCTTGAGATGGGGCTTGTGTAGGCTTCATGAAGGATAAATACAGTACTTCTGTTTTCTTATTACGTGACGTTGGAGGAGGGTTATTGTTGTGTGCTCATAATATTTCCATTGTGCATCCCAGCTGTTATTCAGGTTAACGGCTGTACGTCAGACTGTGAAGTTGAGTCCAATAGCGCCACCATAACAATGACAGCGTCAGAGCGATTCAGCCAATCGGATCACAGTAATGGAATGAGAGGAAATTACATTAGACCCTCCCGCTACCTATCAGAGCCACAGGAAGATGAGTGGCCAGGGACATAATTCTGATTTTCAACAAAATCTTTTTTTGTATTACTTTTTACAACGAACAAGACCTACATGGAAGTTCTTGGATACAATACCTTTTTTGAAAGTCACTTATCTCTGCAATGTAAATATACTGAACTATAAACATTCTATTAACATTATTTGATTCTTAGGTCATTGAAAAAACTGTTGGGGAGGTTTTAAATAAAGTGTAACCACTGAGGTCAAATGTCATCATAGCTTCTCTATTTTAAGTTTTTCCAAGGAACTTTCAAAGCCCCGGGCGGCTGCACTTTCCCTAACGAAGACGTGTTGTCGTCTGTAGCATGAATTGAACATCACTGTGGTGGAAAACAGATTGATGAAGTAGATGTATATAGATAGATACAGCGTAGCTAGATAGATAAGATATTCATTTTAACATCATCACAGCATCTGTTCAATGTTGTTTTAACCACAGCATTGGAAATTCTATCAAAACAGTTGAAGATTTAGCAAAGTCCAGAATCTGGCAACACGAGTGGACACTGATTAATTAAGTGTTTGTCGCCCCCTGTAGGATAGGAGTAGCAGCGGCTACCATACTTCAAACTGCTTTACCCTGCCTTCTAGTGATATCATGTAGCATTTACAGCTAAATGCAGGCCAACTGAAATCAGTTGTGGGTAAAAGTTGCAGGCTGCATTCACACAGGCAGCCCAATTCTGATATTTTTTTCAACTAATTGGACTTTTGACCAATCATATCAGATCTTTCCACATCAGATCTTTTTCGGTGCTGATCTGATTGTTCAAAAGACCAATTAGTTTTAAAAAAGATCAGAATTGGGCTGCCTGTGTAAACACATCCCTTTAGGCACAGACCAAGGGTAAGCAATCAATTCCTAACCAATCGGAGGTAAAAGGTGGTATATTTGAACACAGAACAGCCACATACATCACAAAAGGGAACATTCAATGGCATTGTGAACTATCGTAGTGGGGAAACACATTGGGAATGTTTACACAGTTCACCCTGCACTGTACCATGACAACATTCAAAATAGACCATTGACAATCTTTCCCACAGTGAAATAGCACACTAATTAAATAATATCTTCAATTTTGTCCATTAAGTAATGGTTTTAAAACAATGATGATCATATTAAAAAAACTATGGCACTTATATACCAAGTCCTAGACTGTTTTCTAATGAGAATCATGAACGTTGAGTTGATGAACAAGATCCTTCCCAGTGGTTTCAGTCGGCCTTCTTGAAGAGTTGCCTGGCGACTACATCTCCAACTCTCATCTCCTAAAGAGGGCGAAAAAAGGACGGGTTGAGAAGAGGGTGGAGAAAGTGAGAGGAGTTTGGGTGGGTGAGTGAGTGTGGGAGTGTGTGTGTGAGAGTGAGTGCGTGTGTGGGGAAAGATAATCCATGGACTCAGTCATAAAATAAATGCTGTGCTCTTTTCTCTCCGGACTCCGTAATCCTATCTCCCCAACCCCCACCCCTCCTTTTTCACCATCTCATCTCCATCCCCCTACCTCCACCCCCCACACATGTACTTCCCTGCTCTCAATCCCACTCCCCCCCCGCGACCTCCCTCCCCCTCTTCTTGTGTTACTCACCAAATCCACCCTTTACTGCCTGATCCCCAGTGGCATTTATTTCCAAACTTCTCTTTCGGATTTGAACAAAATATCAATGAGGTATTGTTTTCTATTAGAAGCATTTGGGAGCTGTTTAATAAAACAATGCTTATTGTTTGAAATTGTATTCAGCATTTACATGTAATCACAAGCAAAGACAGATTGCCCAAATAAAGTCCATTTCAAGCGCAGGCTAAAACAGATACTGTGATTCTCTTCTCAATCCCTTCACTATGAGAGTCTTGTTGAAGTCTGTATTTAGCTCATTAAAATGGTAACAAACAATAACCTTTCCTTATTCTTCCTGTTCCTGCCCATTCCTTCACTCTGAAGACTCTTAACAGTGTTTTCCTCCGTTTCTTTCTCCTCCTTCTTCGGGCCCCACACATTTCTTTCCCATGTACAGGCAACAAATAAGGAGGATTGAGGGCCATACACCCCCTCTTTTTTAGAAGGATCTCATTTGTTCTCACACAAACACACGCACGGACACGTGCACCCATACAACTTCCATGACCAAATCTGATTTGCATATCCCCCACTTTCGAAATGGTATATCAATTCCAGCATCTCCTTTCCTCCCAAATCTTTCCTGCTCTCCTCCCTTTCTCTGGCCTTGAGTTCAGCTCTATTCCTATTCCCTCCCAGTCTTTATCCCTGTCTGTTAATCCATCCCTCCCTCCATTCTCACCAGGTGTAGCTTGTCTCCCTCCAGCCAGTGTGTCCATCCTCTTCCCTCTTTTTCTCCTCTCTGAACACACACCAGCTTATCACCCTCCCAGTCCACTGTGGTCTAAAAACAGAGAAAAACAGGATTAACACACACTGTGGTCTGCAAAAAACATCAAAGCGCACACAACCACACACAATCAGTGCCTTGTACCACTCTCAGTTTGGCCAGGTCTGAAAACAAGCAACAGGGGGTGTTTATGACAGAAAAACAACAGGAGGTACTCTCTCACAGACGGGCCAAAATAGCCACACACACAGCTGGCAAAAAGTATATTTTCACCCAAATAAAGCAAAGTAGTATGACAAGTACACCTATATGAAGCCAATTAGAGAGAATTTGTACACGTCTGAACAAGCCATTAAACAGACAAACATAATGGGGAAGACACCACCAGCTAACAAAAATACATTTAGCCACTGTCTCTACAAACAGCACATGATGAAGAACACACAGAGATCACCCACCCACCCATACATGTATAACTGTAAACACACACACCTGACAGACTCGTCCATCCACAGGTCCCAGGTCCTCAGTGAAGACCTGACCCAGTTTGAAATCCATATCAAAGTTCTTAAAGGTGGTGAGTGTGCGGATCTTCATACTGCCTGTGGCCGGGTCGTGGACTATCTGTTTACTGGGCTTCAACATACACACTATCTTCCGCAGGGCAAAATTAATATCTAATGGAGAGAGAGAGCGAGAGAGAATTAATCAACCAAACATAACACCTTGCCATTCTAGTAATGAGGTAGTGTATCTGGGGCAACATCTCTGACCTACAGCTGTGTCTGTCCTTTTACATCTCCTGTTAATGTCTCCAGATATCACACAGAGACACACATGCAGACACACACACACACCCCTGTCTGTGTCCAGGGTCATTTACAGGCTAAGGCGCCATGATGATCTATCACACTTGGCTCTGGGAATGGGGATGGCAAGCCTTTGGATGAGTCACTACCCCTAAAATGAATCTCAAAGCAGTAGGCAGAGGAAAACAAATATTTTAAAGTTCAGTAAAATAGAATGAATGAATCGTGTTAAATTAAAATGAAAGGAGGCAAGTTGCCGAGGTACAGTAAGCTCTTAACACGTGTCATATTACATGTATAAAAAAAAACTACACGTATTGGACACTTTTTAACAATGACGCATTTGTAGCTAGTATATGTGGTAACAGACAAAGACATTACGATTCCTATAATCTTACCCAGAGCTGCGAGGTAGTTTTCGAAGTTATCTTGAGACACCATGTGAAAGGTTCCTGTGTAATTTGGTTTAGACATCTTTAAGCCTTTAGTTTTGCAGAGGAACCCAACAAAGAAAACTGTAACCTACAGTATTGCCTCTTCTCTACAGATATTATCTTTCTTTGTTATTTTCACTGCTTTCACCACTACCGCATTGTTTGATATTAATAAGACGTATGCAACATGTGAGCTAACCCCCTGTCTGCTAGTGTCATTCAGAAGACGCAAAACTAACACGCGATAATGGAACGATTGAGCTGCTGGAATGTTTTTAACAGAACCACGGCAGTATCCACAATGACTGTCCCCTCCGCTCTCTTTACTCCTTCAATTCCCGGCTATCGATTCCCTGATGCAAACGTTGCACAACCCTTTTAAGTTCCCTATTCGCCCCCTGTCCTCTCCCACGGAAAGCGTAAATTATGTTAACTCCTCCCTACGGAGTGGGAACTGGATAGGTCTGTGGCCTTTCCGCGTTAATTAAACTGCATTTTTCTCTCTGGATAGGTCTGTGGCTCTCTCTCTCTCTCTCTCTCTCTCTCTCTCTCTCTCTCTCTCTCTCTCTCTCTCTCTCTCTCTCTCTCTCTCTCTTCAACTCAAATGTGCTTTATTGGCATTGGAAACATATGTTTACATTGCCAAAACATGTGAAAAAAATAAACAAAAGTGAAATAAGCAATCAGAAATTAACAGTAAACCTTACACACACAAACGTTTTCAAAGTTTCTCTCTCTAGCTCCTTCATTATCGCTGGAGGTTGGAGAACAAATTTGTTCTGTACCACATGCGGAGAAGAGGGAGAGGGAGGCGGGGGCAAAGTTCATAAATCTCACTCAATGTTTTCCTCTCGCTTAGGGCAGTCACTGGGGGTCGTCGGCGACTCTGGGGAGGCCAGTGATGTTGCCAATGTTATTCTATAAACATAATAGCTCATTATAGAGATATATCTTATCTAAAACTTTAATTGGAATGACAGAGTGACAGTGTGTCCCCGCTGTGCTAGATCCCGTGGTCATGGCATTTTATTATATTCATTGTAGAATATTCAGTAGGCTTTGCACCAATGGATACAATAAAATCGTGATGAAGAAAGAAATGAATGCATATTACTCTGAGCCTTTATTCTCAGCAAAAATTTCAATCCATTACCATTTGCATGGGTGCAGGGGGCCCAGGGCCCAAATCTAGTAGTACTTTGCTTTATAATCTTAGTTCTATCACAGGCATCAACTTTATCGCTTGATATAAAAAAACACTCTTTAAATCTTTAAAAATAAAAAGTTCATATCAAATTCTATATTAAATGATCAGGACACAGCTCTCTCATCCTCTCTTCCTTTATCTTTTTCTCACTGAGCCACTCTTCTTCTCCTCTGATTTCTGCTTCTTCACGTCTTTCCTTCCTTTGGCTTGGTTTTCATACAATTCCTGTTCCTTGTTTCTAAAAGAGAGACAATACAAGCGAGAGGACATAATGTTAGAAACCCGCAGGTTCAAATAGCTGAGAGATAATAATGTAGGCTTCTTTGTGTGTAAGGGAAGGAGCACTCTTTGGATCTTCAGTTAGTAGCAGCCCACCAAACAGTACCCTGACAGGTTAACAACACAAGGATAGTGCACAAACTTAATATTAAAACAGGTATTGCCTAGCTTAGGAAATAAACACTCAGAAGTAGCGACAGTGACACGTTTCCCTTCATACTGTACATAGCCAGCTCAGAGCTCTCCAGTGAACTATGGATTGTGAGCTTACCCACAAGTTTGAGTAGCTGTAGCCTTGGCCAGGCGGGCACCAGAGGCCCGCGGGGACCACAGTATACTGTGCAGGAATTAGATAAATGGATGAACCAATCAACAGCTTTCCTAACTTCATCAACAGCTTTCCTAACCAATCAACAGCTTTCCTAACACAACTCAGGGCGCTGAGCCACCTGTGTCAGGCCAGTGCCAGATTCACACTGTGGTGTATTATCCTGTACTAGAGACAGGGGTTACACTGTGGTGTATTATACTGTACTAGAGACAGGGGTTACACTGTGGTGTATTATACTGTACTAGAGACAGGGGTTACACTGTGGTGTATTATCCTGTACTAGAGACAGGGGTTACACTGTGGTGTATTATACTGTACTAGAGACAGGGTTTCCACTGGGGTGTATTATCCTGTACTAGAGACAGGGGTTACACTGGGGTGTATTATCCTGTACTAGAAACAGGGGTTACACTGGGGTGTATTATCCTGTACTAGAAACAGGGGTTACACTGTGGTGTATTATCCTGTACTAGAGACAGGGGTTACACTGTGGTGTATTATACTGTACTAGTAACGCCAAGGTAGTGGGTTCGATCCCCGGGACCACCCATACACAAAAATGTATGCACGCATGACTGTAAGTCGCTTTGGATAAAAGCGTCTGCTAAATGGCATATTTTTTTATTTATTTTAGAGACAGGGGTTACACTGTGGTGTATTATACTGTACTAGAGACAGAGGTTACACTGTGGTGTATTATACTGTACTAGAGATAGGGGTTACACTGTGGTGTATTATACTGTACTAGAGATAGGGGTTACACTGTGGTGTATTATACTGTACTAGAGATAGGGGTTACACTGTGGTGTATTATACTGTACTAGAGACAGGGGTTACACTGCGGTGTATTATACTGTACTAGAGACAGGGGTTACACTGTGGTGTATTATAATGTACTAGAGACAGGGGTTACACTGTGGTGTATTATCCTGTACTAGAGACAGGGGTTACACTGTGGTGTATTATCCTGTACTAGAGACAGGGAGTACACTGCAGTGTATTATCCTGTACTAGAGACAGCGGTTACACTGCGGTGTATTGTAGCTCAGCTGGTAGAGCACGGCGCTTGTAACGCCAAGGTAGTGGGTTCGATCCCCGGGACCACCCATACACAAAAAAAAATGTAGCACGCATGACTGTAAGTCGCTTTGGATAAAAGTGTCTGCTAAATGGCATATTAATTAATAATTAATTAATACAGTACTAGAGACAGGGGTTACACTGCGGTGTATTATCCTGTACTAGAGACAGGGGTTACACTGTGGTGTATTATCCTGTACTAGAGACAGAGGTTACACTGCGGTGTATTATCCTGTACTAGAGACAGGGGTTACACTGCAGTGTATTATCCTGTACTAGAGACAGGGGTTACACTGTTATCCTGTACTAGAGACAGGGGTTACACTGTGGTGTATTATACTGTACTAGAGACAGGGGTTACACTGTGGTGTATTATACTGTACTAGAGACAGGGGTTACACTGTGGTGTATTATCCTGTACTAGAGACAGGGGTTACACTGTGGTGTATTATACTGTACTAGAGATAGGGGTTACACTGTGGTGTATTATACTGTACTAGAGATAGGGGTTACACTGTGGTGTATTATACTGTACTAGAGATGGGGGTTACACTGTGGTGTATTATACTGTACTAGAGATAGGGGTTGGATTATACATGACGTGGGTGCCTCGGGGGCTCTTTCATTACTAGGGCCCAGAGACTTTCCTGACCAGGAAGAACTCTGATCCCTATAGCCAGCCGTATAACCAGGGTGATCCCTATAACCTGATTATACAGTCCAAAGTGTTTCCTGATCAAGAAGAACCCGTGTCCCTACATTCTCATATCAGTATCGCCTCCAAAGGTTACACAAATGTGCCCAATCAGCTAAATTGGACAACAGAAAGATGGAGAAACACCGGGGACGACGATGATAAACAATGGTCCCATTTTCAATATGGCTTATAGGAACTAAGTGTGTGGCGTGCGCCAGATAACTTTCACCCAATGTGGCATTGGAGTGTGGTTTTGAGGAGAGATGGGAATATGTACGGGACTCCAATGGCATGTGCACAGACACACACTGTACAAACTCACTTGGAGACCTTGCGGCTGGCAGGCTTGTGTTTGAACTGCAAATTCCCATACTCTGTCTCAGCTCCCTACAAAAGGGAGAACAGGAAAGCGAGTGTTAGACATGATGGGTGGTATAGGGTAAGTCAATGTGCAGAGTTAAGTCATAGTCTTCTTAACAATTTCCCAGAACATTAGCAATTTCCGTTAACAATTTCAACCTCTCTCTGTCAATGTTCATCTTTTACAATGCAGTCTCTGATAAGATATCTGTCTGGAGGACAAAAGAACATGCACAACAACAGTGATAAGTATGTATTGACACAGATCCTGCTGTGTTAGCTGATATCTGAGTCTCTCTCTGCTGTCTTGTTGGTGTTATTTTAGATATATATATACAGTAGCCAGGGCACTTGGGAGAGGAGAACAATATATGTTTGATTTCATATTACCCATATTCCTCTCTTCCTTCTATTGCTACCTCCCCCCCTCTCCCTTCCTCCTTCCTCCGTCTCCCTGACCTTGTTGTAGGCCATCATGGAGACCTTGGAGGCCTCTATGTACTGAGAGACGGCCAGGTAGATGAACTTGTACTGGGCTTCAGTCTGCACCATGCCTGACCGCTGGTCTCGCACCATCTGGATGCTCTTCTGGATGTCTATGTCACAGTCCTGACCTATGGACAACAAGGAAGTTAAAATCACAATCAGTAAAAACGTTGTAATTCTACAATATTGACAGGCATTACAAGGATCATGGGACGAAGGAACCATAATAAGAGACAGTATAATATCATGAAGATCTGAAGAAATTCGGGAACTTTGGTAATGAAAGAGACTCACCTTTAGTGTTGATGGTCTCGATGATCATGTCGATCACCACAATGGTGCCAGTTCGGCCTATTCCAGCACTACACAGAAACACAACACAAACAGGGTGGTTGTATGGAAAACTGTCAGTACAGTATGATGTGATTGGACTCAATGCAATTCACTGAAATGAATGAACTGTATTGAAACAGAATTTCTAGAGCAGTATTGATAATCTACGCAGTTCTGTGATCGGAGATGTAAAGTGATCATGGACAAATGGAGAGGGATTTGTCAAGTTGTCACACTAACAGATGTCTCAGCCAGGGGATGACCACTTTACACACACATGTGACTGTGACAGTTTGGTTACATTACAAAAACCAGTGTATTCAATAAGAACTTTGTCCCTATTGAAGTCTGTCAGTGTAAAGAAGCAAAGGAAATAGCTTTTGTCATTAAACTGTACTGCAACAGCCATGTAAACACTGTGTACTCTAGTATACTGTACTTATGACTGGGTACTGTACATAACAAATAGTAACGGGACCAACTACGTCCAAGAGTACAAGTACTCTCCCTATTCTTGATGTCACAAGGGGAAAATTCCTATAGAATAAACTGTCAGTTGACATAAAACGCTGAGAACGGCAACTAATCTTAACAACTAATCATGAGAACGGCAACTAATCTTAACAACTGTCACGCCCTGGCTCTGGGGACTCTAGTATGTTGAGCCAGGGTGTGAGTTTTCATGTGTGTTGGTTCTAGTTGTTGTATATCTATGTTGGCCAGGGTGGCTCCCAATCAGAGACGGCTGTAGCTCGTTGTCTCTGATTGGGAGTCATACTTAGGTAGCCGTTAGGCATTCATTCATTGTGGTTTCTTGTTCCGTGTTGGTTTGTGTATGTAACCAGGGACGTCACGTTTTCGTTTTTGTTCGTGTGATCATTATCTAAATAAATATGTTCGCATTCAACGCTGCGCCTTGGTCCTCCTCTCTTAACGACGATCGTGACAGAAGAAACCACCAAGACTGGACCAAGCAGCGTGTCCAGGAGCCATCGCCAGGGAGATCTCTAGCAGATCTCCTTCGCCTCCTCGACTGGGTCAAGCCGGGTGAGGAAGAGAAGGGCTTGACATGGAAGCAGAAGGGCGAAAGGCTGGCGAGGGACATGGAGACCTGGTCCACGGGTAGGAGAGACGCCCAGAAATTTTTTAGGGGGGGCTAACGCCGTGGACGACGGGCCAGCAGGAGACCGCGGCAGAGCGGCCCAGCGGGTTGGCAGAGGAGGCCGCCAGGTTACGGGGGCCACTGGTCGAAGAGGGGATGGAAGGTGTAGAGGCACGGCGAGAGGTACTGGGGTGTGTTACCAGTCCGGTCCGGCCCATTCCAGATCCCTGCGTAGGACCAGTGGTGTGTGTCCCCAGTACGGTCCGGCCTGTTCCTGCTCCCCGCACCAGGCCAATGGTGCGCGTCGTCAGCCCGGCTCGGCCCGTTCCTGCTCCCCGCACCAAGTCAGTGGTGCGCTTCGTCAGCCCGGCTCGGCCCGTTCCTGCTCCCCGCACCAAGTCAGTGGTGCGCTTCGTCAGCCCGGCTCGGCCCGTTCCTGCTCCCCCACACCAAGTCAGTGGTGCGCCCGTCAGCCCGGCTCGGCCCGTTCCTGCTCCCCGCACCAAGTCAGTGGTGCGCTTCGTCAGCCCGGCTCGGCCCGTTCCTGCTCCCCGCACCAAGTCAGTGGTGCGTTTCGTCAGCCCGGTTCGGCCCGCTCCTGCTCCCCGCACCAAGTCAGGGGTGCGTTTCGTCAGCCCGGCTCGGGCCGTTCCTGCTCCCCACACCAAGCCAGTGGTGTGCGTCGTCAGTCCGGCACAGCCCGTGCCTGTTCCACTGGTGCCTGGTTCAGCACGGGTCAGCTGCTTCACGCCGGAGCTAGAGCAATCCGCTCCACCAGTGTGCAGTCCAGCTCCGGTCAGCAGGGCCAGACCGGACCAGGGGTACCTTGGGGGGTTAGAGAGCGAGTGGGGATCATGCCCGAGCCGGATCCGCCGCCAAGGCGGAGTGCCCACCCGGTCCCTCCCCTGTGGTATTTGGTTGGCGCGGTCGGAGTCCGCGCCTTTAGGGGGGTACTGTCACGCCCTGGCTCTGGGGACTCTAGTATGTTGAGCCAGGGTGTGAGTTTTCATGTGTGTTGGTTCTAGTTGTTGTATATCTATGTTGGCCAGGGTGGCTCCCAATCAGAGACGGCTGTAGCTCGTTGTCTCTGATTGGGAGTCATACTTAGGTAGCCGTTAGGCATTCATTCATTGTGGTTTCTTGTTCCGTGTTGGTTTGTGTATGTAACCAGGGACGTCACGTTTTCGTTTTTGTTCGTGTGATCATTATCTAAATAAATATGTTCGCATTCAACGCTGCGCCTTGGTCCTCCTCTCTTAACGACGATCGTGACAACAACTAATCTTAATCCTGAAAAAAAACAATCTGACTGTATTCTAGACTACAGAGAATGGATAGAACTGACACTTATCTTCCTGAATACAGCTGGAATATAGCAAGAAGGATGATAGATAGAATATACCTGCAGTGGATGATCATAGGCCCGGCGTCGGGGAACTCTTCCTGTTTTGCGTTGACCTGAGTGAGGAAGCTGAGCACCCCTCCTGGCTCCTCGGGAACTCCATGGTCAGGCCAGCTCAGGTACTGGTAGTGCCAGATAGTACGGACCGAGTCCGACTGGGACAGACGAGGAGGAGAGGAAGAGAGAGGAAAGAGACAAAGAGGAGAGACATGAGTAATACTGTAAACTCAGCTAATCTGTGACTGCAGTGATGACCGAGATAACAGTGATGACAGTGATGATAACGGTAACAGTGATGACAGAGGTAACAGGGATGACAGAGACAACAGTGATGATAACGGTAACAGTGATGACAGAGGTAACAGGGACGACAGAGACGACAGTGATGATAACGGTAACAGTGATGCAGTGGTGACAATGGTAACAGTGGTGACAGTGATGATAAGGGTAACAGTGATACGCTGATGGTGATGATAGCGATAACAGTGTTAACAGTGAAACAGTATTAGAGATGACAGAGATAACATTGTTAACAGTTATGACAGTGATGGTAGTGATGAATAGTGTTGACAGAGGTAACAGTGTTAACAGCGATGACAGAGATGACAGAGGTAACAGTGATGACAGAGTTAACAGTGATGACAGTAGTGACAGTGATGACAGAGGTAAGAGTTGTGATGATGGGTGGAGCCAGCCGGTGGTACCTACCTGGTCCAGAGGGGAGATCTCCATTATCCTGATCTTGTAGTCAGTGGCATCTCTCTCAGACACATTGGTGACCACATACGGCCCCACGTCTTTGAAGTCCTGCATTTCTGGCCAGTATGGCACACATTTATTCTGCATCGAAAAACATGGAGAAATGGTTTGAGGAAAATTAGATGGGAAGTTTATACTATTTGTTATAATATTGAAATCATACAATGTAAAAGAAAATGCTTTTGAATTTTCAGAAACATTCTTAAGTCACTAACCCGTCCCTTCTCGACCTCCCTGGTTGTCATGACAATGACCCTTGTGTTCTCCTGCCACACCATCTGCCAGAAATCGTTGACAGTTGTTGCAAGGCAGCCCTGACAGGCAATGTACACCTTCTGGTCACAAGGCTCCTGCAGCTTATTCTACAAAGAGATGGAGAAAATTAGTAAAATATGTCAAATATTGTCTACAGTCGTGGTCAAAAGTTTTGAGAATGACACAAATATTAATTTTCACAAAGTCTGCTGCCTCAGTTGTTATGATGGCAATTTGCATATACTCCAGAATGTTATGAAGAGTGATCAGATTAATTGCAATTAATTGCAAAGTCCCTCTTTTCCATGAAAATGAACTTAATCCCCCAAAAACATTTCCACTGCATTTCAGCCCTGCCACAAAAGGACCAGCTGACATCATGTCAGTGATTCTCTCGTTAGCACAGGTGAGAGTGTTGACGAGAACAAGGCTGGAGATCACTCTGTCATGCTGATTGAGTTAGAACAACAGACTGGAAGCTTTAAAAGGAGGGTGATGCTTGAAATCATTGTTCTTCCTCTGTTAACCATGGTTACCTGCAAGGAAACACGTGCTGTCATCATTGCTTTGCACAAAAAGGGCTTCACAGGCAAGGATATTGCTGCTAGTAAGATTGCACCTAAATCAACCATTTATCGGATCAACAAGAACTTAAAGGAGAGAGGTTCAATTGTTGTGAAGAAGGCTTCAGGGCGCCCAAGAAAGTCCAGCAATCGCCAGGACCGTCTCCTAAAGTTGATTCAGCTGCGGGATCGGGGCACCACCAGTGCAGAGCTTGCTCAGGAATGGCAGCAGGCAGGTGTGAGTGCATCTGCACGCACAGTGAGGCGAAGACTTTTGGAGGATGGCCTGGTGTCAAGAAGGGCAGCAAAGAAGACACTTCTCTCCAGGAAAAATATCAGGGACAGACTGATATTCTGCAAAAGGTACAGGGATTGGACTGCTGAGGACTGGGGTAAAGTCATTTTCTCTGATCAATCCCCTTTCCGATTGTTTGGGGCATCTGGAAAACACCTTGTCCGGAGAAGACAAGGTGAGCGCTACCATCAGTCCTGTGTCATGCCAACAGTAAAGCATCCTGAGACCATTCATGTGTGGGGTTGCTTCTCAGCCAAGGGAGTGGGCTCACTCACAATTTTGCCTAAGAACACAGCCATGAATAAAGAATGGTACCAACACATCCTCAGAGAGCAACTTCTCCCAACCACCCAAGAACAGTTTGGTGACGAACAATGCCTTTTCCAGCATGATGGAGCACCTTGCCATAAGGCAAAAGTGATAACTAAGTGGCTCGGGGAACAAAACATTGACATTTTTGGTCCATGGCCAGGAAACTCCCCAGACCCTAATACCATTGAGAACTTGTGGTCAATCCTCAAGAGGCGGGTGGACAAACAAAACCCCACAAATTCTGAGAAACTCCAAGCATTGATTATCCAAGAATGGGCTGCCATCAGTCAGGATGTGGCCCAGAAGTTAATTGACAGCATGCCAGGGCGGATTGCAGAGGTCTTGAAAAAGAAGGGTCAACACTGCAAATATGGACTCTTTGCATAAACTTAATGTAATTGTCCATAAAAGCCTTTGACACTTTTGGAATGCTTGTAATTATACTTCAGTATACCATAGTAACATCTGACAAAAATATCTAAAAACACTGAAGCAGCAAACTTTGTGAAGACCAATACTTGTGTCATTCTCAAGACTTTTGACCACGACTGTACATGGATACAAAGCCCATTGCAATTATAGTCTTTGATCATATTAATTCAAACATATTCATGTTTAGACTTGTTATGGATTCATAACAATTGTTTATCATTTGGAGTGTGATGTTGAGACTACACGGTGACATAACATGTACTTACTGTCAGATAATTGCCATTGATGTAATCTGAGCCAATGATATTGGGGTCTCTAGATGACAGAATGACCCTGGTCTCATCAACTGGGAGGAGAATAGGATGAGTGTAGAGATGGAAGGATGAGAGAGAGAGAGAGAGAGAGAGAGAGAGAGAGAGAGAGAGAGAGAGAGAGATGGGGGGGGATATATCAGACAGAGAGAATATAAATGGTAGAGAAAATTGAAAGAAAATGGGTAAAAAGATAACGATATATCATTGCACTTTAGAAGGAGATGATCTTACAGGGAAGGATATTCTTATATCGGTTTTTGCTTTTGTTTTCTGGTCTCATCCCTTCTTCTCTGCTCTTCTTCACCTTCGTCTCCTGCTTTTGAAGGGCCTGGAGAGAACAAGAAAGAGAGAGAAGGAGAGAGAGAAGGAGAGAGAGAGAAAGATAGACACTGTAAGCTCAATGCAATTTTTAAAACATCAACAGCATTCAATAACTTAACCAACAGTATAGAGGGGCCTTTAAATGGGCCACTTCTTGAAAAGAAAAATACCCTCAATCAAACAGCCATTTCTCAACCATTTTTAAGGGACACCTTAAAGCTAATCTCTAATGACAAATGTTTCCCTTGTTCCACAGTACTGCCACAGACTAGAGCAGGGTTCCCAAACGTTTTCACTCTGGGCCTTCCAGCATTGGGGAACATCCCAGGCCCCCCCTCTGCGCGCACACCACGTCTATTTCTATGGGCACAAGCACTGTTCATGACACAAACTGTTCAAACCTATCTTGTTGGTGGAGATAATTTTGCAGGTTTAAAGCTTATTTCCTGCAATTCTACACATTTTGTCATGTGGTGCAAAGAAAATGTAGCAGTTTTAAAGCACATTTTCTTGCAATTCTATACATTTTGCCATGTCTACTGTGTATTTATGTGATATTTGAGTGACAAAAAAATTACAACAATATCTATGGGCTAAAAAACCTAAATAAAAAAAACATTAGCTGACATGGGCTAGTTGATCTGGACATTTCTGACAAGTTATAAATAGCTATCTAAGGTATGCAATGACTAACACGACAAGAGGAACTGTTGATGCGCTACTCAATTTCGAAATTGCAACTTGTACATTCTACTACTACAACTTTCAAGAGTACGTTTAAAGCCGGTCTGAGTTCCTTTAAAAAAAAAACTATGCCGAACCCACAGTTTGGGAAACACTGGACTAGAGGAAATCGTTTTTCCCCATGGAGCTCTTGAAACTACAGGGAATAAAGTCGGTAGAGCTCCCTCTGGTGGAGTACTAGAGGGTGTCTAATGCGGCTGAAATAATTCCATATAGACATCTGGGGACAGGGGCTATACAGTTTAGTGGATAAGCCCCATCTTGATCGGCGTGACTCTCAGGTGTTTTCACCTTGAGCCATTTCAGGTCATCAAAGTGAGAGTGATGAGCACAGGATGGGAGTTTGAGAATAATCCTGACTACAGGATAGGAGCTTGAGAGAAATCCTGACTACAGAATGGGAGCTTGAGAGTTATCCTGACTACATGATGGGAGCTTGGGTGTGATCCTAACTACAGGATAGGAGCTTGAGAGTAATCCTGACTACAGGATAGGAGCTTGAGAGTAATCCTGACTACAGAATGGGAGCTTGAGAGTAATCCTGACTACAGGATGGGAACTTGAAGTAATCCTGACTGATTATGAGAGGTCTAATTCTTGATGCCCTAGGGAGAACTACCAAACCAAGAGGTGATGTATATTCTTTAATAAATTAAAAGATTGAACTGGGTTAATCACGAACATTGAGTTAGAATTGTTTGTTACTGGGCTAGGAATTTTATTGGGGCATTTCACTGTGTGTGTGGGGGAGTAGAGAGAAACTGCCCTAGGGTCAAGGTGCTTGCTCTTACTTGAATCCATGGCTGCCTTTTGTCTCTCTTCAAACACAGTGAAGGGAGCGGCACCAGGGTTGAATAGAGTTTGGGCTAGACCTTTGTCTCCTTGGTATCTTCTTGATTGATTACAGCTTGAGGGGGTGAGGTACAGGGGAGCGGATGATTGGTTGGAGTAATAGTTCAGCCGTCCTCAGTGACAAAGGAAGTGGGCGGAGCAATAAAAGAGCGGGAAAACAGAAGAGGACTATATAAGATGAAGAGGGATCTTAAGAAGGGTGTGCCCCTCTGCAGATGGGTATCGGCTTTGTTGAGAACTTTAATAAAGTCATTTCTTGATGCAACAAAAACTCTGTAAGACCTTATTTGTAATAAAGTATGGTGGTTATTTTCCACAACATAATTGGTGACCCTGACGTGATTGGTTATAGAGATCCTTGAGTGCTTTGCCATCGGAGGAGGTTTTGAACGACTCACACAGACTCAGTGGCCGCTGTTTAAAAGGTACGCTATTTTCTTACTTAAACTGTGTGTTTCGATCAGGCTGAATCTGAGGGTGGGGTACACAGAAGGGTTCTCTCCAAAATAAGGACCAAATTTAGCATAAGTACATAGTTTTTGGTTGGAATGAGAAATAAGCATGCATGCAATGTGATTATAGATAAGGTAAATAAGACAAGCAGGCTAGTAGACAAGGTGTGTGTCCTGATTAAAAGGAAATCAGAAGGAGTGTGTGTGTCCTGATTAAAAGGAAATCAGAAGGTGTGTGTGTGTGTGTGTGTGTGTCTTTTCTCGGAGGGGTAGGACAAATCCAGTTGGAGGAACAGGTTATGTGTACGGGTGTCTAGGTTGTTAAAGTGATGTTCCGCTGGGACTGAATTAGGGGAAATTAACATGTGGCGATAAAGAATCATTAGAAATACGAATGCGGTGGATATTAATAATATTGACATATGATGTATGTTATGTGTGGGTAATTGATTAATGGAGAGTGGATAAAAGTGGAATAATATATAAGTGCTGGCTTGAGCGCCCAAACACGTAGACGTATGTGGGGGGTGAGAGACAGTGCATAGAGCGTGTGGGAGAAAAGGTTTGAAGCATTATAATAGTTATCTATCATTCCAGAAGCAGAGGTGATATAGTCAAGGAATGTTTGTATATTAGGGGGGAAATATAATTAATTTGGTTAAGTCGTTAGATCTGTTTTCAAATCAGTAAATGTGGGTTTGACTCGTTTGCTGCTAAGGTATTTACGTTGAGCGTGTGAGATCTGTGTCCTTCAAAGCTATTTTGTGATAAATGTGGTATGTGCAAGATACTACAAATACAGACCATTTAGAATTGGAATAACGGAGGATTTACTTGTCATTCAGATAAAGCATAGATTCTGCATTAGATTTTCAAATTACGTTTATGGGTTGCTTAGATTGATAGAACAGTCAATGTTCATTTTGTGTTATAAGACTGAACGATTTAGCAGCTGGCTGATTTCAAATTGAACGACTCCGGTACTCAACCGGAATAGGAGACGGATAACAAAGGAGAATAATTTATGGCTCTGGTTCGAGGGTAAAATAGAGACAGTCCAGCGAATTGGATTGAGCTGTAAGATTTCAAGTAGAGGTCTAAATACTTGACTGGAAGACAGTTCTTTGACAAATAAATTCTAATTGTTATTACTTTATTCGATAGGTTGCTTAACACAAGTGATGTATGCAAATAGTTGGTGAATTCTAGAACAATAATTTATTTTCGTTACGGGGACCAGGGGATGCAAGTAGCTTTGGCTAATGTGCTGAGGGAATAGCACCAACTTATAGTGGGTTGTAGATTTGTTAAATAAACAAACATATATTTTAAACTAAAGTAATGCAATAGGCTACAATTATAACATTATCAGAAAAAGGCACAATTTAATGCGAAATAGTTATTACAAGTGTCATTGATCCAGTAATGATAGAAGGATAGTAAAGGAAAGGCAACAGGACTGATTTACCTTACACCCTAATATAGACACTGAACCACACAATAAGTAGAGATGGTAGGAACACCAGTAGCAATCATGAAGAGAAGGTTCCCAAAAAATAGTAATATTGGTAATATCTCTGACAAATGGGAAAAAAGGACCAGGAAAATAGTAACTAAATGGCCAAAGGAGGGAACATTTTGGTGTAAGAATGGATAAGATAAGGGAACAAAGAATAACAAGAAAATTAGAAGAGAGAGAGAGGGAGTGAACCAAAAAAGGCTGTCTTAACTACACCACCACCATACACAGAAGGGGGGCAGTATTCACAGGCTACAGGTGTAGTCTCAATAACAGGGAATATAGAGATAGAAGAGGAAGAAAAGGGGAAACAACAGGTTTCCACGCCTAAAAGAGGAGATAAATCACATTTAGATATAGACTGCTATGGAGGACTGAGGGACATGTTAACAGAGCTAGAAAATTATGGGATAGATGAACAAGAGTATGATGGGCAAAGAGATGGGGGGAATACAAATGATGAGGAAGGTGAAGAACTTAGACAGTATGCTGACTCTGATCAAGAACAGAGTGAGACATAGGGACGACTATCAGAGCAAGGAGCCACGGGAGGCAAACCTAAAAAAATGTCAAAAATGTCTATAGTAACAGAATTAGGTAAGGCACTATACGCTCATCTGGAAAAAGCAAATTTAAGAAACAGAAGGACAATAAAAAAGCCAGAAAAATATGGAGCTCAATGTCCCATTTTGGTAAAGGGGACACAGGTTCATTATGTGCCTTGGGGAACGCAGGACCTGGAAGGTCTGGTGACTAGACTGCCTAACCTGCACGAAGGAGCAGGAAAATGGATTAGAACATTTGAAGAACAAACGATGGGGAAGCTACTGGCGGTGGGAGACTTGAAAGCATTGCTGGCCAGGGTGGTGGGAGTGGCCAAAATGGAGAACTTGATGCAGGCGGATGGCCTCATACTGGTGGTGCGGAGAACGATACTGGATAGAGTGGCCTTTGAAAATTATAGGCCAGGACTGTGGCACACTCTGAGAATTGAGTATCCAGCCAAAATAGACCCTAAAGCACTAAGAGGGGAGCCATTGAGGGATAAAGAAAACCCGGCAGGTTATCTGGAGGACCAGCTCAAGAGGTGGCGACAAGAAACAGAAAGGGATCCGGAGGGGGATCCACTGATGACAACACTGTTTAGGACATCACTGATGGAGGCAATGCCAACGCCTGTCAGAAGCAGACTAGGAGATGTGGTGGGACTAACGTCAAAGTCACACAAAGAGTTCTGCGACCATGTTATTCACGCAGTGGAGAAATACAGGAAGGACGAACATAAACTGACAGATCAAGGGAGAGACATTCAAAGAAAACTGACACAGATGCAGCTGGAAGAGCTGACAAGAAAGGACAAAAAGAGAACACAAGCTCCAATGATTACTCTGGTCCCGACGGAGGAGGGTGGCATGGCACCTGTCATCCAGGGAGGTCAAGAACCACTGCCTCAGCAGCAAGGCCAAAGAGCTCCTGCCTTACCAGTAGTGAATGTGTATACACACCAATCCCCTGGGCAGTGGCAAAACAAGAATAATGAAAATAGACCCAAGAATCAATGGTACCAACCACAGCATCAAACACACCAGAGTGGTGGACCAAGAAGACCAGGTGTCTGCTGGAGGTACAATCAATTAGGACATGTGAGAAGGGATTGTCCTACCAACCCATGGCTGCCTAGGCAACCACAACAGGAAAATTGGCAAAGAAATGGAACCAGCTAAGATGAATGGCAGCAGTCTTAGAACTCATGGGGAGGACCACAACAGGGTAGCTAGAGAAGCATTTATTTTGGACTAGGGGACAGGACTAACTTTTTGTAGGTTCTGGATTGATTACACAACAATTTATATTTATACTAAAATCAAGGCAGCAGATTGAAATGATTAGAATACTGGAAAGTGGTTATGGGTTTGTTATGATATAGGTGTATTCCACTTAATGAAACATTAAAATGTCTGAGGTGTCTTGATTGGGAGTCTTTTTTCACGGATTGATGGAAATCCCCTACAGTATGAATGATGAGGGAGATGTAGGAGACCACGTCTCAAACAACATTTTAATAGATACTTGGGATCAAATATCACTGATTCCTTACACTGAGGAATTGACTGTATTTGTGAGAAGGAGAAGTATTACATTCAGTGGGGTTAAAGAATCCTTCCGAGGGTCAAAGATAATGGATTCTGAAAGGTGAAATGTAAATTGACAGTATGTATGGGTGACAGCGCGAATGAGGGTTACAAATAGTCAAATGGTGTATCATGCTGCATTTAAACAATCACTAGAGGGGTTGAATTTGTGTGTTATGGATTGTAGTAAAGTGTTATGGGTGTCGAATGACGATGACGCTAATGGGAGAAACCATCATCACATTAGTAAATTATTTTATAAGAGGGGGGCCACAGGGCATGTGGGAAAGTGCAACCAACGAGGCAAGAGATAGCATATTTGAGTTTTCGACGTCACAAAGCATGTTGGGGGTGATTGAGTAGTAGCAGTGCGGCTAGGGAAAAGCCTAGGGGTTTAAATCTTATGGGATTTTATTTTGTTTTATGTGCGCTGGATTGTGGAATTCACCGGAGGAGGGAGCAGTCACAAGTGATGTTCTTGAGGGTTGTCTGAAAGGAGGGATCAGGAGATGTGGCAAGAGAGTGAGAATTTCGAATTTAGATTGTGTGGACTGATTAAGAGGTATCAAAATGGAAACTAACTAAATGTTTACTCCCCAGTGATTCTCTTTTCTTTGAAATATTTGCTGAGATTATAAATAAGGCCTGGCCATTTTTTGTTTGTTTATTGTTTTACTATATGGTGTTCAAATTACCACAAATAAACCACTTAGTATGAAATGTTAGCTGTATAGGATTTTTTATTTGGGTTTTGGGTTTTTTCACAGGATGGAAGTGAAATATCTTAAAGGGGCAAACACATGTAATTTGGGCTTTAATTTACTGACGGATAAGTAAATACGTGTGATTTATTTTGAAAAGAGCTGTACTAAAGACATACTGTACACTTGGGATACAACATTTATGAAATGTTTTGACGGTTGTTAATGAGTAGTATACTATTTGATGGAACAATTAATTGAATGATTTCAATGACCTCTGCAATCTATCCTGGCTTTATAGTGTGATCTGATCATCCACACTATAAATCTTGGAGGCATGCTTAATTAGGGGTTCATTAGAATAAGACATTGTAAAGAAGTATATCATTTGGCATTAATCCTATATATCATCCCAAACAGGACAAATATGAAGTGGGAGAGTTAGTCTTGAAGGAGAGATATCCTTGAATAACGAATGCAATTGGGTTAAGATATCATCAAGGGTTGTCATTTTAAGTTCAGTTATTATTTTTGGTTTAACAAGCAATGTTGTTGTTTTGTTTTTTGAACACATGAATCACGATGTGATGCATGTGTCCAAAGGGGGGAAGGTGTTAACGATTTTGATTTTGGGTTTACAGGGGTTTTAAAGGTGTTTTAATGATTTTTGGGCTTACAGGAGTTTTAATGGTTTTTAATGGTTTTAATATTTTTAATGTTTTTGTGGTAAGATATGCAAATTGTATTAAGGATATGAGCAGTAGTAATAATGTGTTATGGGTTAGGTTAAATATTTTTTGTTTTTGTGATAGGAGGCAGGGTGTAGAGGTCTGTCTATGAATTGAGGGGACTACAACGAGCTGGAAGGAGGTGCGCTTCATAATCTCAAGGCTTCTCCTGACGGTTGAGAGGACGTAAGTAGAATACTGTGTCTCATCTAACCCAACAATGTTCTTAAGATTTTTTTCCCATGGGTGAAGGGAACTCTGCCCTACAGAGTAGGAGAATCTGAGTGTTTTCTGCGCCCTGGAGACTATGTGATGGTAAAAGACTACGGAAGAAAGAGTTTGAAAGACCCTATGTGGAGGGGCCTGTACCAGGTGTTGTTGGCTACCTCAATGATGGTAAAAGTGGCGGAGACAGATACTTAGGTCCATGTTTCCCACTATAGGAGTGTTCCAACCCCAGCCATTGGGTAGCATTGTTGTCTTTTGTGTGTGTCTGTGCTTGTGTGTCCTTGCAGCAGTAACTCAGAGCTTCCTTATGGGTAGGCTGGTAGAAGGACACTCTTCGCAGACCGATGTCGATAGATTGAGAGGGACTCTGGCTTATCCGGAGACCCTAGTGACGGGAGAAGGTTAACAGCTAAAGTGACCATACATCATCGTCCCGGTTACACCAACGGCGGTACGGAAAGAGGGGAGCGCGATCGGGTATCATCTAAACCATTGTACCAGAGTGAGGGAACTGATGACTAAGAGACCGCTGAGAGATTCCAGACCTCCAAGAGATTCCAGACCTCCAAGACATTCCAGACCGCCGAGAGATTCCAGACCTCCAAGACATTCCAGACCGCCGAGAGATTCCAGACCTCCAAGACCTTCGAGACCACCGAGAGATTCCAGAACTCCAAGATGAACCAGATATCCCCATCATTGATTTCTCTGCCCTTGACTAATTTCCCTGAGGATGAGGGGAATGGCATACTGACAATAGTAAAGAGCAAAATAATAAGGCAGAGAAGGGAAGCAGATAAGATTCAAATGCATATTCCTGCACAGGCAGGAAGCATAACTAAAATACAGAAACATTGTAAAGTGGTTATCCCACTGGCTATAAGGTGAATGCACCTATTTGTAAGTCGCTCTGGATAAGAGCGTCTGCTAAATGATGTAAATGTAATTTAAATGGCTGGGCCACTCAAGGACATTCAGAGTCCCGAAGCCACTCAGGCGTTGTCTTGGCTGTGTGCTTAGGGTCATTGTCCTGTTGGAAGGTGAACCTTCGCCCCAGTCTGAGGTCCTGAGTGCTCTGGAGCAGGTTTTCATCAAAGATCTCTCTGTTTTTTGCTCTGTTCATCTTTCCCTCGATCCTGACTAGTCTCCCAGTCTCTGCCACTGAAAAACATCCCCACAGCATGATGCTGCCACCACCATGCTTCACCGTATGGATGGTGCCAGGTTTCCTCCAGACGTGACGCTTAGCATTCAGGCCAAAGAGTTCAATCTTGTTTTCATCAGACTAGAGAATCTTGTTTCTCATGGTCTGAGAGTCTTTAGGTGCCTTTTGGCAAACTTCAAGCGGGCTGTCATGTGCATTTTACTGAGGAGTGGCTTCCGTCTGGCCACTCTACCATAAAGGCCTGATTGGTGGAGTGCTGCAGAGATGGTTGTCCTTCTGGAAGGTTCTCATATCTCCACAGAGGAACTCTGGAGCTCTGTCAGTGTGACCATCGGGTTCTTGGTCACCTCCCTGACCAAGGCCCTTCACCCCCGATTGTTCAATTTGGCCAGGCGACCAGTTCTAAGAAGAGTCTTGGTGGTTCCAAACTACATCTATTTAAGAATGATGGAGGCCACTGTGTTCTTGGGGACCTTCAATGCTGCAGACATTTTTTGGTACCCTTCCCCAGATCTGTGCCTCGACACAATCCTGTCTCGGAGCTCTATGGACAATTACTTCAACCTCATGGCTTGATTTTTGCTTTGACATGCACTGTCAACTGTGGGACCTTATATAGACAGGTGTGTGCATTTCCAAATCATGTCCAATCAATTTAATTTACCACAGGTGGACTCCAATGAAGTTGTAGAAACATCTCAAGGATGATCAATGGAAACAGGATGCACCTTGAGCTCAATTTCGAGTCTCATAGCAAAGGCCTCCCACTCCTCTTTCTATTCTGGTTAGAGCCAGTTTGCGCTGTTCTGTTAAGGGAGTAGTACACAGCGTTGTATGAGACCTTCAGTTTCTTGGCAATTTCTCGCATGGAATAGCCTTCATTTCTCAGAACAAGAATAGACTGACGAGTTTCAGAAGAAAGTCATTTGTTTCTGGCCATTTTGATCCTGTAATCGAACCCACAATTGCTGATGCTCCAGATACTGTACTCAACTAGTCTCAAAAGGCCAGTTTTATTGCTTCTTTAATTAGCACAACAGTTTTCAGCTGTGCTAACATAATTGCAAAAGGGTTTTCTAATTATCAATTAGCCTTTTAAAACGATAAACTTGGATTAGCAAACACAACGTGCCATTGGAACACAGGACTGACGGTTGCTGATAATGGGCCTCTGTACGCCTTTGTAGATATTCCATTAAAAATCAGCTGTTTCCAGCCATTTACAACATTAACAATGTCTACACTGTATTTCTGATCAATTTGATGTTATTTTAATGGGAAAAAATATATATTTTCTTTCAAAACAAGGACATTTCTAAGTGACCCCAAACTTTTGAACGGTAGTTTATGTAAATAACGTATTTCTGTTATTTTATTTTTAATAAATTAGCAAACATTTCTAAAAACCTGTTTCGCTTTGTTGAGGAAAAAAATGAATTTAATCCATTTTAGAATAAGGCTGTAACGTAACAAAATGTGGAAAAAGTCAAGGGGTCTGAATACTTTTCGAATGCACTGTATATCTTGTGTTCATCTCAATGTACACATTAGGGGATAGACGTACTGCTTATAGCTAGTCCAGCTATACTGTAGCGCCTTACAACCTGTCCTGACCCCTGGTGGGAGCTGCTGCTAGTGCTAATCCAGTCCCCTGGTTATGAGGGGACTTTCAGTGAGGTTCCTAATCAGCAGCATCAGCCCCTCTCATCCTGCCTGTTAGCCTGTGTCAGCTCAGGTGAACTCTAATTGGTCTACAGGATTGGGGTTACACATACATCCAGTGTTTACTATTTCACTGGACTAGAACAAAGCCTGCATGTGCACACCAGGACCAGTGTAACCTAACCCCTGGCCTAACCTCACAGACTTGAGGGAAGGGGTTGACTGTAAAAATCCCAAACATAAAGACACTCAACCCAGCTGTGACAACTCAAACTCTTTTCAGCAATACCTTCAGGAGAATGAGTTAATGTTTAAAGACATGGAAACCCCCATTCCCAGTATTTGTGGAATACCGACATACTACATTACTATGAATACATTCATGAATGCTCTATAAATATGTCATGTTTATTATATGATCATGGATGTGTTATGTATGCTTAATGAACATACAGTTAGTGTAAAGTCGTTACCCATATTTGTTTTACCATTTGAAAAGTTATTTTTAATGTACTGTTAAAGCAGTTTGGAATTAGTGTTAGACAATATCTAATCTCTCGTGACCAGACTATGTGGCATCTGACGCAATTACGTAAAGTTATAGTTGTGGGTTTCTGAGATTAGAGAATAGGCACAAAGGCCTCATATAGCCGTACCACATGCTACCACATGGTGGTAGTAAAAAAGTAGTCTATGGTTGTTGCAGTCTACTTCCTATGGCTGTAGTAGTGAGACGTTTAACCATTTGATTATAGTTTTTCCTTGCAACACTCTCGCTTTGACTTGTCCAACGGAACATGTTTCAAAATATTTCACCATATTGCACAAGAGTAAAGGCACATTACATACACAGTTTATATGACCAATGTCGTAGTAAATATAAACTGTTATAGATTGATCTGAATATATGTTGTGTAAAATGTTGTGCAAAGACCCATTTGTATCAGGAGCTTGTTTTCAATAAATGCTGTTCCTATGCAAGAACAATGGACAGAGGACCATATCTTGTCACCAGGTGGCCAAGGACAACACCCACGCCACAGGCCACAATCACTTGTTGCTCCCCACGAGTTTCCCTTGAGACACACACACACACACACACACACATCTCACTGTGGACGCACACTCATTCTCAACTCCCCTTCTACTGGTCGGGTGCCAAGGGCAGAGGACTCTGCCGTGCACCAATGGGGCTTCTACTCTGGACAGAGCAGACCCGCCTCCTACGCCTCGGGAACCAATCAAGGGACTAGAAGAAGGACCCCTTCCTTTATGTTACATTGTATAAGTAATGCTGTAAACTCTGTTTATTCATCCTTTCTCAACTGTCTCCTTAAGAGGCAATTGGTTGGGTCCATGCATGTAGCTTGAGCAGTACCAGCTATCTCTGTTTTAATAAACTGCCTTTTTGCTTAAGCAAATTCCTCTCTGTCTAGCGTCGTTGGTTTTGTACTTCCTCTCCTAATTATGGTTTCACCAACACCAACTAAAGCATCAAACACAGACACACTTGTTGACTACACCCGGCGCGCGCGTGCACCATCGCACGCATGTTGATTTTTTCTGAGGCCTAATTTCTAACTTGCTACCCAGACCGCACGCGCATTTATTTTGCAACGCTCGCGCATGTAACGCCAGCGGAGACCACACCTTACGCGTCTTGTGCGCGATCGTGGCAAAATAAATGTACACATACATGCTATTCAATCATTGCACCCACACTGCTCGCGCGCGTCAACGAGCGTCTGCGTGGCCAGGCGCTAACATAGAACTCGGATCTATTCGTGATACTCAACGTGCTGCAAATCCTGCCTCTCCCATCTCCTCATTGGTTCTTAGGAGCATCTACCCACATTGGTGATTGAAAGATGAACTGAGGTCCACTCTCCAGTCCAGTTGGTTGTGGTAATGCACCATAAAGTTGGTTGACAACCGCCATATAAAGTCCAAAGAAGAAGAAGAAGCCTGAAGGAGGAGAGATTACTAGAAAACAAACGTTTACCGGTTTATCTGTGTATTCATTGTCGGAGTAGAGGACCTTGTGCATTTCAGGTAAAATAACAACCCAATGTTTATATCCCAGGACAAATTAGCTAGCAACCGCAAGCTAGCTAGCTAAATTCCCATAAATGTTGAATGCTTTTTGACCTGTCCCGAAATTAATATAATTGGTTAAGAGTTTGTTTTGATATTTCAACCTGCGTGTCCCTGATCATGTCTGGTGTGGGAGGACAAAATCAACTTGTGCAATCGCTAGTGCAGTCCGGGGAGCACATTAGAAATTAGGCCTCAGAAAACCTACAGTAGAGAAAAGCGGCCGGGTCTCATAGACTAGAGGTAACATAGTAAACAAATCCGGAACACTGCAATTAGAATGATATGTTACGTTTGGTATGGTTACATAAGATAGATGGTTACTTAAGCCAAAACGAAAGTAGGGTGGTTGGTCGGGGTGGATGCGTGGATGTATAACCCGAACGTCTAGCAACCCAAAGGTTACAAGTTTGAATCTCATCAAGAGCAACTTTAGCATTTTAGCAACTTTTCAACTACTTACTACTTTTTAGCTACTTTGCAACTACTTAGCATGTTAGCGAACCCTTCCCCTAACCTTAACCCTTTTAGCTAACCCTTAACCCTGACCCCTAGCTTAGCTAAAATTAGCTAGCTAGCTATTGTTAGACACCTAGCTAGAATTTGTACTTTTTGAAAATTCGTAACATATTGTACGTTTTTTGAAAATTCGTAACATATAATAAGAATTGTAATTCATAACATATCATATAAAATGGGTGATGGACATCCACAAATTAATACATACCATAAGAAACGTAACATATACACTAAATGAAGTGTCTCAAATTGACATACATAATAACATGAAATGCTCTGAGACCAGGTTGAGTAAAGAGAGGAAGAGGTGAAGGGTTGTTCAAACATCACATCTTCCCTCCATCATAAACTTAATCGACTTACATCAAACTCCTCCCAGAATCCTGCTTTGCTCTTCTTGTCTCCCTCGTTCTCTCTCTCCGCCGTCTGGTCCAGCAGCCTCACTCTGCTGTCAATGTCTGCTGCATTCACTCTGGTGGAGAAGTAGGGCTGAAGGAGAGAAGGATGGAGTGGACAGGAAAGAGAGGAGAAGTCAAGATTTGTTCAGATATGGCTCTATCTTGTCATTCAGGTGATCTTTAACCCATTATAAGATACAGTATCTCCAACCTGTGTAAGGTTGTAACTTGACTGTATGGCGTCCTAAGTCGTTACCTGTTTGAGGTGCACCCAGGTTCCAGACATCTCCTCGATGCCTTTGTGTTTGTAGTGCTCCACCAGGTCTGCCAGGGTGTCAAACATCTCCTTCCCTCCCACCGTGTACCGGTCATTCTATTTATATAAATATATGACGACATGGGTCCCTTTATGCCTGGCGAAAACCAAACCCTGCATTCCACAGTAAGAACCTTATACCAACGGTCAAGCATGGTGGTGCTAGTGTGATGGTTTGGGGATGTTTTGCTGCCTTAGGACCTGGACGACTTGCCTTAATAGAAGGAACCATAAATTCTGCTCTGTATCTGATAATTCTACTGGAGAATGTCAGGCCATCCGTCTGTGAGCTGAAGCTGAAGCGCAGCTGGGTCATGCAGCAAGACAATGATCCAAAACAAACAATCAAGTCATGAAAATGGCTAAAAAGCAACACATTTTGAAGTTTTGGAATGGCCTAGTCAAAGTCCAGACCTAATCTCAATTGGGATGTTGTGGCAGTTCCTGCTTGAAAACCCACAAATGTTGTTGAGTTAAAGTAGTTCTGCAAGCAAGAGTGGGCCAAAATTCCTCCACAGCGACGAGAGAGACTAATCAACTACTACAGGTAGCATTTGGTTGCTGTCATTGCAGCTAACGGTGGCACAACCAGTTAGTGTAAGGGGGCAATTACATTTTTACACAGAAGAATTGGGTGTTGCATAACTTTGTCAATTAAATAAATACAGTAAGTATCAATTTGTTTTGTTATTTGTAAACTATCTAATATTAGGTTTTGGTTGAATATCTGATAGCATTCAGTATCAAAAATATGTAAAAATAGAGAAAATCTGAAAGTGGGCAAATACATTTTCACGGCACTGTGTATATATATATACAGTGCCTTCGGAAAGTATTCAGACCCCTTGACTTTTTCCACAAACATTCTCAGCAATCTACACACAATACCCCATAATGACAAAGCGAAAACAGTTTTTTTGAAAAAAACAAAAACAGAAATACCTTATTTACATAATTATTCAGACCCTTTGCTATGAGACTCGAAATTGAGCTCAGGTGCATCTTGTTTCCATTGATCATCCTTGATATGTTTATACAACTTGATTGGAGTCCACCTTTGGTAAATTCAATTGATAGGACATGATTTGGAAAGGCACACACCTGTCTATATAAGGTCCCACAGTTGACAGTGCATGTCAGAGCAAAAACCAAGACATGAGGTCGAAGGAATTGTCTGTAGAGCTCCGAGACAGGATTGTGTCGAGGC
This sequence comes from Coregonus clupeaformis, assembly GCF_020615455.1. Classification (NCBI taxonomy): domain Eukaryota; kingdom Metazoa; phylum Chordata; class Actinopteri; order Salmoniformes; family Salmonidae; genus Coregonus; species Coregonus clupeaformis. The sequence goes on from NC_059220.1 coordinate 54,165,012, forward strand.
ACAGATCTGGGGAAGGGTACCAAAAAATGTCTGCAGCATTGAAGGTCCCCAAGAACAAAGTGGCCTCCATCGTTCTTAAATGGAAGAAGTTTGGAACCACCAAGACTCTTCCTAGAACTGGCCGAACTGGCCGCCTGGCCAAACTGAGCAATCAGTGGAGAAAGGCCTTGGTCAGGGAGGTGACCAAGAACTCTTTGGTCACTCTGACAGAGCTCTAGAGTTCCTCTGTGGAGATGTGAGAACCTTCCAGAAGGACAACCATCTCTGCAGCACTCCACCAATCAGGCCTTTATGGTAGAGTGGCCAGACGGAAGCCACTCCTCGGTAAAAGCCACATGACAGCCCGCTTGGAGTTTGCCAAAAGGCACCTAAAGACTCTCAGACCATGACAAGCAAGATTCTCTGGTCTGATGAAACCAAGAATGAACTCTTTGGCCTGAATGCCAAGCGTCACGTCTGGAGGAAACCTGGCACCATCCCTACGGTGAAGCATGGGGGTGGCAGCATCATGCTGTGGGTATGTTTTTCAGTGGCAGGGACTGGGAGACTAGTCAGGATCGAGGGAAAGATGAACGGAGCAAAGTACAGAGAGATCCTTGATGAAAACCTGCTCCAGAGCGCTCAGGACCTCAGACTGGGGCGAAGGTTCACCTTCCAACAGGACAACCACCCTAAGCACACAGCCAAGACAACGCAGGAGTGGCTTCAGGACAAGTCTCTGAATGTCCTTGAGTGGCCCAGCTAGAGCCTGGACTTGAACCCGATCAAACATCTCTGGAGACACCTGAAAATAGCTGTGCAGTAACGCTCCCCATCCAACCTGACAGAGCTTGAGAGGATCTGCAGAGAAGAATGGGAGAAACTCCCCAAATACAGTTGTGCCAAGCTTGTAGCGTCATACCCAAGAAGACTCAAGGCTGTAATCGCTGCCAAAGGTGCTTCAACAAAGTACTGAGTAAAGGGTCTGAATACTTAATTAAATGTGATATTTCTGTTTTATTTTATTTTTATAAATTAGCTACAATTTCTAAAAAACTGTTTTTGCTTTGTCATTATGGGGTATTGTGTGTAGATTGATTAGGGGGAAAAAAACGATTTAATGCATTTTAGAATAAGGCTGTAACGTAACAAAATGTGGAAAAAGTCAACGGGTCTGAATACTTTCCGAATGCACTGTGTGTGTGTATATGTATATATATATTAGTACCAGTCAAAGGTTTGGACACACCTACTCATTCCAGGGTTTTTCTTTATTTTTACTATGTTCTACATTGTAGAATAATAGTGAAGACATCAAAACTATGAAATAACACATATGGAATCATGTAGTAACCAAAAAAGTGTTAAACAAATCAAAATATATTTATATTTGAGATTCTTCAAATAGCCATCATTTGCCTTGATGACAGATTTGCCCACTCTTGGCATTCTCTCAACCAGCTTCACCTGGAATGCTTTTCCAACAGTCTTGAAGGAGTTCCCACATATGCTGAGCACTTGTTGGCTGCTTTTCCTTCACTCTGCGGTCCGACTCATCCCAAACCATCTCAATTTGGTTGAGGTCAGGGGATTGTGGAGGCCAGGTCATCTGATGCAGCACTCCATCACTCTCCTTCTTGGTAAAATAGTCCTTACACAGCCTGGAGGTGTGTTGGGTCATTGTCCTGTTAAAAAACAAATGATAGTCCCACTAAGCCCAAACCAGATGGGATGGTGTATCGCTGCAGAATACTGTGGTAGCCATGCTGGTTAAGTGTGCCTTGAATTCTAAATAAATCACAGACAGTGTCTACAGCAAAGCACCCCCACAACATAACACCTCCTCCTCCATGCTTTATGGTGGGAAATACACAGATGGAGATTATCCGTTCACCTACACCGCGTCTCACAAAGACACAGCGGTTGGAACCAAAAATCTCAAATTTGGACTCCAGACCAAAGGACACATTTCTACTGATCTAATGTCCGTTGCTCGTGTTTCTTGGCCCAAGCAAGTCTCTTCTTCTTATTGGTGTCCTTTAGTAGTGGTTTCTTTGCAGCAATTCGACCACGAAGGCCTGATTCACACAGTCCCCTCAGAACAGTTGATGTTGAGATGTGTCTGTTACTTGAACTCTGTGAAGCATTTATATGGGCTGCAATTTCTGAGGCTGGTAACTCTAATGAACTTATCCTCTGCAGCAGAGGTAACTCTGGGTCTTCCATTCCTGAGAGCCAGTTTCATCAGGTCGCTTGATGGTTTTTGCGACTGCACTTGAAGAAACGTTCAAAGTTCTTGAAATTTTCCGTATTGACTGACCTTCATATCTTAAGGTAATGATGGACTGTCATTTCTCTTTGCTTATTTGATCTGATCTTCCCATAATATGGACTTGGTCTTTTACCAAATAAGGCTATCTTCTGTATACCACCCCTACCTTGTAACAACACAACTGATTGGCTCAAACGCATTAAGAAGGAAAGAAATTCCACAAATGAACTTTTAAGAAGGCACACCTGTTAATTGAAATGCATTCCAGGTGACTGTCTCATGAAGCTGTTTGAGAGAATGCCAAGAGTGTGCAAACCTGTCATCAAGGCAAAGGGTGGCTATTTGAAGAATTTCAAATATAAAATATATTTTGATTTGTTTAACACCTTTTTTGTTACTACATGATTCCATATGTGTTATTTCATAGTTTTGATGTCTTCACTATTATTCTACAATGTAGAAAATAGTAAAAATAAAGAAAAACCCTTGAATGAGTAGGTGTGTCCAAACTTTTGACTGGTACTGTGTAAATATACACACACACACGGAACGATATAGAATATAGAAACGGTCAATAATACACATTAATAATGTTATTTTGGTAACTGTGGTTTTGGGTCTTTCGTTATGTGTAGCACATTTGGCCCCTTTTCAGTAAGCTGTATGCTGATGAAGCTGTGAAAACAAATTTCCACATGAGGGAAATAAATGTTATCTAATCTGATCTAATCATGCAGCTGGATGGCCGACTCACCAGACTTCATTTAGAAATGACAGCCAGTTTACTTCAGGTACTTGAAGGCATGCGTCGGTACTTTGGCCACTAGTAAGTATTTTTTAAACCTCCCGCTTTGGGCTGAATGTGTCAATCTGTAGTTCATACATGCATAATCTATGAGCAAAATTGCAGTTTTACCTCAGCTGTGCTGTGCCATTTTCCCTACATTTACCCCCACGTAGGCAAGCCCCCTAGCAATTCGAGTTTCAGTCCATGAGCTTCAGCCCCTCGCCATTTGAGTGACAGCTAGCAAGACGCACACACAGTAGAGAGAGAGAGAGAGAGAGCAATGACATGGTGCACATATCTGCCCATTTGTGACATAGTACGCAATTTTCGGGGACCACTTTTGGCTAAAAAGTATACAAAAGTACCATAAAATATCTTTAATGTACTTCCTATTAGGAAATGCACCTGATGCTTGCTCCTGGTAGGGCCTGTGCCAGGACTCAATGACCTCCGTGATAATCTTCTGACTCTGAATTCTCCAGACTCCAGCCCTACAATGCCTCTCATTCAAATCTGCCTCATGTCTGCAATGAGATGAACCACAGCTAAAAAAAAACTAACCCTGATGGTGCTGCTGACAACGTTTCATCTATGAAAATGAGGTTTGGGGATGAATGCAGTAAGTTAGTCTAGCTCTGAACTCTGAAATTACTATGCTATTTTTATTTCTAGTGGTAGTTACTGTACACACATTAATATATGTGAATACCAATTCTCATGTGTTTTATTGGAATCATATATGAATTTTCACACATCACCTAAGGGTCCAAATGAAATATGTAACTAACTAATTAAAACATAACCGCTTGGCAAAAGTAAACGTTTTGTAACCAGGATGTCGTCAGTGACATCTATCAACCTCAAACCTCCATGTTCATGTTGACTTGACTTTGCATAACTGTTTCTGTGCTGAGACAGTAGTGGTGGTGTGTTTGATGTTTGTCAGGTTTTCTCATAGATGTTGGAAGCAGGAAGGTCACTCATTGCATAAGAATGAACATTTTGGAGAAACTGAAAATTGGTCTGGTTTCATAAGATGTACTCAGATATGGGAAAAACTATAGCAAAGATTGCAATGTGAATTATAATAGTGAATGTGAGTTAGAGAGAGAAAAACACACAAACATTCTCACACGCTCGCACACACTCATGCACGCACGCACACACACACATACAAACACACATACACACACACCTGACACATGATCTTGATGTGTGAGACCCTCCTCCCTCTGTTGGATGCCTTGCTCTTCTCCTCAGTCAGAACAGACAGAACAAAGTCTCCAGGTTTGGACAGAGACTCACGCATCAGGAAGGTGCCCGGCTCATCCCGTTCCCATAGCAACTTCTCTGCGTTGGGGCCTGACATGTGTCCGTGATACCACCTGTATGGTGTATGATAGAGAAGGGGTCAATGAAGCTCTAATGGAGACATCACTATGCCCTACACCAGGGTTGGACAACCCTCCTCCTGGAGAACTGCTGTGTGTACAGGCTTTTGCTCCAGCCCTGCTCTAACACATGATTCAGCTAATCATAGTTATGATAAGCAGCACATAAAGCAGAAGCCGGTGTGTTAGAACAGGTCTGTATAGTACTATACTGTAAAAGTACGGTGTGCAGCCTGTTCAGTGCTACCGGACAGACGGTGAAAGCGAGCGTTAATGTACTGTAACTGTGTTGCAAAGTGGTAGAGGACTTTAATAAATGGTTGTGGACATTTTGGTTACTAATGTGTATTTACGGCCTGTACAGATGCACTGTATGTGGGTTTATGCAAGTATTTCTGTCCTGTGAGTATAGTGTGTGTGAATGTGTGTTTGCATGCATGTAACTGTGTCTGGGAGAGTTTACACTGTTAGTATGGAGATCGTCTCTGAGTGCTGCCTGCTGTTTAAATTTAGGCACAGTTCTCGATTTCTTCATCTGAACTTCCTGCTTTGCAGTCGGAAAATTCTGATGACAAGATTTCGTTGCTCAAGACAACAGGATATTTATAGCCTGAGCCTCACACAACCCCCCCTCTCCCTCCTCTTTATAACACTATGTTCTGTCATGTTCTTGGCCCTGGATGAATCTGTTTACCAGACAATTTATCACAGTATGAATAACTGTACATTCACAAAGTTATCTATCTCTGTAGAATGTACTAAAACTCTAACCCAGATAAGAATACTGCTATGTTGGGGGTGTCCTCCACTTGCATGAAATAATACTTCAGTTATCCTCCTTTCTAGGAATAGAGATAGACACAGTAGCGTGGATGCATCTGCCAAATTCGATATACAGTGAGGTCAAAGTATTTGGACAGCGACACTATATTTATTGATTTGCTCTGTACTCCAGCACTTTGGATTTGAAGTGATACAATGACTATGAGGTTAAAGTGCAGAATTTGAAGGTATTTTCATCCATATCGGGTGAACCGTTTAGAAATTGCAGCACTTTTTGTACATAGTCCCCCCTAATTCACTTATGTGTATTAAAGTAGTTAAGTTTAGGCCCCATATTCCTAGCATGCAATGACTACATCAAGCTTGTGACTACTTATTTGTTGGATGCATTTGCAGTTTGTTTTGGTTGTGTTTCAGATTATTTTGTGAACAATAGAAATTAATGGTAAATCATGTATTTTGTCTTTTTGGAGTCACTTTTATTGTAAATAAGAATATAATATGTTTCTAAACACTTCTACATTAATGTGGATGCTACCATGATTACGGATAATCATGAATGAATTGTGAATAATGATGAGTGAGAAAGTTACAGAGGCATAATTATCATAGCCTGACACATCTGCATTAACATTGAACTATAAAGCATACCATCACAGCAGAACCTGTGATATGGGTATCGAGAAAGAGATCAGAAAGACTAAAACAGAGCAAGACTGAGATGGAGGTTAGGAGAGGAAGGTAAGGTGGTTCTGGTCACTGTTTTCAAATGTGTCAAAACCTAAAGTTTCCAACCGCAGCAAGAAAGGGAAGTCAAACTGACAGAGGGAGAGAGAGAAAAGAGAGCGGCGAAAGGAGGGGCAGTGAGGGCAGAACATGTGGGATTTACACACGCACGCACGCATACGCCTCAAAGTAAAGGCCAAAGAATTACCTTTCCTTCTGAAAGCCTTATGATCCTCAACATAAACATTTAGCAAATTATTAATTGCAAAATGCCTGGATGTTAAATGTCTCAGGAGCATTTGATATGATCTGCTTCAGTTTGATAGACATGCAGTTTGAAAGAAGAGCACAGGCCTCTGAATGGTAAAGTTATGGGTTAGCGGTTTGAGGCAAGAGTACACAGACTTGACTGACTGACTCTGACTGACTCTGGTGGTATTAGGGGTAAAGGGTAAAGGGTAAAGGTTAGAGATGAGAGTGCACTGACCTCTCAGTGGTGGGGTCGGAGCAGTTGAGGGGGTATTTGAGCTCGATGATGGTGCCATCTTTGTCCTGCAGGATCCCGTTCTCTGCAGTGTAGTACTCCACCAGCTCGGACAACGTGGCAAACTTCTCCCCTCCATACAGGTCGTAGAAGTCCCCTGTGTTTTGGATACGGATGTGGGTCACCAGCTCACCCACCCTGGGGTCAAAGATCAGAGGACATTCATGGGCCAGTCAGTGACAGTAGACAATTCTTCCTAAGCTAGTTTTAAGTAAAAAAATATTTTTTAAAAAAAAGGAGAGAACGAGAGATGCAGTGTATCTGTACCTGACGGAGGGCAAGATAAGGAGAGAGGAAAGGACGAGTGAGTAGAGATGATATACTGTAAATCAAATTTGATCAAATCAATTTTTATTGGTCACATATTTAGCAGATGTTATTGCGGGTGTAGCGAAACGCTTTGGGTTAACATACAGTGCCTTCAGAAAGTATTCACACCCCTTGACTTTTTCCACATTTAGTTGTTAGATCCTGAAATTCAAATGTATTACATTTTATTAAATGTCGATTTTTTTTGGTCACTGGAATACACACAATACCCCATAATATCAAAGTGGAATTATGTTTTTCAAATGTTTGACAAATTATTTACAAATAAAAAGCTGAAATGTCTTGAGTCAATAAGTATTCAACCCCTTTGTTATGGCAAGCCTTAATAAGTTCAGGAGTAAAAATGTGCTTACCAAGTCACATAAGTTGCATGGACTTACTGTGTGCAATAATAGTGTTTAACATGATTTTTGAATGACTACCTCATTTCTGTACCCCACACATACAATTATCTGTATGGTCCCTCAGTAGAGCAGTGAATTTCAAACACAGATTCAACCACAAAGACCAGGGAGGTTTTCCAATGCCTCACAAAGAAGGGCACCTATTGGTAGATGGGTAAAAATGAAAAAAGCAGACGTTTAATATTCCTTTGAGCATGGTGAAGTTATTAATGACACTTTGGATGGTGTATCAATACACCCAGTAGCTACAAAGATACAAGCGTACTTCCTAACTCAGTTGCTGGAGAGGAAGGAAACCGCTCAGGGATTTCACCATGAGGCCAATGGTGACTTTAAAACAGTTACAGAGTTTAATGGCTGTGATACAGTGGGGAAAAAAAGTATTTAGTCAGCCACCAATTGTGCAAGTTCTCCCACTTAAAAAGATGAGAGGCCTGTAATTTTCATCATATGTACACGTCAACTATGACAGACAAAATGAGAAAAAAAAATCCAGAAAATCACATTGTAGGATTTTTAATTAATTTATTTGCAAATTATGGTGGAAAATAAGTATTTGGTCAATAACAAAAGTTTCTCAATACTTTGTTATATACCCTTTGTTGGCAATGACACAGTTCAAACGTTTTCTGTAAGTCTTCACACGGTTTTCACACACTGTTGCTGGTATTTTGGCCCATTCCTCCATGCAGATCTCCTCTAGAGCAGTGATGTTTTGGGGCTGTCGCTGGGCAACACAGACTTTCAACTCCCCTCCAAAGATTTTCTATGGGGTTGAGATCTGGAGACTGGCTAGGCCACTCCAGGACCTTGAAATGCTTCTTACGAAGCCACTCCTTCGTTGCCCGGGCGGTGTGTTTGGGATCATTGTCATGCTGAAAGACCCAGCCACGTTTCATCTTCAATGCCCTTGCTGATGGAAGGAGGTTTTCACTCAAAATCTCACGATACATGGCCCCATTCATTCTTTCCTTTACACGGATCAGTCGTCCTGGTCCCTTTGCAGAAAAAACAGCCCCAAAGCATGATGTTTCCACCCCCATGCTTCACAGTAGGTATGGTGTTCTTTGGATGCAACTCAGCATTCTTTGTCCTCCAAACACGACGAGTTGAGTTTTTACCAAAAAGTTATATTTTGGTTTCATCTGACCATATGACATTCTCCCAATCCTCTTCTGGATCATCCAAATGCACTCTAGCAATCTTCAGACAGGCCTGGACATGTACTGGCTTAAGCAGGGGGACACGTCTGGCACTGCAGGATTTGAGTCCCTGGCGGCGTAGTATGTTACTGATGGTAGGCTTTGTTACTTTGGTCCCAGCTCTCTGCAGGTCATTCACTATGTCCCCCCGTGTGGTTCTGGGATTTTTGCTCACCGTTCTTGTGATCATTTTGACCCCACGGGGTGAGATCTTGCGTGGAGCCCCAGATCGAGGGAGATTATCAGTGGTCTTGTATGTCTTCCATTTCCTAATAATTGCTCCCACAGTTGATTTCTTCAAACCAAGCTGCTTACCTATTGCAGATTCAGTCTTCCCAGCCTGGTGCAGGTCTACAATTTTGTTTCTGGTGTCCTTTGACAGCTCTTTGGTCTTGGCCATAGTGGAGTTTGGAGTGTGACTGTTTGAGGTTGTGGACAGGTGTCTTTTATACTGATAACAAGTTCAAACAGGTGCCATTAATACAGGTAACGAGTGGAGGACAGAGGAGCCTCTTAAAGAAGAAGTTACAGGTCTGTGAGAGCCAGAAATCTTGCTTGTTTGTAGGTGACCAAATACTTATTTTCCACCATAATTTGCAAATAAATTCATAAAAAATCCTACAATGTGATTTTCTGGATATTTTTTTCTCAATTTGTCTGTCATAGTTGACGTGTACCTATGATGAAAATTACAGGCCTCTCTCATCTTTTTAAGTGGGAGAACTTGCACAATTGGTGGCTGACTAAATACTTTTTTTCCCCACTGTATGAGAAAACGGAGGATGGATCAACAACATTGCAGTTACTCCACAATACTAAACTAATTGACAGAGTGAAAAGAAGGAAGCCTGTAAAGGAAAAAAAGTATTCCAAAACATGCATCTTGTTTGCAACAAGGTAATGTTATGTTTGGGGCAAATCCAATACAACACATTACTGAGTACCACTCTCCACATTTTCAAGCATAGTGGTGGCTGCATCATGTTATATGTATGCTTGTAATCGTTAAAGACTGGGGAGTTTTTCAGGATAAAAAAGAAAAGGAATGGAGCTAAGCACAAGCAAATTCCTAGAGGAATGCTTGGTTCAGTCTGCTTTCTACCAGACACTGAGAGAGGAATTTAGCTTTCAGAAGTACAATAACCTAAAATACAAGACCAAATCTTCACTGGAGTTGCTTACCAAAAGGACAGTGAATGTTCCTGAGTGGCCTAGTTACCGTTTTGACTTAAATCTGCTTGATAATCTATGGCAAGACCTGAAAATGGTTGTCTAGCAATGATTACATAAAATAACAATTAAATCTATTTGAATCCCTCTTTGTAACACAACAAAATGTGGAAAAAGTCTATGTGGAAAAGTTCAAGGGGTTTGAATACTTTCCGAAGACACTGTAGGTTGAGAGAAGGAGAGACAAAGAAGGAGAAAAAGAGATGGAGTGTACCTCTACCTGACAGAGAGAAAGGAGGAGAAAGAGAGAGATGGAGGATGTCCTAGCTAACGGAGAGAGAGAGAAGAAGAAAGAGAGAGATAGAAAGTGTTCCTATCCTACCTGACGGAGAGAGAAGGAGAAAGAGAGAGAGAGGATATCCTAGCTGACAGACAGAGAGAGAGAGAGATAAGGACAAAGAAAGATATGGAGTGTATTCCTACCTGACAGAGAGAGAGAAGTCTCCCTGGTTCTTCCTGCTGGGTCGGGCCAGGAAGCTGCCATGGACGCCTCGGGTCTTCAAAACAGACTCAGCCTCCACGCCAGAGATATCCCTGTGGAACCACCTGGATACACAGAGAGAAACACATTACACACATATACATACAGTCGTGGTCAAAAGTTTTGAGAATGACACACATACTAATTTTCACAAAGTCTGTTGCCTCAGTTTTGATGATGGCAATTTGCATATACTCCAGAATGTTATGAAGAGTGATTTGCCATGAAAATGAACTTAATCCCCAAAAAACATTTCCACTGCATTTCAGCCCTGCCACAAAAGGACCAGCTGCCATCATGTCAGTGATTCTCTCGTTAACACAGGTGAGAGTGTTGACGAGGACAAGGCTGGAGATCACTCTGTCATGCTGATTGAGTTAGAATAACAGACTGGAAGCTTTAAAAGGAGGGTGGTGCTTGAAATCATTGTTCTTCCTCTGTTAACCATGGTTACCTGCAAGGAAACACGTGCCGTCGTCATTGCTTTGCACAAAAAGGGCTTCACAGGCAAGGATATTGCTGCTAGTAAGATTCGACCTAAATCAACCATTTATCGGATCATCAAGAACTTCAAAGAGAGAGGTTCAAATGTTGTGAAGGAGGAGTCAGGGCGCCCAAGAAAGTCCAGCAAGCACCAGGACCCTCCTAAAGTTTATTCAGCTGTGGGATCGGGGCACCACTAGTGCAGAGCTTGCTCAGGAATGGCAGCAGGCAGGTGTGAGTGCATCTGCACGCACAGTGCGGCGAAGACTTTTGGAGGATGGCCTGGTGTCAAGAAGGGCAGCAAAGAAGACACTTCTCTCCAGGAAAAATATCAGGGACAGACTGATATTCTGCAAAAGGTACAGGGATTGGACTGCTGAGGACTGGGGTAAAGTCATTTTCTCTGATGAATCCCCTTTCCGATTGTTTGGGGCATCCGGAAAACACCTTGTCCGGAGAAGACAAGGTGAGCGCTACCATCAGTCCTGTGTCATGCCAACAGTAAAGCATCCTGAGACCATTCATGTGTGGGGTTGCTTCTCAGCCAAGGGAGTGGGCTCACTCACAATTTTGCCTAAGAACACAGCCATGAATAAAGAATGGTACCAACACATCCTTCGAGAGCAACTTCTCCCAACCATCCAAGAACAGTTTGGTGACGACCAATGCCTTTTCCAGCATGATGGAGCACCTTGCCATAAGGCAAAAGTGATAACTAAGTGGCTTGTGGAACAAAACATTGACATTTTGAGTCCATGGCCAGGAAACTCCCCAGACCATAATCCTATTGAAAACTTGTGGTCGATCCTCAAGAGGCGAGTGGACAAACAAAATCCCACAAATTCTGAGAAACTCCAAGCATTGATTATGCAAGAATGGGCTGCCATCAGTCAGGATGTGGCCCATAAGTTAATTGACAGCATGCCAGGGCGGATTGCAGAGGTCTTGAAAAAGAAGGGTCAACACTGCAAATATTGACTCTTTGCATAAACTTAATGTAATTGTCAATAAAAGCCTTTGACACTTATGGAATGCTTGTAATTATAATTCAGTATACCATAGTAACATCTGACAAAAATATCTCATAACACTGAAGCAGCGAACTTTGTGAAGACCAATACTTGTGTCATTCTCAAAATTTTTGACCATGACTGTACAGTATATACAAACCACACACACACCTGTCCACTGAGCCACATCATCTCTTTGATACTCAGTTTCTTCCCTCAGTGGGAAATTATATGAGACGTGGTAATAAAGATTAGTTAAATCACAGTGTGTCTGTTTAATCCCATTTCAAAACCCTGCATACCATTATCAGGTCATAGATTAACATAGTACTAGGTAGAGAGTAGTCTTCACAGCATTATTGCAACCTTTTTGAAGTTCACAAGTATACAATATTGTTTCAAGGCAAAGAACTAGCATAACATTTGAATGGTAAAGCCTGCATAAGGCCTAAGAGATGACAGACAGACCACCTACTTACAAACCCACAGAACACACCTCACCACAACGCACCAGCTTTTCATTCAGTGGCTACTATACTAGCTTATTCTACAGAACGACCTGTTACTAAGTACAGTGAGGGAAAAAAGTATTTGGTCCCATGCTGATTTTGTACGTTTGCCCACTGACAAAGAAATGATCAGTCTATAATTTTAATGGTAGGTTTATTTGAACAATGAGAGACAGAATAACAACAAAAAAATCCAGAAAAACACATGTCAAAAATGTTATAAATTGATTTCCATTTTAATTAGGTAAATAAGTATTTGACCCCTCTGCAAAACATGACTTAGTACTTGGTGGCAAAACCCTTGTTGGCAATCACAGAGGTCAGACGTTTCTTGTAGTTGGCCACCAGGTTTGCACACATCTCAGGAGGGATTTTGTCCCACTCCTTTTTGCAGATCTTCTCCAAGTCATTAAGGTTTCGAGGCTGACGTTTGGCAACTCGAACCTTCAGCTCCCTCCACAGATTTTCTATGGGATTAAGGTCTGGAGACTGGCTAGGCCACTCCAGGACCTTAATGTGCTTCTTCTTGAGCCACTCCTTTGTTGCCTTGGCCGTGTGTTTTGGGTCATTGTCATGCGGGAATACCCATCCACAACCCATTTTCAATGCCCTGGCTGAGGGAAGGAGGTTCTCACCCAAGATTTGACGGTACATGGCCCTGTCCATCGTCCCTTTCATGCGGTGAAGTTGTCCTGTCCCCTTAGCAGAAAAACACCCCCAAAGCATAATCTTTCCACCTCCATGTTTGACGGTGGGGATGGTGTTCTTGGGGTCATAGGCAGCATTCCTCCTCCTCCAAACACAGCGAGTTGAGTTGATGCCAAAGAGCTCCATTTTGGTCTCATCTGACCACAACACTTTCACCCAGTTCTCCTCTGAATCATTCAGATGTTCATTGGCAAACTTCAGACGGGCCTGTATATGTGCTTTCTTGAGCAGGGGGACCTTGCGGGCGCTGCAGGATTTCAGTCCTTCACGGCGTAGTGTGTTACCAATTGTTTTCTTGGTGACTATGGTCCCAGCTGCCTTGAGATCATTGACAAGATCCTCCCGTGTAGTTCTGGGCTGATTCCTCACCGTTCTCATGATCATTGCAACTCCACGAGGTGAGATCTTGCATGGAGCCCCAGGCCGAGGGAGATTGAAAGTTATTTTGTGTTTTTTCCATTTGCGAATAATCGCACCAACTGTTGTCACCTTCTCACCAAGCTGCTTGGCGATGGTCTTGTAGCCCATTCCAGCCTTGTGTAGGTCTACAATCTTGTCCCTGACATCCTTGGAGAGATCTTTGGTCTTGGCCATGGTGGAGAGTTTGGAATCTGATTGATTGATTGCTTCTGTGGACAGGTGTCTTTTATACAGGTAACAAACTGAGATTAGGAGCACTCCCTTTAAGAGTGTGCTTCTAATCTCAGCTCGTTACCTGTATAAAAGACACCTGGGAGCCAGAAATCTTTCTGATTGAGAGGGGGTCAAATACTTATTTCCCTCATTAAAATGCAAATCAATTTATAACATTTTTGACATGCGTTTTTCTGGATTTTGTTGTTGTTATTCTGTCTCTCACTGTTCAAATAAACCTACCATTAAAATGATAGACTGATCAATTCTTTGTCAGTGGACAAACGTACAAAATCAGCAGGGGATCAAATACTTTTATCCCTCACTGTATAGTATCACACGTCTGAGACGTAGGACTGATAATGCTTTCTAAATTAAAGGGAATGATTGATGATTGTAAATGTACAATCTATTATCTTTCTTTCGACAACCTCTCACTCGCAAGTGGACCATCACATTGATATCTGTTGCCAGGTTTCAGTGTAGATGTAGCTAGCAACACAAGACATGGTCAAGTTATTGATAGACTAACAGTAGGATGCAAATGTAGAATCAGTCAGAATTGGGCAACATTTCAAGAATTTGAAAAACTACTGCAAAATAGCTGGGAATTCTTAGAGTTTAAAAACAAAACGTTACGCATGAACACACAAGACAGCAGAAAAGACTAAAGGACAAAGTACTGATGGTAAAGGAACGGAGAGAACAAGGAAAAGAAAGAGAGAAGTTGACATCACGCGTTAGGCAAAGGCAGATCAAGACCAGGGTTGAGCAACTGAGTGTAAGAGTCTTGAGAGGGGGGAGTTCAACTCACCGAACCATTTTCACCTTCACTTCTTCTGGGCCCAAAGAGAAGGAGACAGGATAATGAGGGTACACTTACAGGTACAACCTCAAGGCTAGCAAATTGTAATGCATGGTCATGTAACAAATACTGTACATTGTAACTGAGACATCTTCATGCCCTTTCTAAATTTGCAACATCTTGCCAGTTATTAAGTAAATGCAAATGTACTCCTAAACAATCTTGTTTTACTTCCATTATCATCCCTTTCTCTCTCTCTAACTGCCTTCCTCCACACATTAGTTTGCTGTATTTCTCCCTTTATTTCTCTCATTCAACATCACATACGCAAAGACCACCCCTCCGATCAACCTGTCTTCCCTTCCTCTTTTACTCCCACACTCATCTGTTCATCAAACCTTTCCTCTCTTTCTCCTTCTCTATATATCTCACGTTAGGTAGAAAAGTAAACACATCTTACTGTTCTCAGCTCCTTCTGAAAACAAGCAACACTCTTGCTGACAGGTTCATATATGTCCCTCCCCTCTTTTCTCGTTTTCTCTCTCTGTCGTTCTGAGACACTCGCGCTCCTTCCTTCCTTTTTGTGGCTCTTTTCATAAAACAGTGAAAGCAAGAGACAGACAGGAACAATAATTGCTGACAGGCCGGAATCTCTTACAGATAGAGATACTTTATAAATGTTAACGCAATAAAAATACTTAGTATTCATCTTTTAAAATTGTACTATAACTCTCCTTGCCTCAATCTAATGTCACATCTCTATCCCCCCAGAATGATCATAGCAACACTAGTGTTTACTCTGAATATGTCATACCATACACTGTTCCTCAATTAGATAATGAACTAGAGAGAGAGAGAGCACCTTTAAAAGGTAAACTAAGGGTCTGCACACCACCACTAACAGGAATGAAAAACACACTAGCCCCTCAAGCATATACTGGTTAAACTATTCATAGATTTTTCTCTGTTCTTCTCATTCTCTCTCTTTCCTTCTAACCCACCTGTCCTCCACTCCTCCCCTCTTCTGTCTGTGTGTGTCTGTTCTCTTCTTCCCGCTGTGTGTGTGTGTATGTGTGCGCGCGTGTGTGTCTAACCATTTGTGTTTGATGCACAAAGGTCATGTTCGCATTACACTTCCTTATTTTCAGTAACAACTAGCAGCACACACACATAACTAGAGTCAGGATAGCAACTACACAACACTGTTAATGTGACAAGCAATACAACACGTGACCATGTTACAAAAAGAGGTTGGCTACATCTATACTAAAGTCTTGTCCACAGAAGTCTGTTAGAGCTTGAAACTGAAACTACTCTTCCCACAATGCAACAGCCAGCTCGTGTGGCTACGGAAGCAGCATAGCAACAAAGCAGGGCTGTATAACTTTACAGCTTGAACACGACTGCCTGTTCAAGTTAGTGTTACAAATTACAATATGACTAACATGCAAAGCAGCAGAGAGTAGCCGAGGGGTGGGATTTAAAGCTCCTGATCTGTAGTGGCTGGGGCCGAGAGCACCGTGTATCCTGCATGTCTGAATGCCTTTTTGTGTTTGGTGTGAGTTATATATAATATGTCAAATATTACCACATAAATGTTAAATACATTTGTTTTTTATACAGAGCCCCACCAAGGTGAGAAGACCGGAAGGAAGTGAGAGACAGAGACAGACCCACTTTTCTAATTAGGAGCTGAGAGAGGAACATCAGAACCCCATTGTGTTTTTCACACGGTAAAATCTACGATCTGAACACTAGAGGGGGAGGCTGATGAACCTGTGAAGTTTGTTACACGGGAAGACAGCCGTGAAATTCTCCATCTTTCTCTCTGCTTTTCAGGCTCTGGTGATACATGTACAGAGCTGAGAGCTGGTGGTGATAATGTATTTTCCCTGTTGAGTCATGTTGCTGTTGTATATCATTTCTAACACCCAAAAGTAATGACCACTTGCCACACAGATTCACACACACTGACTAATACACACATACCAAGTGATGACATACCTTCATCCAGTCACTCCTTCAGCATATGTACACACACTCACACACACTGACTAATACACATACATACACGTGTATTTCTCTCACCTAAAGTCCAAGTGATGATGACCTGCCTTCAATGAAAGGACACACACTCTCACACTGACTAGTAGTGATGGGGGAAAACATCGATACAGTTACATATTGGGCTATTATTTTTGACGATATATTGTATCACATCATTTTGACAATATCACAATATTATTTTTGCTTTAGTTGGCTGTACCTGCATCAAAACTCCAGTATTTTGTCCTTCATAGCTTTTTCTCCATCTTTTTTAAAATATGAAGTCAATATGGTTTCAGCACATTTATTTCCATGACTGATCAAAACTTGGGGAGCAATATGTTTGGAAAATCGAATCGCAATAAAATCCCAGTATCGAATCACAATACATATAGAATGGTGAGAATCGCAATACATATCGTATTGGCACCTAAGTATCATGATAATATCGTATCGTGAGGCCCCTGGCAATTCCCAGCCCTACAGGATAATACATACACCTTCCTAATATTGAGTTGCACCCCCTTTTGCCCTCAGAACAGCTTCAAATTCGTCGGGGCATGGACTCTACAAGGTGTCAAAAGCGTTCCACAGGGATGCTGGCTCATGTTGACTCCAATGCTTTCCACAGTTGTGTCAAGTTGGCTGGATGTCCTTTGGGAGGTGGACCATTCTTGATATACACGGGAAACTGTTGAGCGTGAAAAACCCAGCAGCGTTGCAGTTCTTGACACACTCAAACCGGTGCGCTTGGCACCTACTACCATCTCCCGTTCAAAGGCACTTCAATCTTTTTTCTTGCCCATTCACCCCTTGAATGGCACACATACACAATCCATGTCTCAATTGTCTCAAGGCTTAACAAATATTATTTAACCTGTCTCCTTCCCTTCATCTACACTGATTTGAAGTGGACATCAATAAGGGATCATAGCTTTCACCTGGATTCACCTTTTTGTCATGTAATACTGTGTGGAAAATTGGCATGTATGTAGAAAAAGATATGTTTAAAAAAAAGTGTCTAAAACAAGACTGCTTTTGTCCTCTGAAGGGAAGGGTGGGACACAGGAGGTTGGGTCACCTTAATTGGGGAGGACGGGCTTGTGGTAATGGCTGGAGCAGAATGGGTGAAATGGTATCAAATACATCAAACCCCCTTTTTTTATTTAACCTTTATTTAACTAGGCAAGTCAGTTAAGAACAAATTCTTATTTACAATGATGGCCTACCAAAAGGCAAAAGGCCTCCTGCGGGGACGGGGGCTGGGATTAAAAATCTAAAATCAAATAAAAATATCCTGTAGGTTCATGCTCTACAACATTCGGAGAGTACGACCCTGCCTTACACAGGAAGCGGCACAGGTCCTAATCCAGGCACTTGTCATCTCCCGTCTGGATTACTGCAACTCGCTGTTGGCTGGGCTCCCTGCCTGTGCCATTAAACCCCTACAACTCATCCAGAATGCCGCAGCCCGTCTGGTGTTCAACCTTCCCAAGTTCTCTCACGTCACCCCGCTCCTCCGCACACTCCACTGGCTTCCAGTTGAAGCTCGCATCCGCTACAAGTCCATGGTGCTTGCCTACGGAGCAGTGAGGGGAACGGCACCTCCGTACCTTCAGGCTCTGATCAGTCCCTACACCCAAACGAGGGCACTGCGTTCATCCACCTCTGGCCTGCTGGCTCCCCTACCTCTGCGGAAGCATAGTTCCCGCTCAGCCCAGTCAAAACTGTTCGCTGCTCTGGCACCCCAATGGTGGAACAAGCTCCCCCACCTCTTTAAGGAATACCTGGGATAGGATAAAGTAATCCTTCTACCCCCCCCTCCAAAAAAAAAACATTGTAAAGTGGTTATCCCACTGGCTATAAGGTGAATGCACCTATTTGTAAGTCGCTCTGGATAAGAGCGTCTGCTAAATGACGTAAATGTAAATGTAAATGTAAAACACACATGGTTTCCATGTGTTTGATGCCATTGCATTTACTCCGTTCCAGCCATTATTATGAGCCGTCCTCCCCTCAGCAGCCTCCACTGGTGAGGGATGGGTTTGAAATAAATAACAATCATTCTGTTTTATGTACAGTATGTGTGGAAATGGTCAAATGAAAAAAGAACAAAGAAAAAGACCCCAAGGTGAGAGCCATGTCTGACAGTAACTATTGTCAAAACAAAACTCTTCCAGGGCTATCACTTTGACTTGCAAATCATATTTCTCTTGCATGGACCTTTAACAGTGAGATTTAAATATATGTAAATACACTGAGTATACAAAATATTCTGTGACATAGACTGACCAGGTGAATCCAGGTGAAAGCTATGATCCCTTATTGATGTTACCTGTTAAATCCACTTCAATCAGTGTAGATGAAGGGGAGGAGACAGGATAAAGAAGGGGTTTTAAGCCTGGAGACATGGATTGAGCAAGTGTGCCATTCAGAGGGTGAATGGCAAGACAAAAGATTGAAGTGCCTTTGAACGCAGTATGGTCGTAGGTGTCAGGCGCACCGGTTTGTGTCAAGAACTGCAACGCTGCTGGGTTTTTCACATTCAACAGTTTCCTGTGTGTATCAAAAATGGTCCACCACCCAAAAGAAAATCCATCCAACTTGATACAACTGTGGGAAGCATTGAAGTCAACATGGGCCAGCATCCCTGTGGAATGCTTTTGACACCTTGTAGAGTGCAGGAGTCCAATTGAGGCTTTTCTGAGGACAAAAGCGGGTGCAACTCAATAATAGGAAGGTGTACACTCAGAATGATCAGCCAATGAGAACATAATGATTAGTACTCCCACATATTATTTGTAATATCTTTAAAATACATACATTACAGAAGGCTAGAGTATACATACACAAGCATGCGAGCGAGAACGCACGCGCACACACATGCAGACTAACAGACGTTTGTACTGCAGGTGTTAGAACAGTGGTTAACACCAGGAATTGCAGACACACAAACATACAGGTTATTGAAACAAAACACCTGCAGCAGTTTGAGTTGGGCTCTCTTCCCCTTTCACACCTGTGAGCTTCACATGCTAACTGTGTCTATAGATAGTACTTACCCACAAGACATTGAATGGACGTTTGCTCAGGTGTTCTAGACAGCAGTCCAGTCTCACCCTACTGAACCAGGGGAATAGATCCAGTCTCTACAACAGAGTGGAGATGAGCTAGTCTTCTGTCCCCCTCTACCTCTTCTTTCTCACTCATTTCCTCCCCGTCTCGCCCTGTTGTTCCCTCTCTCTGCATTTCCTTCTTGCTCTCTACAATTCCTCTGATTGCCCTCTCCCTCTTTCCCTCTCTCTCTCCCTCCCTCTCTCTCTCTATTCCTCCCTCTCTCTCTCTATCCTGATAAGTTATCAGCAGGCTCTATCACATCGCAGTCTTTTCTCCCGCCCTGTAATTTCCCCCAATTTTCTTAATTGCACCTCTGTCTGTCTGGGAAAACAAGTCTGTTCCTGTCTCCCTCTTCTTCTCTCACTCTCTCTCTCCGTCTTACTGTCCACCCGACTCTTTTATTCTCCTTCCCTCTCCTGCAAATCCACAGACCTTGTAGGTCAAATTATGACACGTACCATTGGTCATTACAATGTAATGTGCCCAGGTAATAATTCCCTCACATAATAAAGGACAAGGAAACAAGCTTCACAAACTGTTACCCTTTTTATTGTAGTTCTCAAAAGAAACTGTAACGATAAAAACAACAAGGTGGTAACCATAATAATATTCCAGAATGTAAAAGAAAACGTTAGACTAAGACATTTAATTAATTTAGAGATTGCCATCATTCTCAATGCCGTCCCGTGTGTCTAAACTTGTGGAGCTATTGCATGTCCTTATTTGGGCAAAAACGGGGCGAGGCCTTCGGGAACATGTGTGATGCAATTGTTCAAGAAGCCAATCAGGAATGTAGAGCTGCAGGATGGGGCGTGGCCGAGGAGAGGGGAGAGCCAATAACAGGCTAGTGTTATGGACCACCTGAGTGTACAGGTGAGGGGAGCAGTGAAGAGGGGGAAGGCGCAGTAACACAGAACCAATATTATTCTACTAAAGCATCCTCATCAGTTGATAGTTATTTACAGTCTCTCTGTGGGAAAGTATAGAGCTGTGTCAGGAGCAGTGTGCCCAGCTACACACACACACACACACACACACTCAGAAGAGGTACACACTCAGAAATGGAATGGGCAGAACAGACATAGTTCTAAATTCCACATGATTTCACATTTACCCACTGATGCACAATTGAATTGTACATGTTGATATCGAATTGAATTCTGCATACCCATAGAACCACGAGTCCACATATTATAGAATCTTTACTTGGAGTGGAAATGTTCAGTCTACCCATTCTAATTCTATGGGACAGAGCCAGGTACACAGCTGTCTATTTTAGAGACAGGGTTGGGGAAAGATACAGTGAAAACAACCTCTGTGTGAAGGTTAGACACATAACAGACAGACACAGAGACAGTGCTTCAGTTCATTAGGTTGATACTGTAGAGAAGGTGTGTGTTCCCAGTGGAGAATAGAGACTGTGTTCCTCCAGGTGTCTTTGGGTGAAGAGGAAGCAGTTGTAGTCTGCTGTGTGTCCAGAGAAGAGGTGTTGGGGGGTACAGACCTTACTCTACTGTCCAGAGTGTGAGTTTTGGTTTGGGAACAGGAGAGGTGCAGAGTGGAGGTGAGATGAGGGTCACTCTCTGATTCCTTAACACGGGAGGGAGGACGCCTAGGGGAGGACTGGCGGAATTGGTCAGCGTGGCACCTGCATCTGCTGCTGTGTGGTCTGTGATTGGCTCTGGCCAGTGACCTCTGACCCCCGGCTGGCCAATCGGCTGAGGATGTTCCTCTCCGACATCTGTAGCCTCACGGCGACGGGTGGTATCCGGGCGATGGTTGCCGGGAGACGGGTGACGTCAGCCTTCATGTCGCTGAGAAGCTCCTCAAGCTGTTTGAGAACTGAAGGAGAGAGGAAGAGTTACCACCACCACCACAGTCAAATAACCAAAGGGATGGAGAGAGGGAGAGAAATAAGAAAAAGAGAAAGATGATGAAATGGGTCAGAAAAGCAGAGACAGAAAAGTGAAAATGAGAAAGAAAGAGAGTGAGTCTGTGTGTAGCCTACCTTTGTGCAGTACTGCGTTGGCAGGCTTGTTCCCTGACATGGACTCCTTGCTGAGGTGTTGGTGGGACTCGGCCAGACACTCCACCTCACTGAAGCGGGTGTTGAGGGCCATGGAGGGGTGGGCTGGGTCCTCAGACATGTTCAGGTAGGCTGCCCTGCGAAGCTGCTCCTCAATCACCAACGCCTGCTCCAACAACTAGAGACGGAGAGAGAGATAGAGAGGGGTAAGAGGAGGAGAGAGAGAGACAGAGAGAGAAGTAAGGGATATGACAGGAGGAGAGAAGGAGAGGGAAGAGGTAGACAGAGCGATTAACAGAAAGGAAGAGAGAGTAGGAGAGAGGGATGGCTGAACAGACACTCAGAGAGAGAGAGAGAGAGAGAGAGAGAGAGAGAGAGAGAGCGAGAGAGATTAAAGAAGACAGAGAGTGGATCAATAGACAGAAGCAGCCATAAACATCAAGCCATCCCAGCGCACCTTAAACCTCCTAGCCAGGAACTTGTTCTTGATCTCCAGGAAGTTCCCTCGGCTCATCTCCCCCTTGAAGGGCTCGTTGAGGATAGCATACTTCACGTCGCTCTGCACGTCCTGCCAGCGAGCGTAACCGTGTCTGAGAGGCGCCACGTCAAAGGTCAATACATCACAATGATTCAGTCCTCCCACCAAACCTCTGACCTGCTGAGTAGTGCAGTGGTCTCCAGCCCTGGTCCTGGAGAGATACAGGAGTCTATAGGTTTTAGTTCCAGCCCAGCACTAACATACCTGATCCAATTAATAACATTCTCCTCGACACTTTGATTAGCAGAGTGATGTTGGTACAGAGTGAAAGGATACTGTATGATGCCAGCCAGCAGCCAGTAGTCATGGCGACGGTGCCAGATCTCAAATGTCTTTTTGGTGACGGTCGCTGCCCTCTCCTCGTTCTGCCACAGAGAGTGGAGCTCTGGGAGAGAGAGAGAGATTGAAAATGAACAAAGGTCAGTTTTGCATCCCCCTGCCCCCCAATGGTTAAAGTTAGGGAGTTGGGGAGGGTTAGCTGATCCTAGATATGTGTGTGCACCTGTGAATCCTCCGTCTGCAATGTTGAACATGAACCTCTGCTTGGTAGCCTTCTTCTTCTCCTCACTCACATTCACCGCCACCGCTGCTGCTGCCACTGATTCTTTAGCGTTCTCTCCATTCTGCAGCTTGCCAGACTCCTCCGTCTTCACACCATCTTTCTCCTCTTTTTGCTCTGAAGGGAGGAAGAATACTGGGTAAGCACCATATGTTTGTTTGTGTGTGTGCGCGTACATGTGTGTATGGAACGGAAGACCCTACCTTTCTTGTTCTCTGCAGGAGGACTGGTGTCCATCTCCTCTTTGCTCTCCTCCACTATAACCGATTGAACACAGGTCAGAGGTCACAACCACAGGAGACATGACCTTCATACAGTATCTGTATCACCCTGACTGTCCCGACTGACCTTTAGGTTTGGCCTCCTCTGACACTGCTGTGGCCTCTGACCCTTCACCCGTGACCTCTGTAGGGGAATCCTTCTCCTTCTCCTCCTCTGCCGTCTCTTTTGGGGTTTCCTTGGTTTCCTTTTCTTCAGTCTCTTTCTTCTTCTCCTCTTCTGTGTCTTTGTCCTTTTCTTTCTCGTTCTTTGTCGTGGAGGACTCTCCCTCCGCCTCTTTCCTTTCCGAGAGTTTTTCTGTCTCGTCTGGGATTTCAATAATCTGCGAGGAGGAAAAAGGGGTTAGGATTAGGGTTGTGATGGGATGACACTGATGATGGTGCAGTATAATCTAATAAAGACTGCTCACCTCTGGGTCTTCTGTCTTGCTGTGCGCCCTGCCGTCCTTTTCTGCCTCTCCCTCCTTCTTTACCTCCGTCTCCTTGCCAGTGTCTTCAGACTTAGTGAGGTCCTCTGTTAGCGACAGAGAGAAAGGCAGAGAAAAAGAGAGTGA
Source organism: Coregonus clupeaformis (assembly GCF_020615455.1). Classification (NCBI taxonomy): domain Eukaryota; kingdom Metazoa; phylum Chordata; class Actinopteri; order Salmoniformes; family Salmonidae; genus Coregonus; species Coregonus clupeaformis. The sequence goes on from NC_059220.1 coordinate 54,188,407, forward strand.
GTGAGAGAATGATTGAGCATATTTTCATTTTACTGTGTGTTGGGCTGGTGTGTGTGTGTATGTGTATGTGTGTACCTGGGGCGGGGGTGTTGGGCTGTGTGTCAGCGGGGGTTCCAGTAGAAGGTGTTTTGACGTCCTCTCCAGCAGCGATGGCTGCCAGCCTCTTGTTCTCCTCCAGCTCCATCATCCAGGGCATGGACCACTGGCCGTTCACATGCTCAAACTCCTGCACCTGGACATCAATACAATCAATACATACATAAATTAAAACAAAACAATACCAAATGCTGTAAACAAACAAAGAAACGACATTGCTTACTTTCTTCCTGATCAATGACATCACACCGATGCGAGTAAGGACATGTTGCCGTGACAACCCCTCCCGTGGAACCCCATCAGCGAAAGTCTCCGCTCCGTCAGCCCCCGGCTCACAGAGATGACGCATGAAGAGAGAGACATACGCCCTGAGAGGGAAAGATGAAGGGAGAGAGAGAATACTGTTATACGGACCCCTGGGAACACACACACATACTTAGACTGCACACACACAGACTCACTTGAACTCTTTCTCAGACTTCCCCCTGAGGTCTCTGACCAGCCACTGGGTAGTGAAGGCATCCTGGGGAGGCATCCCATAGCGCATCACTGCATTCAGGAAGGCCTTCCTCTGGCGCGCATTGAAGCCCAACACCTGAGAGAGAGGGGGGGGGGGGGGGTTAGAGCAACATACACACTGAAAGAGTCAAAAGACAAGTGGTAAAGAGAGAGAGGGAAAATGTGCAGGCAGAAATGGACATGGAGAAAGAAAATACTGCTTGTAGAGGGAGATATGAAGAGAACAATGTGTCGATTTTTATTTTAAGAGTGACAGATGGAGGGAGACTGATAGAAGCTGCAGTCTGACCTCGATGTTGCCTCCCACTCTGGCCAACAGGGGGGGCAGTGGTTTGTCCCTTTCGTTCCTCAACCCCTTGCGGCTTGGCCTGCGGGAGTTGGCTGGTTGGAGGGAGAAACACAGGTCATGGTAGTCTCACACAGAAAATACACACATATAAATGTGTACTGACACACACACACAATTTGTCCTGCAATAGAGTTGGGGTAAACCCGCTACGTCACTATATGAGATTTTGATTTAATGATCCCTCAAAACAGCATGGAATTGTGTGCTATTTTACTCCTCTACCGGATGTTGTTTTAGCAAAGCCTTTGCAATTTATACAACCAATTGCAGATAAAAGTTGCAGACAGACCTATTTGAAATAGTGTACCATAAAATGTGACATGATAAGGGATTCAAACCCTGTATTGTCAGAAAGACATACATTGATACATTGTTGCTACATCATCAGTGAACTTGCTGGAAAAATTCAGAGCAAGGTGGCAAAGGTGTGTATCATTAGTTCACACCTTAGCAAACAGTCTCAAACAGTTGCGAACGGAAAACGGTTTGCTACGTAGCCTAAACAAGAGTTTCTATTGAAAAAATTCAGGAAGGTCCCTCTCCGTTTTGTTCCTAGTGAATACATCCCTGATATTAGCGAAGGTTAGCTGATAGCTAACTTTAACTATTTGCACATCGTTACAACACAGTATATAGCCATAATATGACATTTGAAATGTCTCTATTCCTTTGGAACTTTTGTGAGTGTAATGTTTACTGTTCATTTTGTATTGTTTATTTCACGTTTGTTTATTATCTATTTAACTTGCTTTGGCAATGTAAACATGGTTCCCATGCCAATAAAGCCCTTTGAATTGAATTAGTAGCTAGCATATTCACAGACGATGCTGCAACTCCTCGCTATGTCCGGTCTTGAAAGAGCACTCACTCACTGACCGTAGCTATCGAAACGGGCAGATGATCGAAAGGAACACCTCAAGAAAGAAAAATGTAACCGCCAGTAACTACTGTATCTGTCGCGCTGTAATAAAATCCGTTCTGAATGTTCTGTGCCGCGAACGTCAACTGAGACATCAGATTAAATTTCTGTCAACGCGTTTACTGTTTAGCATGGAAATATGTACGATTATGACAGGATTAAGAGTCGCTGATTCAGGCAGAAATCTGAGATCACTTATTTTATTTTATTTACTATGGTGGCGCAATCGGTAACTCATCTGCCGTTCAATTAATGGTTCAAACCCAGACCACATTTCTGACTAACATCGTATTAATTATTGTTTTGCAACCAAATCGCTTCTTTATATCGAATATATATTGTCTTTCTTACAGAATACATACACACATAAATGTCCTGGATTTGTGTGTGAATTTCATCAATGGAAATGTTGTTCCAACAATGTAAATAAAAAGGTATTCTACACCAGAATTTTTACCTGCAATCCTTCCATTTCAAAACACTTGTAGTTTAACCAAATGTCATGTTGACCACAATCACATATTAACTTAACAATTATTGGATATCCATAAACTCAATGAATGGATGTAATCATACGTGCATTCAACAGTTTCATCTAATTATATGTATGAGCGCTACACTATAAACTTCAAAATAACTACAAAAAGTGAAGAATTTTAACAGATCCTCAAAAAGAACATGGATGATTCACTGTACAGAATTGATACATTGTGTACATTTAGCTGCCCTCTCCTACTAGTCGATGCAGGAGTTAGTCTGTTTCTGTATAATATGTAGGTGCAGTTTGAAATACGTTAGCATGGGACATAGCTTCGTAACACTCCAGATAGAAACGTACCTTAACCACAGATCTATATTCGGATTATTCTATCCTCCAATCCTAAATTAACCATTAGGGGGATTAACAAATATCTAACCCTGTATCAGTAGTTGGGGTTTACCGCCCTTTCTAAAAGCCTTCGGCCATAAAGGATTGGGTTTGTGCTTCTGCTTACTTAGACTTGTTGTGTGGAATAGTCTCGTACTATTATTATAACTGAATTGGCCTGTTACAACTGCTTGACAGAATCAGTCGCTCTCTCTCGCGCTCATTCTCACACACAAATGCACACACTCTTTCACTTTCTGTCATTTGCACGAAAACACACAAGCAAGGACTAATCCGAACTGGCACACACACAGATTCATTTATTCGCACGGACACGGACACATACAGCCATTCAGAAAGTATTCAGACCCTTCACTTTTTCCAAATTGTGTTACATTTTCAGCTTTGTTCTAAATTTTATGAAATAGTTTTTTCCCCCTCATCAATCTACACACAATACCCCATAATGACAAAGCAAAAACAGGTTTTTAGAAAATGTTGCTAATTTATTAAATATAAAAAACGGAAATATCACATTTATGTAAGTATTCAGACCCTTTACTCAGTACTTTGTTGAAGCACCTTTGGCAGTGATTACAGCCTCGAGTTTTCTTGACGCTACAAGCTTGGCACACCTGTATTTGGAGCATTTCTCCCATGGTGAACCTTTGCCCCAGTCTGTGTTCCTGAGTGCATGTTAAAGCAAAAACCAAGACATGAGGTCGAAGGAATTGTCCGTAGAGCTCCGAGAAAGGATTGTGTCGAGGCACAGATCTGGGGAAGGGTAACTAAATATTTCTGCAGCATTGAAGGTCCCCAAGAACACAGTGGCCTCCATCATTCTTAAATGGAAGAAGTTTTGAACCACCAAGACTCTTCCTAGTGCTGGCCGCCTGGCCAAACTGAGCAATCGGGGGAGGAGGGCCTTGGTCAGGGAGGTGACCAAGAACCCGATGGTCTCTCTGACAGAGCTCCAGAGTTCCTCTGTGGAGATAGGAGAACCTTCCAGAAACACAACCATCACTGCAGCACTCCACCAATCAAGCCTTTATGGTAGAGTGGCCAGACGGAAGCCACTCCTCAGTAAAAGGCACATGACAGCCCGCTTGGAGTTTGCCAAAAGGCACCTAAAGGACTCTCAGACCATGAGAAACAAGATTCTCTGATCTGATGAAACCAAGATTGAACTCTTTGGCCTGATGCCAAGCATCACGTCTGGAGGAAACCAGGCACCGCTCATCACCTGGCCAATACCATCCCTACGGTGATGCATGGTGGTGGCAACATCATGCTGTGGGGATGTTTTTCAGCGGCAGGGACTGGGGGACTAGTCAGGATCGAGGGAAAGATGAACAGAGCAAAGTACAGAGAGATCCTTGATGAAAACCTGCTCCAGAGCGTTCAGGACCACAGACTGGGGCAAAGGTTCACCTTCCAACAGGACAACGACCCTAAGCACACAGCCAAGACAACGCAGGAGTGGCTTCGGGACAAGTCTCTGAATGTCTTTGAGTGGCCCAGCCAGAGCCCGGACTTTAACCCGATCGAACATCTCTAGAGAGACCTGAAAATAGCTGTGCAGCGATGCTCCCCATCCAACGTGACAGAGCTTGAGAGGATCTACAGAGAAGAATGGGAGAAACTCCCCAAATACAGGTTTGCCAAGCTTGTAGCGTCATACCCAAGAAGACTCAAGGCTGTAATCGCTGCCAAAGGTGCTTCAACAAAGTACTGAGTCTGAATACTTATGTAAATATAACATTTCAGATGTTTATTTTTAATAAATTTGCTAACATTTCTAAAAACCAGTTTTTGCTTTCTCATTATGGGGTATTGTGTGTAGATTGATGAGGGGGGGGGGAAACTATTTAATCCATTTTAGAATAAGGCTGTAACAAAATGTGGAAAAGGGGAAGGGGTCTGAATACATTCAGAATGCACTGTAATCAATATGAATTCATGACAATAGTGTTTGTTACCTTCTGATCGCTCATCAAAGTCCTCATCTCCCTCCTCGGAGGCCACAGAGTAATCTGAGTTGTTGTCAGACTGATCCTCCTGCCAATCTGCTTATAGAATGGAGAGAGAGGGGCGGGGAAGAGACAGGATTAGCCAATCAGAGAGTTTTAGGACACAGACCGCTCTGTTTTCAGGGGAGAAGGAAGAGAGAGTGAAGAATAGATACAATCACAGAAATTCACTTCAACCAACTTCACAAGAAAACTAAACTAGTCAATACCAAAGTCATTAACAGGGTTGGGGTCACATTCTTGTCAGTGGGCAATTTTCAAACATAAATTTAATTTTAATTCACTTCCTGAATTGAAACTGGAATTGACCCCAATCTTGTTAGAGACAGATAGGAGAGAGTACTGAGACAGCAGGAAGGAAACATCATGCCCACGCTTAATCCTAGAATACTACTAGAAACACCTAAAAAACACAGAGGACAGATGGGACATGGACAAACATGTAATACGAACACAAACCATTAACACACACACACAAAACACACTCACATGCTCCAATATAACACCAAAGATACACACTCCTATCCCACACACCTTACCTACCACACACATAAACACATGTCCACATCCACACACACAGAGTAGGTAAAAAAGGTTGCATTCTGCAGCGTTGTTCTGTACCCCGTCTACTACCTCGTTCCTCCTGAGAGCCGTCGTTGTAGTTGACAGGCTTGCGGGTCCTCTTGCCCTTCCCCAGGTTACGGGCCAGGTCCTCCTGCTGCTGCTCATAGTGGTGTCTCAGCAGCTTCTCCCAGTAGTCTGGGTCTACGGACTCCTCCTGTTTAATCACCTCACGCTGCACCTCCTCCTCCTGGACACACACACACAGGTTAGCAAGGATGGAAGAACTCGGTTTACAAACAAACACACAAATAAGAAGTGTAATAACACACACTCTCAGAAGTATGGGTCATCTCTCCTGTTCATCACCTTCCACAGTATCTCTCACACACACACACACCTCCTCCTCCTCATCCTTGACGACGTATTGGGCCACTTTGAAGGAACTGAGGTACTCGTTCATGCTCTGGATCTCTGTGTCCTCGGTTGACTCTGACTCCTGGTTCCTGTCCAGCAGTCTGTCTATGGCCTTGTCATCATAGTGGATGACCTGGCTGTCATCCTCCTTGTTGTCCCCTGAGACAGAGAGGGACAAGGAAAGAGAGAGGGACAAGGAAAGAGAGAGGGACAAGGAAAGAGAGAGGGACAAGGAAAGAGAGAGGGACAAGGAAAGAGAGAGGGACAAGGAAAGAGAGAGGGACAAGGAAAGAGAGAGGGACAAGGAAAGAGAGAGGGACAAGGAAAGAGAGAGGGACAAGGAAAGAGAGAGGGACAAGGAAAGAGAGAGGGACAAGGAAAGAGAGAGGGACAAGGAAAGAGAGAGGGACAAGGAAAGAGTGTGTAAGAAAGAAAGACTGGAGAGGCCACACCTAGTTTCCCAGGTCTAAATCAGTCGTTAGTTTGAAGGAAAAGCAGCAGATACAGTGGGGAAAAAAAGTATTTAGTCAGCCACCAATTGTGCAAGTTCTCCCATTTAAAAAGATGAGAGAGGCCTGTAATTTTCATCATAGGTACAAGTCAACTATGACAGACAAAATGAGAAAAAAAATTTCCAGAAAATCACATTGTAGGATTTTTTATGAATTTATTTGCAAATTATGGTGGAAAATAAGTATTTGGTCAATAACAAAAGTTTCTCAATACTTTGTTATATACCCTTTGTTGGCAATGACACAGGTCAAACGTTTTCTGTAAGTCTTCACAAGGTTTTCACACACTGTTGCTGGTATTTTGGCCCATTCCTCCATGCAGATCTCCTCTAGAGCAGTGATGTTTTGGGGCTGTAGCTGGGCAACACGGACTTTCAACTCCCTCCAAAGATTTTCTATGGGGTTGAGATCTGGAGACTGGCTAGGCCACTCCAGGACCTTGAAATGCTTCTTACGAAGCCACTCCTTCGTTGCCCGGGCGGTGTGTTTGGGATCATTGTCATGCTGAAAGACCCAGCCACGTTTCATCTTCAATGCCCTTGCTGATGGAAGGAGGTTTTCACTCAAAATCGCACGATACTTGGCCCCATTCATTCTTTCCTTTACACGGATCAGTCGTCCTGGTCCCTTTGCAGAAAAACAGCCCCAAAGCATGATGTTTCCACCCCCATGCTTCACAGTAGGTATGGTGTTCTTTGGATGCAACTCAGCATTCTTTGTCCTCCAAACACGACGAGTTGAGTTTTTACCAAAAAGTTCTATTTTGGTTTCATCTGACCATATGACATTCTCCCAATCCTCTTCTGGATCATCCAAATGCACTCTAGCAAACTTCAGACGGGCCTGGACATGTACTGGCTTAAGCAGGGGACACGTCTTGCACTGCAGGATTTGAGTCCCTGGCGGCGTAGTGTGTTACTGATGGTAGGCTTTGTTACTTTGGTCCCGGCTCTCTGCAGGTCATTCACTAGGTCCCCCCGTGTGGTTCTGGGATTTTTGCTCACCATTCTTGTGATCATTTTTACCCCACGGGGTGAGATCTTGCGTGGAGCCTCAGATCGAGGGAGATTATCAGTGGTCTTGTATGTCTTCCATTTCCTAATAATTGCTCCCACAGTTGATTTCTTCAAACCAAGCTGCTTACCTATTGCAGATTCAGTCTTCCCAGCCTGGTGCAGGTCTACAATTTTGTTTCTGGTGTCCTTTGACAGCTCTTTGGTCTTGGCCATAGTGGCGTTTGGAGTGTGACTGTTTGAGGTTGTGGACAGGTGTCTTTTATACTGATGACAAGATCAAACAGGTGCCATTAATACAGGTAACGAGTGGAGGACAGAGGAGCCTCTTAAAGAAGAAGTTACAGGTCTGTGAGAGCCAGAAATCTTGCTTGTTTGTAGGTGACCAAATACTTATTTTCCACCATAATTTGCAAATAAATTCATTAAAAATCCTACAATGTGATTTTCTGGATTTTTTTTTTCTCAATTTGTCTGTCATAGTTGACGTGTACCTATGATGAAAATTACAGGCCTCTCTCATCTTTTTAAGTGGGAGAACTTGCACAATTGGTGGCTGACTAAATACTTTTTTTCCCCACTGTACTACGGCCTCCGACAACAGGAATGGCTACCTGTTTGGAGTGGACTGATCTGGTTATGGTTAGTAGTTAGTGACTCACCCTCTCCCAGCTCGTACTTGAACAGCTCCTCTGTTCCAAACTTGAGGATGTCATCCAGCTCCTGTTTAGACATGGAGCCTGTCTTACTGCCCAGCCCAGGACGTACCACCAGGTGGGTCAACATCATCTTCTTCTTAGCCACCTGGAGGAGAGGAGGATGAGAGGGGAGGATGAGGAGAGGAGGAGAGGAGGAGGAGAGAAGAGGAGTTAGTGTGTCTTTTACCTACCACTATGTATGAGTCTGGTAGGCTTTGGTATACTGTGTTTACCTGAGTGATCCTCTCTTCCACAGACGCCTTGGTAACGAAGCGATAGATCATAACCTTCTTATTCTGACCAATCCTGTGAGCTCTGCTGAATGCCTGAGAGAGAGAGATGGGAAGAGATTGGAAGAGGAGAAGTGAGCAGGAGGAGAGCGTCAAGTGTGTGTGTGTGTGTGTGTGTGGTGTGTGTGTGTACCTGGATGTCGTTGTGGGGGTTCCAGTCAGAGTCGTAGATGACGACGGTGTCGGCGGTTGCCAGATTGATGCCCAAACCTCCCGCTCTGGTAGAGAGCAGGAAGGCAAACTGAGGGGCGCCAGGAGCTGAGGAGAGAGAGATAGAGGGAAGGGAGAGAGAGGGGAAGGGAGAGAAAGAGGGAGGGATACAAAGAGGGAGGGAGGAGACAAAAGACAAATAGTTACTTCCATTTCATATTTTCACAGTTAAAGTTAGTGTTCCAATTGTGCTGTCGTTAGTGTATCCATGAACCCATGTGTGTGTGTCTCACCATTGAAGCGGTCGATGGCCTCCTGTCTCATGCCCCCCGTTACACCTCCATCAATCCTCTCGTACTTATAACCCTCGTTCTCCAGGAAGTCCTCCAGCAGGTCCAACATCTTAGTCATCTACCAAGAGACAGAGACAGTTAGTGTGTGTGTGTGTGTGTGTGTGTGTGTGTGTGTGTGTGTGTGTATGTGTGTGTGTGTATGTGTACCTGAGAGAAAACGAGCACTCTATGTCCTCCCTCCTTGAGTTTAACCATCATCTTTTGCAGCAGAGTCAGTTTCCCAGAAGCCCTTGTGAGGGCACTGCCCTCGTACATTCCGTTTGGAATCTTTGGCGCCTCCTGCAGGAGATCAATCAATTAAACATCAGTCAATTAATGAATTAAAACTCATCAAGTAGACTGCATGCTGATCAAAGCCTCTTAACACATAATATAACCAACAAAATCATAAACATTCAAGACAACATTTACTCGTGTACAAACACACACACAAATTGATGCCCTCCATCAAGCATCAAATCAATGGTATGGCCCATGTCTCAGATAATGGGTTTGGATCGTACCATTGCAGCTCCGGGGAAGAGGTAGGGGTGGTTGCAACACTTCTTGAGGTCCATGACCACGTTGAGCAGGGACACTTGGTTTCCTCCTCCGCGGGTGTTCAGGGCGTCAAAGTTACGCGTCAAGATGAACTTGTAGTACTTCCTGCATCACACAATTAAATTAATACCAGAAAACAAGAAATAGAAGCCAACATGAGACTTCTGCAACACTACACTACTGACATTCAAACCTCTCTTATTTTCTATACTTCTCCACTCATTAGCATGTGCTAGCACTGATTGTACTGCACTGTTGAGGAAGCTATCAAGTAAGCATTTCACTGCACCTTTTATACCTGCTGTAAACTGTGTATGTGATGAATCCAATTTGATTTGATTCCTACAACCATCCTCCCCTCCACCCTCCCCTCTTCCTCCTCATCACTCACTTCTGCATGGGGCTAAGCTCCACTCGTACGATGAGCTCAGTCTTGGAGGGCATGTGTTTGAAGACGTCAGCCTTCAGTCTCCTGAGCATGTGTGGTCCCAGCATGTCATGCAACTTCTTGATCTGGTCTTCTTTGGCGATGTCAGCAAACTCCTCCAGGAACCCCTCTAGGTTACTGCAGAGCAGAGGGAGAGAAGCGGGGTCAGTTTGTACCTCATAGGGGTGACTTTTGTTATTGTTTCGGTTACTGGATTTGTTCAAAAAGAAACATCAGGACCACAAAACACTAAGCAATAGCAGCACTCACCCCCCACACACACAGTAGTGTAGGCATACTGACTTGAACCTCACTGGGGTGAGGAAGTTGAGCAGGTGGAAGAGTTCCTCCAGGTTGTTCTGTAGAGGTGTACCAGTCAGCAGCAGCTTGTGCTGGAGAGGGTAGTTATTCAGAATCCTAAAGAACTACACAGAGAGAGACAGACTTTTATACTTCAGCTGCCCTCTTCACAAAATGGGGTGATCTCTCATCTTTGAGTGGTTATAACCATAGCTATACTAATAACGCTGTGTTCAGTATGCAACGATATGTCATACTATAATGGTTATGGTACTGGTTATGACTATAATGGTTATGGTACTGGTTATGACTATAATGGTTATGGTACTGGTTATGACTATAATGGTTATGGTATTGGTTATGACTATAATGGTTATGGTACTGGTTATGACTATAATGGTTATGGTACTGGTTATGACTATAATGGTTATGGTACTGGTTATGGCTATAATGGTTATGGTACTGGTTATGACTATAATGGTTATGGTACTGGTTATGACTATAATGATTATGGTACTGGTTATGACTATAATGGTTATGGTACTGGTTATGACTATAATGGTTATGGTACTGGTTATGGCTATAATGGTTATGGTACTGGTTATGGCTATAATGGTTATGACTATAATGGTTATGGTACTGGTTATGGCTATAATGGTTATGGTACTGGTTATGGCTATAATGGTTATGACTATAATGGTTATGGTACTGGTTATGGCTATAATGGTTATGACTATAATGGTTATGGTACTGGTTATGGCTATAATGGTTATGACTATAATGGTTATGGTACTGGTTATGACTATAATGGTTATGGTACTGGTTATGGCTATAATGGTTATGGTACTGGTTATGGCTATAATGGTTATGGTACTGGTTATGGCTATAATGGTTATGGTACTGGTTATGGCTATAATGGTTATGGTACTGGTTATGGCTATAATGGTTATGGTACTGGTTATGGCTATAATGGTTATGGTACTGGTGTGTGTCTGACCTTTGACTGGTTGTTCTTCAGCCTGTGGGCCTCATCCACCACCAGACAGGCCCAGTCTATGGAGCCCAGCACAGCCTGGTCTATAGTGATCAGCTCATAGGACGTCAGCAGGACATGGAACTTCACCGATGAGTCTTTCTGCAGGGGGCAGACAGAGAGGGAGGGGGCAGAGGATTAGGGGGTAAAAATAAAGATAGAATGAGGGAGATAGAAAAAAATCAACAACAGAAAACATGACTGTACATTATCAGTCTTTCCCCATCCTCCCATCCCATTCGTCACTCACCTTCATCTTAGAGGCCTTCTTGCCCCCCCGGATGGCATTGCCCTCGAAGGAGAACTCGTTCTCTCTGATGACGGCTCTGCTGTCCTTATCTCCTACGTAGGTCACCACGTACATGTCCGGGGCCCACAACTCAAACTCTCTCTCCCAGTTAATGATGGTGGACAGGGGGGCGCTCACCAGGAACGGGCCCTTGGAGTGACCCTTGAGGGGTGGAAGGTCAGGGATTAATAGGCGAGTGAGTAAAACACTTCAGTTGAATCAGAAAAGGGAATTGCTTAAGTCCGATTGACATGTCCGGCCCTTATCCCCTAACACTCAACTGATAATTCACGTAGCTAGGTATTTAGCAGTAGGGTAATAACTCAACCTATCCTTCTGATAAGACTAGGTGGAGTTTTCCTTGTATTTGTCCCGCCCTGCCTTTAGGACAGAGTCCCTCTTTTTGGACTAGTCCCCTTTGATGGGCGGTTTTATTGTTCGTCCAGGGTTTGCCACTACCCCCACTGAATGAAATTATTGACAGGGGCAGGCAGACTGGACAAGAGACACAAACTTACATACACACAGGATCTCTCTCTCTCTCACATACACACTCAGAAACACATCGCTGTGGAATCAGATGACTACATCCTTTTGCCTATCCAGCACACACAGACCCCAACACAGACCCCAACACAGACCCTACCAACACACCTCTTTGTAGAGTGAGTAGAGGAAGACAGCGGTCTGGACAGTCTTGCCTAGACCCATCTCATCAGCCAGTATAGTGTCAGTGGCCTGAGCCCAGGAGAAGCGCAGCCAGTTGAGGCCCTCCAGCTGGTAGGGGTGCAGCGTTCCCCTTGTAGTGTCCAGGTAGTCTGGCTGATAGTCAAACTTGATGGTGGGCTGGAGGGGAAGTGGAAGATAAACATCTTAATTTACATCATAGAGCAGAATCATGAATCAATGTCAATGGGAGATTTGGAAGATTCACATGAAAAGGAACAAGGAAGTACCCGTACTTACATCCACCACAGGGTTAGCAGGGGGTTTCTCACTCTTCTTCACTTTAGCTATCTTCTTCAGCTTCTTAGCGGGCCTGCCCTCATCTCCCAACATCAACTCTCTGAAGGAGAGAGAGAGAGAGAGAGAGAGAAAGAGAGAGATGGAAGAGGGGGTAGGTAGAGAAAGATGCAAGACAGGAAGAGGATTAGATTACTGCTATAGGTTACTATTGGTTGCTATAGGCAGAGATGTCGGCGTTTGTGTGTGCATGCATGGGTGAGTGTGTGCATGTTCGTGTGTGTGTGTGTGTGTGTGTACCTGTGGTTCCAGTAGGTCTGCTTGTATTGGTCGTACTCTGGGATGTCCATCTCCTCACTCTCCCAGGAGGCCTGGTCATAGGCCAGATCCCTCCACTTGATCAGGTAGTGCATGTTGTTCTTCTTATCCACACTGGAGAGAGGAGGAGAGGGGAAGTAGAGAATTATGATATTATGGTGATGCACATTTTATCATTTACATCTGTAATGATACAAATAGGATACAGAGGTTTTTAAAAAAAACATTTGCTATTTTTACAACAAAAAAACTGCCTTTCCTTTACAGAACTGACTTTGACACGCCTGTGTTAGGAGGTAGTATGTTACCTATACTGTGGTGTGTTAGCGTGTGAATCCCAGGTGTGTGTGTTAGCGTGTGTATCCCAGGTGTGTGTGTTAGCGTGTGTATCCCAGGTGTGTGTGTTAGCGTGTGTATCCCAGGTGTGTGTGTGTTAGCGTGTGTATCCCAGGTGTGTGTGTATCCCAGGTGTGTGTGTGTGTGTTAGCGTGTGTATCCCAGGTGTGTGTGTGTGTTAGCATGTGTATCCCAGGTGTGTGTGTGTGTGTTTTTGTGTGTGTGTGTTAGCGTGTGTATCCCAGGTGTGTGTGTGTGTTAGCATGTGTATCCCAGGTGTGTGTGTGTGTGTGTGTGTGTGTGTGTGTTAGCGTGTGTATCCCAGGTGTGTGTGTGTGTGTGTGTGTTAGCATGTGTATCCCAGGTGTGTGTGTGTGTGTGCGTGTGTGTGTGTGTGTGTTAGCATGTGTATCCCAGGTGTGTGTGTGTGTGTGTGTGTGTTAGTGTATGTATCCCAGGTGTGTGTGTGTGTGTGTGTTAGCATGTGTATCCCAGGTGTGTGTGTGTGTGTGTGTGCGTGTGTGTTAGCATGTGTATCCCAGGTGTGTGTGTGTGTGTGTGTGTGTGTGTGTGTGTTAGTGTATGTATCCCAGGTGTGTGTGTGTGTGTGTGTGTTAGCATGTGTATCCCAGGTGTGTGTGTGTGTTAGCATGTGTATCCCAGGTGTGTGTGTGTTAGCATGTGTATCCCAGGTGTGTGTGTGTGTATCCCAGGTGTGTGTGTGTGTTAGTGTGTGTATCCCAGGTGTGTGTGTGTGTTATTGTGTGTATCCCAGGTGTGTGTGTGTGTGTGTTAGTGTGTGTATCCCAGGTGTGTGTGCTCTACCTGTGGTTGAGGATGCGGTGGATCATGAGCCACTCCATCTTGACTCCGTAGCGGTAGAACTCCTCCTCCATGTGGACGTACAGGGGGTCCTTGTTCTTCCTCTTAGTGCTCTTGTCATCGTCCCCCTCCCCTCCGAAGTCCACCAGCGGGGGCTCGTCCATGTCCGTCTTCCTCTGGTAGTTACGGAACATCACCTGGCAGTTCAGCTCCAACTGGAGGAAGGGAAAATAGTGAGAAGGGAAAAAGATGAGTCTACTCTCTATCTAGTACATAAGGCTGTTGTGGTGACCGTATTACCGCCACACCAGCAGTCTTGACCGCAGTAAAATTCCACGTGACCGTTGAGTCACGGTAATCTCCTTTTATGCACTCTGGACATGCTTTGGTAGTACCCAACTTGATAACTACCATCAGGTCCTAATGATCTGGTACTCAGGGCTCTATTGTCCCTCTACCCACTCTGACATCAATGCAAATGCATTCGAAAATCACATCAAACACTTATCATCAAAACAGTAAGCCTATCATACATTTAAAACTCACCTCACTGTGATGGTCAATTTGAAGAAAGAAGTTCAACAGCAGGTTGAAACAGTGTAAAACATGGTTGTTGTGGATGTTGTTTGAAATGGACAGCGCTTTCTCAGGTGATAATTTTTTCAAAACCCCATTCGCATATTAGAGTTTATGCATATGCATAGGCTTATGAGCCCAAGCTCGACAAAAAACCTGAATTAAAATGATGATGTACATAGCCAACCGCATATTACACATGGCAGAAAAACATAAAACTGATTTAAGATGTCTTTGGTACATAATTGGTCTAGCCTATAGTCCAAAATTAAACAAATTCGATTGTGCCTTTGAGTGTGGGCTGTATTATTATGCGTGGAGTGAAATAAGTGTTCTTGTATTTCTTTCTCAGCTGCTCATATTAAGCACATGCTCTGCTATAAAATCGAAGCAGTCTGATTTCTAAGATATTCTACGGTTTTATCATTCACAACTAAAGTTGCCAAATAACTATTGAATCTAGCATATAGCACCATTTTCAAGTAATCACTTTTACGCTCAACATATCCACTTCATATGCGCACTCGCTCCGTAATGAGAAAAATATTATTTCTATTTTATTCAGCTAATTTCAATGATATTCTTCTTACTATAAAATCATATAAAATAAAATAATGGCATGTCAAACCTACTGTCAAACCTACTCCTGTTCCCTCCCACCGGTGCTCGATGTCGCCGGTCTACTAACCACCGCCCCTGGCTCCTCTACTACGCACACCGGCTCATCATTTACTCCGTGATTAGTCCCCCTTTATTTAGCCCTCAGTTGTCATCAGTCATTAGGTGGTATTGTTTTCTCTCAGGTTCAGTACGCTTCTCATGTTTGTTATTTTGTATCTTTTCATTATTAAACTCACCTTCTGCACCTGTTTCCTGACTCCTGGCATATACGTTACACATATCTTGTCAGCTAAATGAACAAGCCTACACTCATAGAAAAAAGGGTTCCAAAAGTGTTCTTTGGCTGTCCCCATAGGGTAACCCTTTTTGGTTCCAGGTAGAACCCTTTTGGGTTCCAAGTAGAATCCTCTGTGGAAAGGATTTTACATGGAACCCAAAAGTGTTCTACCTGGAACCAAAAAGGGTTCTTCAAAGGGTACTACTATGTATGGCATGGAGCATAGACAGATAACATAGGCCTACAGTAGGCCAACTCATATTATGTTCACCTGAAATACATTTTCTTCATATCATAATGTTTCTTTAGACCTGACTAAAATAAATAATGGATTTATTGTGATGGTGTACATTAAATTGGTTTAGTATACTTTTTTTAATGTAGATGTTCCAAAGGTGCACATCAGCGGCTGTATGCGTGGAGGCCTGGAGATGCTAAATGTGTTTGTTAATTAACAGTCAATTACCGTGAGACCGCCAGTCTTTTGCATGACAATAACTGACTGACAAAATGTAATGGCCGCCACAGCCCTAATTGAGCCTGCATATTGCTGGTTGTGTGTGTCACCTGTAGCTCCTGGACCCAGGAGCAGTGCCAGTAAGACATGTTGCACCACTTGACAAAGAACTGCCTCTCTGGTCGGCCGGCCAATGGGACGGGGTCTGGGGCCTCGGCCGGGAGGTCCAGGGGGCGGGGCACAGGTGTAGGGGGTGGGGGTTCACCCCACTTCCAGGTCAGAACCTTCTGGACTTTACCCTTCATGCCCGGGCACTGAGGAGGGAAATTCAGGAACAATCAGATACACATTCACAAAGAAATACACTGCTCAAAAAAATAAATGGAACACAAAATAACACATCCTAGATCTGAATGAATGAAATAATCTTATTAAATACTTTTTTCTTTACATTTACATTTACATTTTAGTCATTTAGCAGACGCTCTTATCCAGAGCGACTTACAGTTAGTGAATACATACATATATATATTTTTTATTTAATTTTTTTATACTGGCCCCCCGTGGGAATCGAACCCACAACCCTGGCGTTGCTCTATCAACTGAGCTACATCCCTGCCAGCCATTCCCTCCCCTACCCTGGACGACGCTGGGCCAATTGTGCGCCGCCCATGAGTCTCCCGGTCGCGGCCGGCTGCGACAGAGCCTGGATTCGAACCAGGATCTCTAGTGGCACAGTTAGCACTGCGATGCAGTGCCTTAGACCACTGCGCCACTCAGGAGTGTATTTGCATATTTCCGTTAGGGAACGCCTACTCTGAAATAACCCAATGCACCCTTTCACTCCTTCTAAACAACGCACTTTTTGGAAACTTTGGCAAAGGGTAGCGTCTACAATACGCTGTCCACTCTGTTACCGATTCTAGTTTTGGAAAAAAGAAAACTGTATGGAGATCAAATGTTTTTCATAGATTAGAAAATTAGCAAAATGTCAGCCAACATTTTTTGAATTAGAGCAATTTGATGCTGAAGAGTGGCCCAAACTTCCACTAGAAGTTGCAGCAAGCTCATTGATGGCTACAATAATAATTTGTCTGCCGTTATTTTGGCCAAAGGCTGTTCAACCAAGTACTAGTGCAGTGGTGGCAAAAATAAAATTGGTTCTGAAATGTTGAAAATCCTAAAACTAAATTTTTTTTCCATTCAACTTATTTTAGAAGAAATAGGGAATTATCTGAGAAACGTGCAACAGTGCCAATTTATCTGTCCAGAACTGTACGGGACATATCACTCTCACTCTTTACATAGTTGAATGTGCTGACAACAAAATCACACAAATATTATCAATGGAAATCAAATTTATCAACCCATGGAGGTCTGGATTTGGAGTCACCCTCAAAATTAAAGTGGAAAACCACACTACAGGCTGATCCAACTTTGATGTAATGTCCTTAAAACAAGTCAAAATGAGGCTCAGTAGTGTGTGTGGCCTCCACGTGCCTGTATGACCTCCCTACAACGCCTGGGCATGCTCCTGATGAGGTGGCGGATGGTCTCCTGAGGGATCTCCTCCCAGACCTGGACTAAAGCATCCGCCAACTCCTGGACAGTCTGTGGTGCAACGTGGCGTTGGTGGATGGAGCGAGACATGATGTCCCAGATGTGCTCAATTGGATTCAGGTCTGGGGAACGGGCGGGCCAGTCCATAGCATCAGTGCCTTCCTCTTGCAGTAACTGCTGACACACTCCAGCCACATGAGGTTTAGCATTGTCTTGCATTAGTAGGAACCCAGGGCCAACCGCACCAGCATATGGTCTCACAAGGGGTCTGAGGATCTCATCTCGGTACCTAATGGCAGTCAGGCTACCTCTGGCGAGCACATGGAGGGCTGTGCGGCCCCCCAAAGAAATGCCACCCCACACCATGACTGACCCACCGCCAAACCGGTCATGCTGGAGGATGTTGTAGGCAGCAGAACGTTCTCCACGGCGTCTCCAGACTCTGTCACGTCTGTCACGTTCTCAGTGTGAACCTGCTTTCATCTGTGAAGAGCACAGGGCGCCAGTGGCGAATTTGCCAATCTTGGTGTTCTCTGGCAAATGCCAAACGTCCTGCACGGTGTTGGGCTGTAAGCACAACCCCCACCTGTGGACGTCGGGCCCTCATACCACCCTCATGGAGTCTGTTTCTGACTGTTTGAGCAGACACATGCACATTTGTGGCCTGCTGGATATCATTTTGCAGGGCTCTGGCAGTGCTCCTCCTGCTCCTCCTTGCACAAAGGCGGAGGTAGCAGTCCTGCTGCTGGGTTGTTGCCCTCCTACGGCCTCCTCCACGTCTCCTGATGTACTGGCCTGTCTCCTGGTAGCGCCTCCATGCTCTGGACACTACGCTGACAGACACAGCAAACCTTCTTGCCACAGCTCGCATTGATGTGCCATCCTGGATGAGCTGCACTACCTGAGCCACTTGTGTGGGTTGTAGACTCCGTCTCATGCTACCACTAGAGTGAAAGCACCGCCAGCATTCAAAAGTAACCAAAACATCAGCCAGGAAGCATAGGAACTGAGAAGTGGTCTGTGGTCACCACCTGCAAAACCAGTCCTTTATTGGGGGTGTCTTGCTAATTTCCACCTGTTGTCTATTCCATTTGCACAACAGCATGTGAAATTTATTGTCAATCAGTGTTGCTTCCTAAGTGGACAGTTTGATTTCACAGAAGTGTGAATGACTTGGAGTTACATTGTGTTGTTTAAGTGTTCCCTTTATTTTTTTTAGCAGTGTATATTGTGTAGAAAATACCTTCTTTGTCAATCGTGTCAACACTACATATTGCATTTCTATTTCTATCTGCAATCTTCCGTCATTATACATTTAAAAAACAATGGCAGCATTAAAGAGATCGGAAATTAGAGTTAAATGCCAGTTGTATAGCTGACTCAACTCAAATCAATAATTCCATATGATGTAGGTGTATCCACCCACACACATATGACAGAACATGTTCTCTTTAATAATAATGTACATCCAACACCCATACGTTGAGATTCTCTCTCTCTCTCTCTCTCGGTCTGTCTGTCTGTCTGTCTGTGTGTGTGTGTGGCAGCAGGGCTCACCATGCAGCGTGGGCAGATCCATTCCCCGTTGGGTATCTCAGGGAGGGGGGGGTTGAGACAGTGGATGTGGTAGGAGGAGGTACAGGTGTCACAGCACAGCAGCTCTCCTCCATCCTTACACACCCTGCAGAACTCTATGTGATGGTCATCCTCCTCCTCCTCCACCCATCCCTCATCCCTCCCCACCTCCTCGTCCTCCCCTTCTCCCTCAGACAGCTCCTCTCTGGCCTCCCACTGGATCCCCTCTTTCTCCTGCAGGGAGGGACAGAGGAACAAAAAGAGAGTGGGAGGGGAGAGCAGGAGGGTGAGGGGGGGACAAGAATGTGGGAGGGGTGTGGTGGAGGGGGTAGTGAGAGTGGGGGGGGTGTTGAGAAGAAATGGGAAGAGAGGGGAGTGGAACGATGAAGGGGAAGCGAGAGTGGAACCGGGGGAGTGAAAGATAGGAGGAGAGAAAAAGGTCAACATCAAAAATAGGATATCACACCCATCTTTAATCATTAAAGAGAAAATACATAGAGTATATACAAGCAATATGGTGTCAACTCTACCTAGCCATGGGTTGGACTATGGGCTGACTTCAGACTGGGTACATTGTGTACTTACACAGTGGGGGCAGCTCCACTTGCCCTCGGGGGCCTTCTCCATGTCAGGGTCCAGACAGACCATGTGGTAGGCCCTGGGACAGGTGTCACACAGGATGATCTCCCCTCCCTGCTGGCACACCTCACAGTAGTCCTGGTGGTCTGTCTCATAGCCGTCACCATCCTCCTCAACTGGAATGGGAAGAGGGGAAGTTAGGAGGGAGGGGGATGGTACATGATGATGGTCCTGTTAAAAACATCTAATATTATCAGATGATTGACTGAGAGCCAGATCCTTGGTTTCAGCCCAGAGCAACTACATCTGATTCCTCTAATCACACGATCATCAACAACATAATTAGTTGAACCAAGTGTACTAGTGCTAGACTGGAACAAAAGCCTGCACCCCCTATAGCTCTCCTGAACTAAGGTATGTAACTGACCACTGGTCTAAATGCTATAGCCCCAAGCACAGTAAAAGACACAGGTGTTCTAACACCTCCACTACATGGAATGAGAGGTCAAGAGATGACAGTTGCGTTTCCATGCCAACCTTTCTTCTTCTTCTTGGCGGACTTGGCCTTCTTCTTGGAGCGGCTGCTATGGCTGTTGGAGCCGTCCGACACTTCAAAGGTCCCGTCGTCAAAGTCACTCTCCACGTCAAGCTCATCCTCCTCGCTCTGCAACAACACAGGGAGAGAGAGAAACAGACACAAAGATACAATGATAGAATTGTGGGACAGAAGTATGGCAAGGCTTACTGCATATCAGTTGATTCTCAGACAAGTTAGTGTTCTTACTGAGGATCTCTTCCTCTTGCTGTTGAAGCCTCCCAGTTTGATCTTGAGCGGAGCCACCTTCTTGGCTTTGGGCTTGGGGGCAGGCTTAGGGTTGGGCTTGGACCTCCTGCGAGCATTGGGGCCTGCAGAGGGAGACGGACAGAGTTAAATGATCCCCTTATTCTACAACAACGAACCACCAACAATAATATTATACATGCTCCCTCCATCAGCATTCCTCTAACTTGTTCCTCACCTTTGCCCTCTTTGGTCTTGGCCTTGCGGAGTGGGGGTGCGGGCGGAGCGGGCACAGCTACAGGTATGGAAGCGGGTGCAGCTGGAGAGGAGTCTTTAGCGGCACTACCCCCCGCCCCAGTATCCCCTCCTGCCTCTGCCCCTGCCACCACCATGCTTTCCACGGCCGCAGCCACGTTGGCAGCTGCCAGGGCTGCGTTGGCACTGGCACAGCCCTACAGAGGGTTAGACAAGGCAGGATGGAAATCAGGACCGTTGCTATAAAGAACATGCAATCATAGTCAAAATAAATGTGTAATGTATTGTAATAGCAATGTAATGTCATGTAATAGCAATGTAATGTCATGTTATAGCAATGTAATGTCATGTAATAGCAATGTAATGTCATGTAATAGCAATGTAATGTAATGTTATAGCAATGTAATGTCATGTAATAGCAATGTCTTGTATTGGGTGTGTTACCTTCAGAGGGTTGTTGGTGCTGAACTCCCTCCACTTGGCCATCATCAGAGTCATCATCCTGGACACAGCGATCTTGGGGTTCTTGGCTGCGATGAGGGGTCTGGGGAAGTAAGGCCAGAGGAGAGACAGAGGTTAAGTTTGGGGCACTCTATGGGGGGGCCGGCAGAAAGCCGATGTTTGCGGTTTTCAAGGATACAGTATTTTCAACCTAACTTCCATTTCCTCTGAAAAAACGGATGTGGGGACTCTGCTCAAGTGTCTTTTTACGCCTGCTACGTTAGTTTAAGTTTGGGGTAGAAGTAGGGGCAGTTTCAGACTGGTCGTAGCTAGCTCAGTCACACAGATATGAAGTAACTTTCTCCCCCGATCCACAAATGCTGCGCTATCCAGATGAAGTGGTACTGAAACCTGCTGCAGTGGAAACAGAAGGAGAATAGCAAAAAGCAAGTAGAAAACATGAGACGTGAGAGAGGTGTGTTAACCTGACAAACTGGCTGAAGGCCTTGTAGTTGGTGATGGTGGTGTAGTCCTTCTGAGTGAAGACATGGTCTATGTCCTTCATGCCCCAGTCCTCCAGCAGCTGAGTCGAGCTCTTGGGCTCCTGGAGAGTGGGAGGAGTTAGGATATCATTACATTCAGGGTCACTTAGAAACTTAAGTGCATTGCAGGGGCTGCTTCAAAGTCTAAACAGGGAACAGCTCCAACGTCTCCCTTGTACAACCCACCCACACCACCTACATCCTCTTAGCCTTCATCCTCACCTGGCTATCTTCTTCTTCTTCATCTTCATCATCATCATCTTTCTCTAGTTCTGGTTCTTTGCGTTTACTCTTGGAGCTGGATGAGCCTCCTCCTCCTTTCTCCTTTTCTCCACTTGTCCCTCCTCCCTTCTTCTTGTCTTTGGAGGAGCTGGAGCGCTTCTTCTTCTTCCCCCTCGGGGCGTAATCACTTCCCTCGCTTTCTGACCTGGCCCTACCTCCTCCACCCTCTTCCTCCTCCCTCGCTACTTGCTCTACTGCTAAGAGGGGTTCTGGTGAGCTGACTGGCACCTCCTGAGATAGGAAACAAAATGAGTCAATTTAGATGCAAATACGAAGAAAAATAAATCTCACAAATGCTGAAAATTGATACTAAGGTCAGGTCAAAAGGTAAGGGTCAAAGGCTAGGGGCTATCCATATTATTATTATACTTCAAAATGCATTTTCCCTCCCAACTTCCTTGGAGCAATCCCTGATATCTGTGACTAGGCTACTTCATGTAAGGGAGGATCATGCCCATCCTACCTCTCTGACAGGTCTTGGTCTCTTGCTGATCCTGCTCTCACGGCTCTTCTTGGCTTTCTTCTTCTTCTTTGACTTGGTGGGGACCTCGATGTCAGACGCAGCCTCTTCTGGTTCCTCCTCATCTGCCGTTGGAAATGGTACAGGAATTGATTGAATAGAATGCATAATTGATTGAGATAATTATGAGATAATTCTATTCATTAAAAAAAATATTCATAGATTACCGAGGGATTTGTATAACATTTTGAAACTGTCAACTCCAGACAAGCTTTATTGACAGCGTTTTGGATACATTTTGATGGAAAGATATGCAGTGCACGCCAGTTGCCAGTACAGTACCGAACAGAGGCATGACTCGTGTGACTTTGCCAGCAAATGGTCGTGGACGCAACTTCTAACAACAACAAGCATGCATTGACAGCGCAAATCCTTACGCACTCTCTATAGGTAGCTAGCTAGCTTGCTATCAAGTTTGCCAGCTAGTGTAGAAGCAAAACATTCGGCTAGCTAGCAAACTGGGCTGCCTAACGTAAATTGTCACTACTAGTACAAGACTAGAGTAGCTAGCAAATTAGATAGCTAACTAGCTAACGTAACGTTAACTAACGTTACCAACCTGCATGCTTGTTCTGAAAAAATTGATCGCTGTCTTACCATGTGCAAGTGCCGTAGGTCCCAAGTCTTCCCTCTCGTCCTCGCTTCCCGACATATTTCAATAATAATTAATTTCAATTAAAAGCGAGCTAATCCCTCCGCCGAACCTTGCCCGATCTTGTGAGGGAGGAGGGCAAATGACGTGTGGGTGGTGGAGAATGGAACGGGGGTGTCCTGAGGAGGGGGGAGCGCTGTAAGAAGAAAACATTTTTTTGCTTGAATGAGCAATCCTATTGGTATTTTTCGCTTAATAATAAGTATTTATTATATTGACAGGTCAAGGGGTGACATGTTAACTATCTAATTACATCGAAAAACATTTGTTTTCAATTGGCATGCCTATGTCCACACCGCACAGGAAGCTGTAGCAATGGACACCCGTCAATCATCGTGTATTGAATAGATATATATATATTATAGCACTTCTCTGGAATACTGCCCCACTCGCGATACAAACTCAATTTAGGCTAATTTACAGTTACAGTCAGGGTTCAAGTGAAACCCCTAAGACTTGTGAGAAACTTACTGTAGTCCCTGTTAGAGATGGGTTTCCTTCGTGTAATAATTGTCTCTCAGAAATTGTATTAGTCTTTAATATAAATTAATGAGCAACAATATCCAGCGTAATACAATGTGTCGTTAATGACCCCGTAAAACACGTTGCACACTCTCGGTCCCCCTTCTCTCCCCCAGCCTCAGTGGCTAGCAGAGCTTAGCTAACATCTTCACAAACACACAAAGGGGGCAGACATCCCAGAATAATCCCCCCCTCCTCCGTTCTGTAACACTCACACAACTCTGCATAGTTACCTCGCAACGGCCAGACCATAATACTCATCCTGCACACACCTCCCCCCTCTACACACACACACACACACACACACACACACACACACACATGCTCATGCACGTACACTTCTACTGCACACACACCCTTCCCCTTCAGTCCCAGCCCCTTAGCAACCCCGTTGTCATGGTGACACTCCTCCTCCCGCCCGCTCTCTGACAGACCATAATACTCCAGCCACCAATATCCCATAATAAACACAACTCCTAAAAAGAGAGAAGAAAAAATACCAGTCACATGGTCTCCAGGGAAACTCCAGGCCACTGGTGACAGACCATCATATTCACAGACTGTCCACCTGGCATGTGTACCACTGCACCCAGAAGACCTATGGAAGCCCACACATAGGCTAGGCTACCACTGTGCCTATGCACTTACAGACTGCACTCACAGTATAGGACTGCTTTATAACACTTGTATGGGAATAACTATAGGCCCACTGTACTGAAGTACATGGTACACATGGCTTAGTCTTAAATACACACATCAACATAACACAACAGGTTTGCCACACACATGTGATTGTTCAGGACACACAGGGAAACCAGCAACATTTGCTGCTTGTGTCAATGATGGACTGCTGTGTCACATGTTAGGCACCTGTCTCTGGACTCAACAGAACAATTTATGAGATGGCACAGTACAGTTGGGGTCTATTGTCCCCATAGCCCTCACAGCCTACCTTATGCATGCAGTGCTGTGGACAGGTAGAGGAAACTAGAATGTGAAACAGGGTCAACATTGCATTGACCCCCACAGATAATTCAACCATATAGAAGAGCATCTAAAGCAGTGGTTCCCAACCAGGGGTACTAGGACCCCTGGGGGTACTTGGCCTATCCACAGGGGGTACTTAAGACTGAAGATTCATCAGACCATAGGCCTACTGGTAAAATGCACAAGAGGGGGTTACTTCAGGGGTACTCCGGGCAGAGCAAAATTCAGTTGGTGGTACAGTAGCTGAAACAGGTTAGGAACCACTGATCTAAAGTATACACAGATGCATTCAGTCTTGAATTGGGCAACAGATGGTCAATAGATTGCGTTGACCAGGGATGTTAATGTTTTGATGCCGTATGCAAACACTACCTGACAGCATCGGTATGTTCACGCAGACAGAAACATTTAAAACACCTTGTGACAACTGCTGATATAAAAAGGGCTTTATCAAATACATTTGATCGATTGATTAATTGACTTATACCCTAATCTGTTATGACTGAATCAGGGATAAGAATCAAGTCAGTATGATCTGCTAATTAGAGCATAACGAGGTAGTGGGTTCGATCCCGGCCATATGTAAAAATGTATGCACACAAAGTGGGTAATGTGCATTCATCTATCATTGTAAATACACATTGGTCACACACTGTCATGCATCACTCTGAATGGCTGGATTCTGTCCTTATTGGGTGGCATTTTCTAGATGACAGACAATAGAATGGTATCATGTTGTAGTGTGTGTGTGAATTTCTTACCTCCCTCTCTCACCATCACCATTAGGTCTCTGCAAGGTATTTCTTCCTGGCCCAGGGTTCCTGAAACCAAACACTGTTCATTTTGTAACTTTGTTACTGTATCGCTGATATTGATTTATCAATAGTACATTATGGGCATATCAACCAGGCTTTTGCACCAGTGTAAAGTTTACATCCTGCTTTTTTTAGAGCAGACAAAGAAAATAGAAGTGTAAATAGCAACAATTGTATCTTCTTGTTCTACCTTTTTTTATTCCCCTGATAATAACAGGTCAAAATGCTTAATAAATCAGTTCCTAAAAGCTACTGACACACACACACACAGGGACAGGTAAGCATTCAGACAGTCAGACAAGCAAACAGACAGACAGGCAGACACAGACAGACAGATCCTTATAAACGTAGAACAAACACCTGTCCAGCAGATATGTCTTCTTGTGCTTTGTACTAAATAGCCTGGGAGCCTACTCCCTCTACAGGTCAAGTGCACTGACTGTGCCCTGGATGCAAGAGGCCCTACACCAGAATAATCTCTGCCTTGGTGGTGTTTAATTAGCTTATGTTTCTACTGGGGTAATGGTCAATTGAAATTCAGATTGTTTTTATTGTTGAGCTGTAAAGTGTATGTCTTCCAGGTATGACTGTTATTGAATTCAAATGGAGTTGACACACCAACCCTGGAGGGAACTCAATGTCTCTCTACAGCTGTCTGCCAGTGTGTTCAGCCCAGGTGTAGTCAGCCATTACTCTCTCTGCCTTTCTGACTGCACACCTCATAACATTTCCCCTCGCCATGACCCCAAGCCCCCAATGTCAGACCATTGTCTGTTGTCTGCGATTGGATGCTCTGTTACCCCCCAACCCCATACAACCCACTTCCATTTCATAACACCTGAATCCCATAGTATTCATAGCACCCTACACACACACGCACGCGCACACACACATTCCACTCATATCCCCCCCATACCCGCACAACCCACACACTCTCCCCTAGCTTCCCCCTCTCAGGCCCCTGCCTGACAACCTCTCTATCCCATAATACTCACAATCCCCCTCCCTTCCTCTCACAGCCACCCCCCACCCACCGCCTAACAACGCATCTATCCCATAATATTCAGAGCCTCACACACTGCCCCCACACATCTGCTGCTCACCCCCCCACCCCTCTAACACATCCATCCCATAATATTCACAGCTCCCTCCACCACCGCCCATACACACAAACACACTATGAGTGCAAGCACATTTTCATACGGCAGTGCATTCAGCAGTACTAATTTACTATCCAGCGCCTGTCCTTACAATGGAAATGGGTAGCTTGAGAAGAAATCTCTCTCTCCGGTGGGTGTGCCTTCACAGTATATGGTAACGTCTAAGTCAGATATGACTGCTTTGTTCATACTCAGGCTGAGAACGCAGCTAGCATTTCCCCCTGGGAGAGAGAGAGAGACCACCAGAGAGAGAAAGAGAGAGAGAGAGAGAGAGAGACATGGAGAGAGAGTTACCACCAGAGAGGGTTGAAAATAGGAGGGATCAAATTTCCATCCCATAATAACCTAAGAGAAGGCTTTGCGATAGAGTTCATGGTTACCAAGGGCGATCACAGGAGAATGAGGTCAGCTGGCCATCCAGTAATAATCAGCACACTATGAGATAGCAGTACAGTAGAGATATCTGGATGGAGTCACAGTGCAGCCCTACCTGTTATACTAGCTACATCATCATACTGCTATAGGGTTTAATTTATATAGCACTTTTTCAATGCTCAAAGCACTGGAACTCAAGCCACTATTCACCACCAATATGTATTCGTGCCCCCTCAGTTGTATTTATTTGTAGGATAAATGTATCCAAGATATCGTTTTTTATACACAGAATTAATTCAAAGATATTGAATTTGGCCACCACTGCCGCTTTGAGGTTCACCGTCCATGACACCTCTGACTGCACCACCCACCTGGATGTTAGGAAAACTCTAAGAAATTACACAAACTACTATATAGGCACAGGTGTTGGGGTAGCTAGTTCACACCTGCAACGTGACTATAGACAATCAGAGCGTAAGTGAGGCCATCTACAGATGATAAAAAGGACTCCAACAGGGGGAAAGACAGATAAAAAAAGAGGGTATGTTATTTACGAGAGAGGGGTGAAGGGACGGAGGGATGAGCACAACGGAGGCGCCGGACGTGACAGTGGCGAGCCCATCGCCATGGCGTTGCTGGGGGATACAGCGGAAGACGTCACTGAGAGAAACGGACGGACACAAAGGAGGAATACGACATGGAGGAGAGTTAAAAAAGGAGGGAGGAGGGAAACAGAGAGAGGGACTGTTCAAATGGAGAGAGAGAGAGAGAGGTTTGGGGAGGTGGGAGGGGGGGGCAGTGGAGCCAACCCAGAATTAGGTTATTTATTTGCTTGTTTAGAGAGGGCCTCGTGTCACTGGGTTCAGGTAGACTATGGTACGCCATGCCATAAGATAGTGATATCATTATAGATTGTAGAGCAGGGGTCGGCTGGGCAACAAGGGTCTCATACACCTCTTTCAACTAATCAACCAAACACTGTTCAGCACGATTAGATAGGCCTATAAGAGATGGGCATACAGTAGGTCACCAATCCCAGCCCTGGACAGCCAAAGTGTGCAGGTTTTTGTTCCTACCTAGCGCTAAAACACCTAAATCAACTATTGGAGATCTAACACAAGTAGTAAATTAGTTCAGTCAGGCTTTCCAGCGCTGGGCTAGAACAAAATCCTGCACCTTATGGCTCTCCAGGACAAGGATTGGTTACTTTGGGACCTTAACATCTCCTTTCCTTGTGATCGTATCCTAACTAGTGGACACAACAGAAGTTCGAGGAAATGTATATGCATAGTAACCTAGTAACTACTCAATAAATACCTACTGTCATCCTACACGTTTCTGAGAAATCTGGTTCTGAGAAACCTGACGTATCTGTAGTAATGTTACATCACTGGGAGCTGGATCAACTCAGAGAACTAGAGACAAAGGACAGAAAACGTTTAGAGCTTTGGGATCATGAGAAGACAATTACTGTGCCACCGCGTCTGAGTTTACCTTTACCCCATACACACCCCAACAGCAGGGGTATCCCTAAGCACACACAAGCATACACACACATATACACACACACACACAGTCTTGTACAGCTAACCTTGTGGGGAAACACAATTCAGTCCCATTCAAAATCCTAACTTCCCTAGCCCCTAACCCTAACCCGTACTCTTACCCTAACCCTAATTCCTAACCCTAACTCTAAAACTAACCCTAGCTCCTAACCCTAAACCTAATTCTAACCCTAACACTAATTCTAACCTTAACCCTAAACCCCCTAGAAATAGCATTTGACCCTGTGGGGACAAAAAAAAATTCCCCAGTTGGTTACATTTTTGTTCGTTTACTATTCTTGTGGGGACTTCTGGTCCCCACAAGAATAGTTAAACACATCCACACACACACACACACATACACACAGTGGTCTACAGGAACCATAAGGGAGCACCAACCCCCCTCCCTGAACTCTAATATCAGTCTTTCCCTCTACTGTACATCCCTGAATGTTCCTTTCTGCCCCCTTTTCCCCTTAACCTCAGTTTAACACCCCAGCAGTTTCTCTCTCCATCCCCCCCTCCATCCCTCCCTCCCCTCCACTTTCGTGATTTATTTGCCTCAGTTCCAATATTTGTCGCCAGTGTGTTTTCTTCCCCTTGTCTAAATGTCACCCCTTCTTCTAAGACAATATATATAGAGAGAGAAGGAGAGAAGGAGAGGGCGAATGCGGGGGAGATAGAGGAGGGGAGGTGGGAACTCGTAAAAAGAGCAACAAAGTTTGGGAAGATTAAACATTAGGTAAGACACTTTCTCACATACCTATATACACAAAAAAGCTTAGTGACGAGGGTTGTGTACGGTCACGTCTATTTCATCTTCTGCTGGGTATTTCATACACGCCACTGTAACCGCTGCACGTTTCAGTCAAACACACAATGTGGCCTGAGAGAGAACCTGTAGCTAGGGCCACTGAATGAACAGGGACATATTCT
Organism: Coregonus clupeaformis; assembly: GCF_020615455.1. NCBI lineage: Eukaryota > Metazoa > Chordata > Actinopteri > Salmoniformes > Salmonidae > Coregonus > Coregonus clupeaformis. Next base: position 54,217,667 of record NC_059220.1, read on the forward strand.
GACAGACGCTCTTAAAGTTCTTGGAAACTGGTGAGTACGAACACACAACACACACACACACACACACACACACACACACAAACACTAAATGGGTCTCTAAATGAACCATTCAGCAGAATTCTGTTTAGCTCTCCCTATCTCCAGTGCGGGTCACACATTATGTCTTGTCCTTAACATGCACAATGGAGCCCATGCCATTCCTCCTGTTAATGGACTGTAGTGTAACCATTACACTGTGTCCCCTCCCTCTGACTGCCCCCCTACATCTCTTCTCTCTCTCCCTCCCTCACTCTCTCTCTCTCCCTCCTTTATAACCCATCACTCCCATCTCACCATTCTCACTCTTTCTTTCGGTCTTTTACGGGACTGGACACACATTCGTTTTCTTAACGAGGGGAAGCAACCAAGGGACAAACAGCAGAGAGGAAAAATGCTTTTTTACATATTCACCTACCGTAATTTTAGGGGATCTTTTGGATGTTAATTTTTGATGTTTCCACAACTGTCTCGCTCTCAAAAACATTTCTAGAGAGAGAGAGATAGAGAGATAGAGAGAAGGGAAACAGACAAATAAAAAGTGTCATCATTTTGATCACTGTCTGCAAAATCATTCTAAAAAGTAATTTTATTTGGTCAAAGAAACATCGGATACTATTTGGATATTTTAAAAAAATCTAATCTTGTTTCTTTTTACGTGTACCTGGATAACTTTACATGACAATAGCTTCCTATAGGCATGTTTCTGCTATCACAGAGGTGGAAATTGTTCAACTATAAGATTGATACCGTTCACTGAGAAATTGGATTTAATTTTAAATCTGGTCAGACACAATTCCAAAGAGAAAAACTACTGGACAGTGCTGGACATGAACTGGTAAGAAACCAAGTTTATTACTAAGCTGTACTCATCCAGAGAACTTGTTATGTATATACATAGTATTTTTCATAGAAAATGAAATAGCACCCTCATCTACAGTCTTGATCACAGACCTGATGGTTGTGAATAAGTTGTAAGAGGGAGAGATGAGCTTCTCCAACAGAAGGACACATTACTTAACTAACCAGGTGGACCTTCTCCTATCTGCAGATATGAGGGGATCATCCCCAAGCTCGGAACCAGAAACATAGACCCCATAATAGAACAAACTGACAGACTGACGGACAACACGGCATAACCGTGGAAACGGGCAGACTGCCGCCCAAGGACACTCACTGACGCACGAAGACGGACAGACAGTCTGATGCCAACTGTCTCCGCTGTCAATCTCACGGCACAACTCCTCCTGCTGTTGCTATGGGCAACCCACCCGACCATGGCAACCAACTGGCTGTAAGTCTGGCGTTCCAGGAGGGAGAGAAAGAGAGAGTTTGTTTGTCATACTATCACTTTTAAAAGATGGTGACGTGCCTCTAAATCTCTCTGTCTCTCCCTTGCTGACCTTTTCTCCCTTTCTCTCGCCCTCCTTCCCTCTCTCCCTCCCTTCACTGTGTCTCCTCTATCCCTTTTGTATGCTGGTCTTTCTCCTTTCCTCTCTTTCTCCGTCCTTCTCTTCCTCTCCCTCTATCCTTACCCTCTATCTCACCCCTTCTCTCCCTTTACCCTCTCAATCCCCATCTCCCCCACTTTCCCCTTCCTCTATCTCACCCTCTGCCCCTCCCCTCACTCCCCTGCATCTTCCCCTCTCCCTCTCTTTCTCTCTCTCAGCTCCCTGGCGAGAATGCCGCGCTCGCGGCCCGTGTCGGGTGCTGCCCCCTGTGGGCGGCTGAGGGGACTGTCCGTGGGGCAGGTGGGGGTGTGCAGGGCGCGGGGGGAGGTCATGGAGTCCGTGCGCAAGGCAGCCGAGATGGTCATAGAGGAGGTATGAGCCTGGGGCAGAAGTGTCATCGGTTGTGTCACAAAAGTAGTGAAATACATGGGGAAGAGTTTTTTTTCAGCTCATTCATTGTCTTTCTCAAGATCATCTTCAATCAGCATCTTCAGCGCTGTTGTTATAGTCATCTTCACCAAAATCATCTTCATCAACCGATATCCATATCAATCAGTGTGGAGGAGCGTCATCATTAACCTCCTCAATCATCTTCTTCTGCCTCTTTAACCAGCATCATTAACATCCCCTCATCTGTACTCAGTCAGTAAAGTACTAGACAATTGCACCAGTTTTACCAAAGTTCACTCCCCTCAGCACCTACGTAAAATGTGTGTCTTTATCTGTCCACCCGTATTAATGTCCGTCTGTCTGTCCGTCTATCTGCCTGCCTATAACCCTCGGTTCCATTGGCTTGGCTGTTGGTCTGATCAGTGCCAGCACCAGTTTCGTAATCGCCGTTGGAACTGCTCCACCACCCCGCGTGGAGTCAACGTGTTCGGTAGAGTTATGAGCCAAGGTGAGGACAGCAGGGCCACTCTAGTTACCACTGGAGATCTGTGGTTGTACCACAGTCATTAACAGGCTGGTAACAGAAAAGCCGTTGATTCCACATGGCTGAAATCAGAAGGACTAGGGACATGTGATGACATGGTAAATGACTCAATGGCTGTCTTGATCTCTTCTAAAAACCAGGCACGCGTGAGGCGGCCTTTGTGCATGCCCTGTCCTCAGCGGCGGTGGCGGTTGCAGTGACGCGAGGCTGCAGCCGAGGAGAGCTAGAGCGGTGTGGCTGCGACAGGAAGGTCAGAGGGGTCAGTCCCGAGGGTGAGTCTGGGGTGTGTCTATATGTCTGTCTCTCTTGCTGTCTGTCAGGTAAATTTTGAAAAACATAGTTGAAAAATGTGCAGATGCTATCAATGTCTTTCTGTCTATCCTGCAGGTTTCCAGTGGTCTGGGTGCAGTGATAACCTATCCTATGGAGTGGCCTTCTCCCAGACCTTTGTAGATGAGACGGAGCGTGCCAAGGGGATGTCAGCAGGGCGACCACTCATGAATGTCCATAACAACGAGGCTGGACGGAAGGTTGGTGGTGGTGGGGCACTCTGATGACATCATCAATTATTCTAACATGCCAATCTTCACTTCTATCATCTTTCTTCCTCGTTTCATTTGACCTCCTGATCGTTCTTTTACATTCCTTCATCCCCAGGCCATCCTCCATAACATGCAGGTAGAGTGTAAGTGTCATGGCGTCTCGGGATCCTGTGAGCTGAGGACCTGCTGGAAAGTCATGCCTCCATTTCGGCGCGTCGGCGCTGTGCTGAAGGAACGCTTTGATGGAGCCACAGAGGTACAGCCATATATTTGGAAATTAGTGATTTATGCTGCTTCCAGTCTTTTCACAATCTCTAACAATCAACAAATACCCCCACTCACCCAGGTGCGTCTGTCCCGTATCGGCTCCAGGACAGCCCTGCTGCCCCGGGACCCCCAGGTCAAACCCCCCGCCGCCAGGGACCTGGTGTACCTCGCTGCCTCGCCAGACTTCTGTCGTCTCGACCCCGACAATGGGATCCCCGGGACCGCCGGCCGACGCTGTAACGGTGAGATTCAGTCACATCACCAGCACTGGGATAAAGAATTTAAGTTTTATTAGGTGATCAGGCTGTTTTGGATGTTCACATCCTTATTTCCTTTCCTCTACCTGTCTCCATCCTCCCCTCCCAGGCACCTCCCGGCTGGCCCCAGATGGCTGCGAGCTGGTGTGTTGTGGGCCAGGGTACCGGGCGGGCCGGGCTGAGGTGGTGCAGCGCTGCTCCTGTAAGTTCTCATGGTGCTGCTCGGTCCGCTGCCAGCAGTGCAAGAACACAGTGATGATCCACACCTGCCGAGTGTGAACCCAGTCTATGCAGAACCCAGAGCAGACACGCAAGAACCTTACACCTGTCCAGACACTCCAGGACACAGCCCAGACACTCTAGAACACTACAACAACTAGACACTCTAGAACACTACAAAGACACAACACTGTCCAGACATTCTAGACTACTAAACAGACACTCTAGAACACAACACTGTCCTTTCCAGACATTCTAGAATATTACCCAGACACTCTAGAACACAACACTACTCAGACATTCTGGAACACTACAACGACCAGACCAGTGGAGGCTGCTGAGGGGAGGACGGCTCATAATAATGGCTGGAACGGAGTAAATGGAGGCCATGTGTTTGATGTATTTGATACCATTCCACTGATTCCGCTCCAGCCATTACCACGAGCCCGTCCTCCCCAATTAAGGTGCCACCAACCTCCTGTGGACCAGACACTCTAGAACCAGGGTTCCCAACCTAGGGGGCGGCAACATTGGACCTTCCTTGACTTCAGGGCTAAAACATTTTTTGATTATTTATACCTATATAAAACAACGCATAAATATGTGATGCTTTAGGCTAGAAAGAAGCGGTAAAATGCCAGAGGAAGGCGCAACTCTGGGAATATCTTTGGTTTGTCTCGATGACATTCAGAATCTGAGCTACGACCTAAGTCAAGGACTCAAAGAAATTGGACTTTGCTTGGGAAGTAATCTTATACAATGTGTGACTCTGTCGCTATCAATTGATCTATTCACTTTCTGTAAAAGATCATATGTATAATTAAATTGAGTTTCATATAAATTACAATAAAACATATTTGGTAGCGAAATAACATTTTGGGAAATCGGGTTTAGACTTTATTTTCCTTATCCATTATTATTATCAGCCTATAAGTTGTCATGAGTCATAGAATTGCAGGAAAATTCTAGGTCCTTGAAATTAAACAAAGTTTCATTTTTCAAATTTGAAAAGTGGGGCCCTGGGGGAAAAGGTTGGGAACCCCTGCTGTAGAACACTGTCCAGACATTGTAGAACGGCACTGATGACATATTCTACAAAACTGACCTGACATATACTTTAACACTCTGGTCAGAACTGTGTGGATAGTATAAACCAGTGCATTGCGAGAGTGAGGACCTATGCATGACAGAAACCTCTGCCAGGGAAAGCAGAAAGGGTGAAATGACCTCTCCCATGACCTCTAATGCCAGAAAATAGAGATATACTAACACGCATGGAGACAGGAAAGGATACTCACTGCATAGAGCAATATTAACTCTCCCATGGAACACATTACACTCATGATGATGTACTCTTTCAACCTAAAGGAACGTCAGCATCCTAAAGTGTAGGAAATACACAGTATACTTGTATATAGGTGATTGTCTAGTTCACAATGACACACAACTTACAGCACACACACAATTAACTTAAACTGACAAAGCTTTTAAAGCCAACATTAACCACAACTAACAGGGAAATTATGACAGCCCTTTTCTTAAATGCATTTGATTTCAGTGTAGTATGTAGTTGCAGTCTTTATACATTTACTGTATTTATGAGTCTTTTATTTATTTGTACATCAATCATCCTGTGGCCCCTCCTCCTACCCCTCAGATTCCACCAGTGAGAATACCTGTCCTCTCCCCCCAGTCCGTGTCTGCATCCATGTTGCTTTAGTCCAACGCTCTGTTGTGAAACAATTGTGATGCATGTTGCTAATGTTCTGCACAGTTGACTTGGTCAAATAAACTTGTTTTGACTACAGTTTCTTCTATGATGTGTGCTGTATACCGTCACATGAAACATATATAGAAAAATAAGAATTACACACCAACTCAAGGACCATTTTATTACAAACATTCTGTGATTATAAACATCCAGAAGTTGACTAGGAAAAGGTTATAATCTCACCATTATTGTTATTATCAAGATTAAGATCAGCTATTCAAAATACTACAGCTTAATTTGTTATACTATCAACCAATCACAATCAAGTTGGTAGTCAAACAAAAAATAAATCAAATGATTATTTTGTATTTTTTTAATTAAAAATAATAATAACCGCTAAGAATATCATAAAATTAATACATCATACATGAAACAAAAAGAGAGAAAAATAATATAAATTCAGTTCTTGGTGTCGCCTGCAGAAGGCAGTAAAATCTGAGGCGAAAATGCACTTGGTGTGTCCCAAAAGGAAAAGTGACCGTTCTAGCATGCTAGCCTGGTCGGGAGTGGAAATAAATCTTGTGTTCTCTCCCTCCCTCCTCAAAGTAGCAACAAAAGAAAACAATGTAAATTAACTGTTTCCCCAAGGTATATATTTCATTTAATCTAGGCACAAAGGCAACGTGACGGGCAGGTAGGAGAGCCCGCCCCACCAAAGTAATGTTAGGGGAAACACTGCAGATGTCTAAAGTGTATATGGAGAAGGAGACTAGATGAAAGTTCTGTTGATTCCTTCCCCTCTTGTATTCTTTACTTGAAAGACCAAAATCGCTTTCGCTCTCCTCTCCTTTTTTCAATACATATTAAGGCGGCACAGTGCATGAATGTATCGGATTCTTGATGCCATTTCATCTCCTTCCTTTTCACTCTTTTGTCCTTTTTCAAGCTGTTGATCTGCTTCTCTTATTTGTAACCAACTCGCCCATTCTTAACCCTGCCCCTCTACCGCTCTCTCGCTCTCCCCTCCTCCCTTTATAGCAGGACACAGCGTTTCTTGGGTTTAGTCTCAGGAGGTTCCAAAGCTGCCAGGATGGCCTCGTCAAACACGTTCTTCAGCCCCCTCTGAGAGAGAGAGAAGAGAGAGTTTGCATTGACTTTTCATGGTTTATAAAGGTATTCTAACCTATTTTGTGAAGCATAGCAATGTTTCAGCCGCCAGGGTTCCTCAACAGCCCTTTTTCCCCCCTAACCATGTAACATCATCATAATCCTTGGCCCCTTACCTGCGTGAGGGCGGAGCACTCCACATATTTGACGGCCCTAAGGTCCCGGGCCAGCTTGTCTCCGCTCTCAGGGGACAGGGGGCGCTGTTTGTTCTTGGCCAGCTTCTCCACAGTGTTGCTGTCGTCCCTCAGGTCCACTTGGGTGCCCACCAACAGGAAGGGTGTACGAGGACAGTGATGGGAGATCTCTGGAACCCACTACAGGGGTCGAAGGATACACAGAGGTCAGACTGTGTGTTAGGAACTCATTCGGAGTCTGAACTTACTGTTGAGAGTTAGAATAGTAGAATACAATGTGCAATTTTGAAATGTGGTTGTGCATCAGCAGTTTATCTTGTTAGTCACTGACAGTCACTGAATTAGCCATGTCAACTAAGAATTTTTAGATTGGTAAGTTAGTCTAGCCAGCCATCTAAACTTGTAGTAATCATGGTCGAATTACTGACCGGGGGGCCCCCATTAACTTTGCTAGTCACGCTGACTCAGATATCATATAAAAAACTGCAAACATTTCTCTCCACCCTACGGCAAAGTGTGTAGAATTGAAGAAATCTTCTCTCCGCCCCATGGCAAAATGTATAGAATTGCAGCAAAATTACTTTAAAACTGAAACATTTTCTCTATGCTCCATGGCAAAATGTGTAGAATTGCAGGAAATTAACTCTAAAACTTCACTGTTTTGCTCGCAAGAAAACTTAGGGCCCCTGAAAGGCTAAGGCCGGTTCTGACTGCATGTGTGGGAATGGATGTGGGTACACAGACCCGTGTGCCACTGCGGCCCCATCAAAGTTGCCCATCCCTGATGTAAGCAATATGAGGATGTCTTCACATAGCCTTCCAATGGGCTTTGAGGGATCTTCTGCAATAACAGAAGGTGAAGTGGCTAAGGAAAGGGTTCAGACCTATCATCTACAAGTTTCTCTATGGGTAATAATACAAGGGAAAAAGTTGAGGTGTGGCGACTCAGAGACCAACACTGACCTTCTCTCTGACGTTCTCAAAGGATGAGGGCGAGACACAGGAGAAACAGATGAGGAAGACGTCCGTCTGCGGGTAGCTGAGAGGTCGCAGCCTATCGTAATCCTCCTGACCTGAGACGACCAATCAGAGGGAGAGAATGCTGTGACACAATGAAACGAATGTGACATTGAATGATTCAACTGGTTGAGTTGCATTTACAAGACATATGTTCTCAAGAAAGAACAAAGGCAGACTAGGACTGAGTTGTAGCATAGCAACCACTTAACAAAAGGATGTACAGACATAAAAGCATAAATTGACACAGACAGACAGAGACAGATTACCTGCTGTGTCGAAAAGCCCAAGTGTGTAGGGTTCCCCTCCGATCATCACAGTCACTGCATAATTATCAAACACCTGCACACATGAGACACAAAAGAATGAGTAAAAAAGGTAAAGGGATGTTACCCATCTAAAATAAGATAAACGTTTTAAAAAAGGCTCATATCAAACATTACCCCAACTGGCAGGCTGGTTATGGTGTTACAGCCCATTCTCCCTTCCTACTCAGCTCTCTGGACATCACCCCATTGACCTCCACAGTGTTTAGGATGTGACTCATCTGCCCCTACTTACACCCTCCCCTGCCCACCTCTTACCGTAGGCACGTATTCTGAGGGGAACTTGTTGGTTGTGTAGGAGATCAGTAGACAGGTCTTTCCTACAGCTCCGTCCCCCACCACTACACACTTTATAGTCTGCATCTACACACAGAGAGAGACAGACAGACACAGACAGAGGACACACATACACCAGTCATAACATAGTAGAGTTACTATCTCACGAAGGACACATTTGAGACCTTGCTTGTGACTCCACAAATTAACAGTAACTGGGAAACCAAAAACAACAGAACCAGACAGAGTGGAGATGACAACAGCACCGCGATTAGCAATAACACAGTCTGCCTGGCCTGTAGTCTATTGATGTACAGACAGGTAATGTTCATTGTGTGTTTGGCTAATGTTCAAAACAAGGATCATCAAACCACAAACGATGCTTGACCGCATTTGAAACATGCTGATTGTCACAAATCGATCCTTTATGGGGAAAGGGGGGGGGGACTTCTAATAGTCAAAAGTATGACTGTAAGTCGCTTTGGATAAAAGCGTCTGCTAAATGGCATATTATTATAATAAAAGGAAGGAAGCCTGGACTTCCCCAAAAATATGTCTCCGTGACAAACTTGGTGCTATGTAATACAAAGTTACTTCCAGTTACAGCTACACTTGAATGTTGCGGACAACGTTAACTTCCGCATACTTGCATAGCAAAGACATGACAGGGAAAGGGAAGCGACATGATTTACAGTCATGACTACTTGTTGCGTTTTGCCTGATTTAAGATTCTAATGTCAAATCGTTACTTCTGCTGAATAAGTAGAAAGGGTAGTCTATGCCTAGCTGCTTTTAGCAACGCTAGTATTTCCACACTAGTGTTGCTCGGAATTACCATGAGAAAAAAAACGCGATAGTCCGCCGGAAGTCAGAGGTTAAATAAATGTATAGTTAGATTTACTCTGCCGATTGTCCTTAGGGTTAGTCCTTATGCAAGGGGAAATTGAGAAAAAAACCCAGGTCATATTACATACATTAAACAGACTTTCCAAACGTGGACCTCTGGGGTAGACCCACTTCCTCTCCGCTTTCTTCATGTCAAAATAAAAGTCATGCACGTGTGCCATACATGCACAAAAAAAAGCAAGAACCTCTGAGGGATTTTTATTTTTGACATGATGCAGAGAGGAACTGACCTCGCTGAGGAACTGCATGGGTCTACAACAGACCCACGTTTGGAAATTCTGTTTAATTATACGTTCCACTAGATGTGTTTTTTTTTTTTTACACAAATTCCCCCCTGCATAAGGACCAAGCCTACAGACAATCAACAGAGTAAATTGAAATTAAATGTTATTTAACTTCTGGCGGACTAGTCGGGATTTTTGCAAGCAAATTCCCAGCAACGCTAGTGTGTAAATTGTTGCGTTTCTAAAAGCAGCTAGTCTATACCTAAACACGTGAAAGGAAATGACATTTCTTATGAATAAACAATTGGCTCTACAGTTTTGCCTTAAGAGCGACTTATTTTTCTTTGGCAGACGCTCTTATCCAGCAAGCATGTTCTTAGTGGAGGGAAATCAGGCGTTGAACGCCACATAACTGAGACCTGCCGTTATTCTCTCTCCAGTGGAATTGGTGTTTTGATCAATCAGGGTGATCAGTGTACTCTGAGCACAACTAACTAACTTTGGCAGCCAGCAAATGTAGTGGACGGGCCCAATTCTGACCTTATTTTCTCTCCAGTAATTGGTGATTTGACCAATCAAACGACCAATTAGTGGAGAGAAAAAAACGTGTCTAAATCCACCAATATTTCCCAGGAAAATGCAGGGACAGCAAGCCGGCCATGACATAGCTACACAAGATAATGTGTTTTACCCAAAGATTTTGGCGATCTATTTCTGGGGGTTACAGGTTAGGTAGTGTTTGGTGTAACACAGAGAATTTTCGACCAACCTTAATTTGGCAACACTAAGCTGGCGCCGTACACATTGCTTGATTACTTCATGGAGCAAAACATTGATTTATTTTAATAACAGCATTTTCTAAATTCAAACGCACCACCTGCAACTGGACACATACATTTTAGAATCTACATGTTTCGCCGAATTGACAACGAAGACTATCATTAAGGTTGGTCAAATTCTGTGCTTACAGTACCTAACCTGTAACTCCCAGTAATGGATACCAAAAATATTTGGTTTCACACATTATCTGGTGTAACAATCTGTAACTAGCCATTAGCGCCTCAGTCAGTCTAAAAATGAATGTGAAAGCTAAACCTTACTTTGTATAGAGTAGAGCAAATTGTGTCAGGCAAAATTGAGCAATACTTTCATACCAAACGCGTTAGCAAGTACCGGCTATTCGGGAGACACTAACGTTAAACATATAGCTAGCCAGATCATTTTGGGTAAAGTTAGCTGACTAGCTAAGTTACTCACGGCAAAGTTAGATTGTCATAAAACATTGCTGATAGTTGGTTATTTTGTACAGTCCAAAACATTCGAGACTAGCCGCATATCATGCAAGTTTTCAAAGTTACGACAATTTGGGTTGGCTGGCAAGCACCGCTCCTCACTCAGTTAGCCTGTGATTGCTAACTAGCTACTTTCCTAAAAAGTCGCTTATGTTAGTTAACGACAATTCAACATTTCTTACGTATAGTAGGCACTAATATATAACTATGGACGAATCTACACTGACTGTCTTCACATTTATTCAACTAAAACAAATTAATTTCCCTCGTTGTCAGAAAAGTACTCACCGTTTTTCTCCGGCAATTAGGCGTTGGTTACATCCGGGTTTGACTAGACCACTTATGCGCAACTGCGAGCGAGGATTTGTTTTCTTATGCTTTTTTTCCACGTCCTTTTTATGTCAGTACTGCCACCTACCGACACACTAGAGTAATAAATAAAATAAAACGTTATTGGTCGCGTACACATATTTAGCAGATGTTATTGCGGGTGTAGCGAAATGCTTGTGTTCATAGCTCCAACAGTGCATTAGTATCTGACAATTAACAACAAGACACACGATCTAAAAGTAAAATAATGGAATTATATAAATATTAGGACAAGCAATCTCGGAGTGGCATTGACTAGAATACAGTATATACATATGAAATGAGTAAAACAGTATGTAAACATTATTAAAGTGACCAGTGATTCCATGTCTATGTACATAGGGCAGCAGCCTCTAAATTGCAGGATTGAGTGACTGGGTGGTAGCCGGCATCTAGCCAGTAGTATGTATGACAGTGACTTGTAAACATAATATCAACAACAAATAAATCAACTTCATAAACGTGACTTAATCCAACGGGTAGAATGGACTGGAGTGAAAACTGAACAACACGAGGATAGTGGAAATGGAAATGCATCTACAATCCTAATTCAACCACTGACCAAATCCTCAGAAAGTACTATACCTGCACCACAGAGCATCTTGACTGGCTGCATCACTGCTTGGTATGGCAGATTTGATTTGATTTGATTTGAACAGCACAACCCTAGATCGCATGGCGCTACAGGGGATGGTGCGGACAGCCCAGTACATCACTGGGGCCGAGCTTCCTGCCATACAGGACCTCTATATCAGGTGGTGTGAAAGGAAGGCCCGGGCAATCGTTAGACTCAAGCCATAGACTTTTCTCTCTGCTTCCGCACGGCAATCGGTACCAGTGCATCACGTCTGACACCAACAGGCTCCTGACCAGCTTCTATCTCCAAGCCATAAGACTGCTAAATAGCTAACAGAATGGCTACACGGACTATCTGAGTTGACCCTTGTATTTTTTATTTATTTTTTGCACAGTCTCTATGCACAGTCACAGTATTCTACAAACTCACTGACACTCCAACACACATAACATGCACACACATTTATACTGACTTTACACAGTCTTGATGCCTAGTCACAGTGTATTTGGAAAGTATTCAGACCCCTTCACTTTTTCCACATTTTGTTACGTTACAACCTTATTCTAAATTTGATTAAATAAATAAAAATCCTACACACTACCTCATTGACAAAGCGAAAACCGGTTTAGAGACATTTTTGCAAATGTATAAAAAAATAAAAAAACATAAGCCTTATTTACATAAGTATTCAGACCCTTTGCTATGAGACTCAAAATTGAGCTCAGGTGCATCCTGTTTCCATTGATCATCTTTGATATGTTTCTACAACTTTTTTGGAGTCCACCTGTGGTAAATTCAGTTGATTGGACATGATTTGGAAAGGCACACACCTGTCTATATAAGGTCCCACAGTTGACAGTGCATGTCAGAGCAAAAACTAGCCATGAGGTCGAAGGAATTGTCTGTAGAGCTCTAAGACAGGATTGTGTCGAGGCACAGATGTGGGGAACGGTACCAAAACATTTCTGCAGCATTGAAGATCTCCAAGAACACAGTGGACTTCATCATTCTTAAATGGAAGAAGTTTGGAACCACCAAGACTCTTCCTAGAGCTGGCTGCCCGGCCAAACTGAGCAATCGGGGCGAAGGGCCTTGGGCAGGGAGGTGACCAAGAACCCGATGGTCACTCTGACAGAGCTCCAGAATTCCTATGTGGAGATGGGAGAACCTTCCAGAAGGACAACCATCTCTACATCACTCCACCAATCAGGCCTTTATGGTAGAGTGGCACATGACAGCCTGCTTGGAGTTTGCCAAAAGGCACGTAAAGGACTGTCAGACCATGAGAAACAAGATTCTCTGGTCTGATGAAACCAAGATTTAACTCTTTGGCCTGAATGCCAAGCGTCACGTCTGGAGGAAACCTGGCACCATCCCTACGGTGAAGCATGGGGGTGGCAGCATCATGCTGTGGGGATGTTTTTCAGCGGCAGAGACTGGGAGACTAGTCAGGATTGAGGGAAAAATGAACGGAGCAAAGTACAGAGATCCTTGATGAAAACCTGCTCCAGAGCGCTCCGGACCTCAGACTGGGGCGAAGGTTCACCTTCCAACAGGACAATGACCCAAAGCACACAGCCAAGACAACACAGGAGTGGCTTCAGGACAAGTCTCTGAATGTCCTTGAGTGACCCAGCCAGAGCCTGGACTTTAACCCGATCGAACATCTCTGGAGAGAACTGAAAATAGCTGTGCAGCAACGCTCCCCATCCAACCTGACAGATTTTAAGAGGATCTGCAGAGAAGAATGGGAGAAAGTCCCAGAGATCTGGTTGAATCAGGCTCTGTGTAACGGTACAGGGAGACCCATGGCGGCGCACAATTGGCCCAAAGGGCCCAGGGTAAGGGAATGGCGGTAGGGGTGTAGCTCAGTGTAGAGCATGGCTTGGCAACGCCAGTGTGGTTTACTCTAACGGGCCAGTATAAAAATAATGTATGCACCACTAACTGTAAGTGCTTCTGGATAAGAGCGTTACAAATGATAAAATGTAAAATGTAAATACAGGTGTGCCAAGCTTGTAGTGTCATACCCAAGAAGACTCAAGGCTGTAATCACTGCCAAAGGTGGTTAAACAAAGTACTGAGTAAAGGGTCTGAATACTGATATCAGTTTATTAGGAATTTTTAATTCTTTAAAACCTTTATGCTTGAGTATTACCAGAGGTTGTAAGGCTCTAGTTTTAACTAATAAATGATCCAAAGTCCACAACCCACAAGTCTTATCTGTATTTTTATTCATGGAGAGAGCTCTCCCACCAATGAGACACAAACAGACGGTGGGAGCAATTTTTGACTCCTCCCACCTTTAGGTGACATTTTCTAAACAGTTTCCGCCTTCCCCCTTGAATGGTTAAATTACTCTGTTAGTGGGTTGACACTACATGATAATTCTAACATTTATACTGTGTTTGGGGGTGAAACCTTTAGTATTATTCTTAAAATCCAAATTAATCTTAACAATCCAACCCTTTGACTAAATATTCCCACATCGTATTAAAGCATGATTAATCTCAGAGATCACATCAGAACTAATAAACATTTCATCCAATTGCGGTTTTCAGGGTCAAAGCCATCCACCAAGCCTGGAGGAACGTTTTTCACATTTCCCTGGTCAGAGTCCGGAGTCAGTCCATTCCCTAATCATTGTTTAGATACTGCATTTCACTAACGTGACTCACTCAATCCTGGGACAGGGGAACAAGACAACAAACTACATAATACAAGAATACAATAAACAGACGCTCCAAGTGTGGCTGCTAGGATTTCCATTTACCAAATATTTCATCAAACCATCTATCCACAATGTAATTAACTTCTGAGTTAAGTTCATCCTTCACTTAGTGCAGTTAATTGTGAGCTTGAGACTGTCCTATCCAGGGTGGTACATAGGGATAAATATGCACAATGGCTTATCTTTCTATAGACACCGGCCCTTTCTGCCTGATCTAGAACCAACCCTACTATGCTATGAGCGGATGGCGGATAATGCTCAGAGATACCCTTTACTGCATCTCTAGTCTGGTAATAAATCGTTGTTGGCTGTAATGGATACATTTACAAAAACCTGTTTTTGTTTATTGTCACCCACCAGAAAAAAAAAAAATGTTGTGGTAAAACTCTCTCTACATTTGGATTCATGGGCTTTGTATTCGTCTGGAACACCCCTGGGGATGCCTATACCATCTATCCAAATTGGGCTATTTTCTTCCTATTATATTTTTTTCCAATTATTCTTCCTTAAGTCACTGGTTTTTTTGATGGATTCACCCTACAGGCTGGACCAACAATATTGGTGTATTACTACCCACCTATCCCTCTTGGTAATGTCTGTCGAATGCCTCCCTTTGTTAGTGCATGCCTACACAAATCAGTCAGAGGGATGGTTAGGCTCCTAAATTTTTTTCCTTTCCTATCTAAATCAGTACATTCTCATCTCCTTACAGCCATCAAAATCACCCAAGTTACGGGGTGCCATTTCTATGTCTGTAATACTGGTATCTGCCAGGAGTTAAAGTGAATCTAGGTGCAATTTGGCTCTTTGATTGGACCCCAGGTTAAGATAGGGGAAACATTACTTGGTCATATGGGGCGGTCAACATTGTGGTGCCCAATGAGCATGCATAACAATTGGTCTCCCCTAAGGCCCTAATGGTGTATTTAATCCATTTTAACCAGAGATTCTCATCAGGGAACCCTCCACTTCCCCATTGTTCCATTCGTGGAGGAGAAAATCTTTCATAGTGGATGGGTTAGTCAAATTGACTGCGTATCCCTGGACTGATTTTACTCGGTCTATTGCCATTAATGGATTAATGACAGTACCTGCTCCCTCTATATCTTTTGACTCCATTAAATGTGATCTTAGACATGTATCCTGTCTCGTATATCAGCCCGCGCAAGCCCAGTAAGTTATTTTCATGTCCTCTTTAGTGACTTTTACTATCGCTACTACCATTCTCGTGATGTCGCTATACCTTTCTTATCCTCCATCTGGACGCCCAGACCCCCTTCATCTCCGTCCCCCAGTATGCTCTAAATACCTGAGCCCAGGAACAATCTGCCGAGGGAGCTGAACATAAATAACGGGATCTTATAATCCCATGTTGCTTGCTTATCCGCTCTGATAAGATCCCTAATCCTAATTTTGAATCTTACTCCCCACCCCTCCTGACTCCTATTTCATAGGATCACTCGCCCCTATTGACGGTCCAGTATGTCGCGGGTCGCTTCCCTTTTATTTCAATAATGGTAAGGCCTAAGCGTAGATTGATGGGAGGGGGTGGTGGATCTTGCATACCACGACTATTAGCGAGACTACTGATGCAGCTCCAGGGTCACCCATATTCCAAACCAACCTCTCCCTGTCTTGAGTCCTTCCTGTCCAGTACCACCCCATACTCACACCCTATGGAACACACTACAGTGATGATAGGTCTGGGTAGGAGATCTTCGTTGACAGAGGTGACCCCGGACCCTGTGGCCCCAGTCTCGACAACTCTCGCGTGTGCTAAGCTGTGTGTGCTTGTATGTGGTCTTACCTTCTTGCAGTGGGTAACATGGACCCAGGTTCCTCTCTCTCTGCTATTCTAATGGCCAAGGTGGTTACCAACATAACCTGATAGGGCCCTTCCCAACAGGCCTGCTTCCAGTTTTCCTTCCTAGTGACTGGATGCTCACCAGTCACCTGGTTAGATAGTGATCACCTTCTCCTTTAGTTCACCTGTGGGGCACAAAACCTCTGACATTGGGGTGTGGTTAACAAACTATCTTCACACATGTTCAGATTTAATGTAATAATTTCTGATGCATTGTCTTTTTTAGACTATCTAAAAAAAACCTGTTTGTTTTTTTTAAAAGTATTTTGTCACTCTCCTTCGTATATTATTTAATCTCTGTTCAATTAGTCTCTTCCCCCCTCTTGACACATAGTTCTGCTTATGTGTCAAATTTTTTCCACCTTCCTGAAACATTCTTAGGCAATTTATCAACCAATTCCATGCCTTTCATTTTGAGATTGTCTTTTTTTGCTTCTTTATTGCTCCCTCCACTTCCTTTGTCTTTATGGCGGCTAAATTCGACTTTCATTGAGTTCAGAATCAATTAGTAATCCAATCAAACAATCTCTTATCTTGTAAAAACACTTATGTTTAATTCAACCTCTGTTCTACCTGGCTCTCCCGAATGGCTTGCCGAAGACGAGTTGTTGGACACCCAGACAAGTCCATATTTAGGTCACCTAAGTGTTCTGCCTAGCAACAAAAGAATAAAAACCTCTATGTTCGTGATTAACTCAGTTATCTCTAATAGTTCAAAAAAACCCTCATCTTTAAATCACGACCAATGTCATATCCCTCCATCTACCATTTTAAAATACCCTGATATATGTATGAAAAAGCTAAGACTGTTTTGGGAAGAGAGCAACAACACATGACACAATTTGTTCCTCCTCAGAGATTCCAAATGATTTTATCATGGGCTGCCATTGCCTTCCATAGATAAGATCACTTTAATTTTACCTGTATGCAGGTACATAATGGAGTACCCAAGCTTTACAGCAGTCTATCCTTACCAAAAAGCTCATCATTCTTCATCTAATTTTTTTTTCTTTCCTAGTCCATCTACCTGATCCTATTGCTAAATCAATGATCTAGGCAATAGTTGTTCTGCCTTCTTAGATTGTACATTCCTTCCGATTACTGCAGCTTATTTCATTAATTTAGTTTCAAATATCACCCAATAAACCGTTCCATCCCACAGCATAGTAAACCCCACCTATGAACTGTTGAAAAAATTCCCTAAATTCAAATAACAACCCTTTATAAACATCATGCTGGGTGTGTTTTTTATTTATTTGAAAACCCAATTGAAAAATAACAATCAAAGAGAGTTAGGCTCAACTTAATTTGTTGTCCCTCTTATGACCTAAATACTGCCCTAACTTCACTACATCCTTGCTCCTGAGCAATATTCCAATGGTGAGGTAAGCTAATCTCTTTCTCCTGGTTATACATTTTGTTAACCTTCAATTACCATCCGTAATCTAAAGATGGTAGTACACACAAAACATGATACAGATATCCCCAGTCCTAACCCACTGAATAATGATTGTATCACAATTCCTTATAACTAATCCATAAAGTCCCTTAAAATTCCTCGAGTATACAATGATTATTTAATTGATTACCCTAAATCTGCTACATGTGATCTCATTTCAAATGATCCATTATCAATTATTTGATCCACCCCCTAAGAAAATCTCTCCCTTCATTTTGGGAGTTCTACCTCTACCAGCTATTTCCCCTAGTGGCCATTAAATACTCAGCTCCCGTATGTTATTTTTCTTACTCTATCCTGTCTACATATTCCGCTCATGATGGATTGCATATCTCTTGACCTCGGCTAACGAAGTAGTTCCCCATCCCACTAAAGTCCCTCCTTAAATATTCCAGCTTATTTCTGGTCTCATTCCACTAAGGGAATGCTATTTTAGCTAAGATGATATTTAGTATCATTTCCCTGTATCCTGGGGAGGCTCGGTATTTCACTCTGACTGATGGTCTCACTGTTTTCCTGTTTACATTCATGTACTTTGGAGAAGTCAGCATGTCGATGGTAAGGTGCCCTTAAATTATTACACAACTCCAGTTATTTTTCCCAACATTTTATCCAGCCTTGTTGGATTGCTCCATTGGCATCCCCTGAAACCCACTACCCCCCAACAGCTGCCCAATCTTTCCCAACTAGGGTTCTGACTGTCTCAATTTCCCCTGTGTGTTTGCTTAAAGCTTGCTGCTAAACTCTCCAAATCCCTCCTGAACCCCTCTGTTCTGTGTTAGGTGCACTACACCTCTATAGCCTCTTACTACCTCTTTCTCTATCTAATTCTACCCTAAACCTGCCTCCCTGGCTTATTAGTTTTCTAATCTTCTCTAACTCCCTGTTTTTAAACTCTCTGTGTTTACTCTCTCTAGCTTTTCCTGCCTCTTCCCTCTCTATCCTCCCTATCATTACTGAATCAATGATAATACATTTACATCTAGTCACCCAGCAGACGCTCTCTCTACCAGAGCTTTGACCTACAGTCAGTGAATACATGTATTTATTTATTTTATTTTTATTTTTCTTATGGGTGGGAATCGAACCCACAACCCTGAGCGTTGCAAACACCATGCTCTATCAACTGAGCTACATCCCTGCCGGCCATACCCCCTTCCCTGGATGACGCCACAAGTGTCGCCGCCCATGAGTTCTCCCGGTCACTGCCGGCTGAAGGCGACAGAGCCTGGATCCGAACCCAGGATCTCTAGTGGCACAAAGTTAGCCCTGCGATGCAGTGCCTTAGACCACCCTGCGCCACTCAGGATAAATGTGCGCAACTGCAACTATCAATAATAATTATAACTTAATCTTTTGAATTATTGTCTTTTTCTGATGTTATAATTGTAGTCTATTCCATCACTTTAGTTTAAAATATAAAGTTATTTATAACAAATCCAGAACCCACCACAGGCTGGTGCTATTCCCAGCACAACAGCCAATGCCACTTTGCTTCCCTGCTTAGAAAATAAATTATACAGTTTTAAAATGTTCCAACTATTTGTATTTTCCCCGCTTAATCCATTTCAGTTCGCTATTCAATATCTTTAACAGTTCTCTCTGAATTCGGCCCCAATCAATAAAACAAATGCTTGATATCGTTTGATCAGCATACATGACATTCCTACCATCTCTGAACTTATTTAATGTCTCTCCCCCTCTCCTGCTCCTTCCTACATTATGGGGGAGCGCGCGGGGAACTTCCCCACAATCTTCCTTATTAGGAAATAATGTCCTTCGGACTTGTAACATATTTTTTCCTTAGACCTACTATCTAAGCAACTTTTAATACACGTAAAAAAAACTCTCTCCCTTTATTAATCCCATTCCCCCATTGAGTAAGTACGTCTTCCTAGTTACCCCATAACCACGCCTTCAAATCTTTATTCAGCATCTAACCAACCAAATACTGAAGTAAGTATCCGGTTATCATTCATACCCGCGAATGAATTCCCTCATACACACATATTTCACCTTATGCCATTCAAATGCCCAACACAACAGAATAGTTTCCCTTCAAACCTCTATTGGCTCTTCAAGTCGCTCCTTCCGACCCAGAGCGTCTGCTAAAATGACCAAAAATGCAAATGTATTGTTCTCTTACTTTCTCACTCATTCACTTCACGTCCACGTTTGAGTATGAGTCATACATATGCATCGGACTTTATAGCTACCTCTCAAATAATCGCTTTGTGGTGTTTTTAGCCAATTCTTAATTGACACGAATCATTTTTTCAAATATTTTTCTTTGTTACTGTTGAAGCACTTTCGCAAAAAACACTTCACTGTCTAGCCCCCTCCTTTCGCTTTTTTTTTTCAAAAATTCATTTGATATGCATCTGCCTAATAACTTTTTTTTCTTCGAGATGTATAATTCATACCTCTTCCTCACAAATGGATCCATAAACCATATTTCTTCGATCTCACCGAAGTTTTATTTCCCATGGCGGAAAAATAAAAATCCCCCCTTTAGTAATAATTCCCAGAATTATTGTTATAGGAGCTATTATTTTAGTAGCGTCTTTTGAGCCAATGATTTGCTTTTGCAATTTAACCATTTAAAATTATTTAACTTTCTTGGAACCCAGAGCTTTTATTTAAAAACTACGGTTTCCTTGAAGAAAGGGGTCGTATAACCATTTTTTTCTCACCATTTTTTTAGCTCCTTCCTAGAAATAATTATCACGATACTGATGGATCTTCTTAAGTCTCCTACACGTACACAACATTATACAATCATTTGCTAAACCTATTTTGAAACCTTATAGAGGTCGTAACTGCTCTAGTTTCATGAAACACACAGAGTTCATGCAATCTCACAGTCGTATACGCGACTTTTGACCACGTTTATCCATAGCACACGTACTGGAAATCATCCCCTGTTTTATTCGTAAAACTGTACCCAGTACAGTCTCAATAAAAAAACTAGTTTACATTGTGGTGATGGCCTTAAATTCCCTTGTCATTTCGACTAGATTATTCTGGTAATAGGCTATTTACCTAGGGTCAATTCATGGACCCTCCCTGTTTCAGGGAATAAGTTATTACTTCCTTTGACTTTGGTAACTATTCTCTGCCCTCATACAAGAATCACTTATTCTCAAAGTTCAAAATCATTTTTACCAAAATCCATGAATAAAAATTACCCCAAACGTGACCTCTTGCGCAGTCTGAAAAGCGTTTTTTCAAACTTGTTAACGTTCTTTATCGTTCATAAAGAGTATTAATCACCGGCCTGTTTATAACCTTAACGTCGAAGGCCAGGACTCTTTTTACGGATGCTATCACCCGCCCGTGCAACGCGGTTCGGTGTCTTTAGAACGATAAAGATGTATTAAGCTCCGCTGAGAAGGACCAATCTGTCATGTGAATTTATATCTCTAATTCAACCTAAGCTTGAATCATTACCAGAGGTTGTAAGGCTCTGGTTTTAATCATCAATGATTCAAAGTCCACAACCCACAAGTCTTATCTGTATTTTTATTCATGGAGAGAGCTCTCCACCAATGACACAAACAGACGATTTTATACCTCTTGGACTTGACTCCTCCCACCTTTAGGTGACTTTTCCTAAACAGTTTCGCCTTCCCCCTTGAATGGTTAGTACCGCCCCCTCTGTTAGTGGGTTGACACTACATGATAATTCTAACATTTATACTGTGTTTGGGGTGAAATCCTTTAGTCATTATTCTTAAAATCCAAATTAATCGAACAGTTTATTATTTTTAATCCATTTCTAGAATACTTGTAAACGTAACAATGTGGAAAAAGTCAAGAGGTCTGAATACTTTCTGAATGCACAAGAAAGCTTCTTACTTTCTTGTGTTCTTCTTATTTGTATGTGTTTTTGTTCTAGCTTATGTTATTTGTAGTGCTATATTGATGACTGAATTGTTGGGTTTGGAGATTGCAAGAAGGCATTTCACTGTACTTGTGCACGTGACATTAAGTTGAAACTTCAAAAACATGTTTGACAGTTGCCACAACTTTTGAGCATGCATGCAACAGTAGTTTGATCCTCAAAAGCAAGGCCTGTAGAGCGCAATGTTCTCACATTTCTGTAACTTTTGGCAATATTTTGATTCCTAAAGTTGTTTTTGAGCCTTGTTTTAAAATGTTATGTTTTTACAGTCAGATCAAGACTATGCTTTAGAAAAAAAAGATAGTTGATGATGATTTGAAGCTCTAGATCACTTATGTCAACCAGTGACATAATGACACCCCTGTCACCTGCTCTTTTTAGTGACATTCAATACAAATACAATAAAATAAAAAAATCTAAATAGATGCCAAAGAAGTGACATTCGTTGACAGATATTACACATTAGCAAGGGCAAGGCATGTTGCCCTTCTTGCATTCTATCCTCATTGTCGACTAGGCTGCGTCATTTCCGGATGTTGCCTCCCCCCTTTTTTTTTTATTGACATTTCGCTTAATTCTAGCTTGCGGGCTACTGGCGTTTTGCAGGGTCATTTGTTTTTTATTCGGTGACATTTAGCGTCACGGCTTCTGAACGGATAGGTGCATGTTTTGCACAAAAGAGAGGCGTTTGTAACGGTCAGGTTGTTGAAAAATTGTGGAGACAACATCTTTCTTCCTTTGGATTCCTGACGTTTTGGCTTCCTTTGTCAGCTTGACTTCCGTTTTCATGTGCAATCAACAGTGGAAAAATAGCTAGCTAGCTATCTCTTGCTAGGAAAAACCTAGCCAATGTTTTAAGTTGTACTTAGGCGTGAGCAATATAAGACTTTCTATCGGCAAATAAGTCTGCTTTAAGGGGCTCATTTCCAACGTTTGATTTGTAAGCTAGTTTTCAGGCTAGTTTCCTAACACGAATGCTAGGTGGCTAGCTAGCTTGCTAACAATACTGCTGCACATTTCTCACTATTGTCCGTCGGTACGCAGTGCTAGAGAAGTGTCGAAATATCTGAATGAGAGGTCGAACATTTACTGTCCTCTTACATTATTTTTTGTACTGAGGCCCGAAGAAACGACGTTTTTAGCTAGCCCCAGCTAGCTTAATTAGCAAACCAAAACACCATGTTTCGATATTTAAATGACGTGGATGACAACCCTTACATGATGTGAGTATCGTATTGTCTTTTATCCAAGCGAACTGCATGTCTTGGTTTTATACTCACTTTAATGATTCAAGTTATTGTCGTTGTTTGTTCTGAGATTTAAAGGCCTAATCTCCTGCCACCATGTGTAGCCAGGCAGCCAGAATATATTAGGTAACTACATACATCATATAGCTAAATAAATAATATGCATGCCTGTCTCTCTTGGCTAAGAGTTGAGGAGAGACTGATTGCATCACTTCTTTTTATAAGAAACATGAATGTGTTGAAAATTCCAAATTGTTTGCATAGTCAACTTAAACACAGCTCTGACACACACACTTACCCCACCAGACATGCCACCAGGGATCTTTTCACAGTCCCCAAATTCAAGAAAGCATACAGTATTATATAGAGCCATTATTGCATGGAACTCCGTTCCATCTCATATTGCTCAAATAAACAGCAAACCTGGTTTCAAAAAACAGATAAAGCAACACCTCACGGCACAACGCCTCTCCCCTATTTGACCTAGATAGTTTGTGTGTATGTATTGATATGTAGGCTACGTGTGCCTTTAAAAAAAAAAAAAGTATTTAGTTCTGTCCTTGAGCTGTTCTTGTCTATTAATGTAATGTATTATGTCATGTTTTGTGTGGACCCCAGGAAGAATAGCTGCTGCTTTTGCATCAGCTAATGGGGATCCGAAAATACCAATTACCAAACTATATCACGGCTTGGATCATGGTTATGTCTAGCTTATTATTTTTTACATAAGTACATGTGTTTACCCCTTATATTCTCATTTTATGATGAGTAATCATGGTCAAAAATACACCTGGAAACCAGTGGATTTCTCACCTGAGTGTTCACGATAATGTCAGCAACCCCTTTCCTTATTCACTACTGTGTGTGTGTGTGTGTTTTCATGGTCTGTACCCTCAGTGAGAAGTTGTTTCTGTTTTATAGGGATCCATTCGCAGCCCACAGGCAACAGATGAGGAGTCTGTTTGGGTCGTTTGGCTACGAACCTTTCCCCCTCAGCCCGCAGATTCAGCCTCCCCGTGCACCCCACCTTCAGGTGTGTGTGCATGTGAGAGAGAGAGCGAGTCAGTCACTATTCTGTGTGTATCTCTAGTAAGTGTGTGATGTTGGGGTCAATTCCATTTCAAATTCAGGAAGTACACTACAATTCAAATGTTCTTCAATGAGTAAACATTAGAATTTGAATTGGAGTTAGGTTTACTTTTTGAATTGAATGGAATTAAAATGGAATTGACCCAACCCTGGTAGGTATAAAACACACCATAGCTATTTCCCCTTTGATTATATATAGTGTAGACTAATTTTATAGTACTTCATGCCACACTGCGTTGTTACTGCATATTTGTTGGCTGCTGTTAAATAACCTCCTACTGCTTTTCAGGCTGGAGCCCTGCAGCCGTTTGGAATGATGGGAATGGTGAGTCCTTGTCCCTGCGTGTCAAGATGTTCTCTCTGCTTCTTAGCACCCAAGGCCCTGTTCCAATATGTTTAAAACTAATTCTCAATTTCAGAATCAGATAACTGACTTCCTCATGTGTTCCTTCCCCAGGGAGGAGGCTTCATGGACATGTTTGGGATGATGGGAGGAATGATGGAGAACATGGTGAGTATGTCCAGAAAGACTCCTGGTATTCCCTCACCTTGCTGCTTTCCCAGATCCAGATCAAACCTGTGCCTGGGCTTAAAAACACCCTCAATGGAGATTCTCTGCATCCACAAAAAAAAACATTTTATAGTTAATGTTTTGTGACCCAGCAACAACTCAGCCTAAAGCAAAGACCCAACAGGAGTTCACAGTGGTTGAAACTTAACACATCTTGTCTAGCTGGATTATGTTTATCTTCTTTCCCTTTAGGACAGAATGTCGGGTTCGCCAAACTGTCAGACGTTCTCTTCCTCCACAGTCATCTCTTACTCCTCCTCAGACATGGGAGCCCCTAAAGTCTACCAGCAGACCAGCGAACTAAGGACTGCACCTGGAGGGGTAAGAGAGAGTGGGCCAAATTGCATCTACTGCTGTGATTGCATGTACATTTTTCATTAGGGGTTTACAACCCCAGTCCTCCAGAGCTACTGTCCTCTACTACCAGCTCCCTGCTGAACACTACTTCCTCCTCCCCTCAGATTCGCGAGACGCGCCAATCAATGCGTGACAGCGAGAGCGGCTTGGAGCGCCTGGCCATCGGCCACCACATCTGGGACCGCGGTCACGTGATGGAACGCTCCCGAAACCGCCACACGGGCGACCGCGAAGAACGGCAGGACTTCATCAACCTGGAGGAGAGTAAGTCATGGAGCTACCTGTGCTACTCACTACGGTTCCTTTGGTGAAAAAATGCACATGGAGGCTTAGTGGCTGTATTTACAACTGTTTGTTTCCATTGCTAGACTTGCCTGGTTAGAGGTACGTCTGGCCAGGTTTCTGACCCCCCCCCCTCCCCTGTCCCTCTCTCAGGTGAGGCTGCTGCCTTCAATGAAGAGTGGAGGAGCACGGCCGGAAGGTACCCTCCCCCAAACGCGCGGGGGATAGACTACGGCCGGGACAGGAGGGCAGGGGGGCAACAGCTGGCCCTCGCCGCCCCACCCAGCTCCTCGTCTCCGCCCACCCCTCGCCACGAGTCCCCCAGACACCCCCCACCTGCAACTCGCCCCCGCTACGACTGGTGAGAGGTAGGAGGAGCATGACCTGTGTGTGCATGTCTGTCTTTGTGTGTGTTTTGTAAAAGTGTGTGTGTACGGTGGACAGCACAGTCCCAAATCAATTCCTGTACCCTTTGTTGATCTAAAAGTAGTGGATAGGCATCAACTTGATATATGGTCTTTGCTTATGGCAATCCCGATCCAGTCCTTTCAAATAATCCACTAGGGGAGTCAATAAAGTCCAGGGAACAGATGAGATCAGTCTGGAACTGATCCTGTCCCAGTTGTTAGCCTGTCTGGGGTCAATGGGTGTATCTCAATAGTATACAGTGGTTTATGTTACACCACTCCTCCATCTGCTCTGACTTTAAACAACTGGACAGGCAAAAGCTCATTCCCAGTAAGAATCCTCCATACATCTTGCTTTTGTGGTCTGATGGACATAGCCAGTGTTTTCAGATCAGTGGAGGAGACGAGTGACAAGAAGCCACTGATGTCATGTGTTCTCTCCTGCCAGGGGTCAGGGGTGAAAGGTGAGCAGAAGGATGGAGAGGAGACCGAGGGGGATCTGCCTGATGCTGTGAACGAAGAAGGGAGAAGAGGGTCACGACTGACCGTCAAGATGTTTGATATGATGGGACTGTCTATATAAAAACTATACATTTAACACACACACACACACATCAGAACCCAACACACTCAATACCTGTAATTATGGTTCAACCTCTGCTGTTACCGTTCACATACACATGCACACACATGATTACTCACACTCAAGTTGTATATAGAGCCACCCTCCAACTTTACATGCGTTAATTGCCCACCTCACTATATAAATATATATACATTGCCACACTACATACTACACACGTGCTGTACAGTCCATATATGTTTGTGTAGACACTAGTGTGTCTGTGAATTGAATTGTATACTGTTGACTAAACTAATTAATGAAAACAAACATTAAACATTGTTAGATAATTGCACACTGTGTTGTGGTTTGTCATGGAATAGTGAGTGGATGGGTTATGTTTTTAGAACAGGTTTTGACCTGGCGAAGACTGATATTACTAAAGGTGGTATTGGAGCAGTGGAGTTTGCTGCTGTTTTTCTAGCTTTATACAGTCTCTTGTCTGAAATTCCATTTCGAGGTAGGAAGTAAACTGACATTCCAATACACATTTTCGTTGTTGAAAAGCCATGGGAATTGGAATTTCAGTTTACTTCCTGAATTGGTAGAATTGAAGTGGAGTTGATCCCAACCCTGGTGCATATGAAAATGTTACTTTGTTGTATTTTTCTTTTGCTGTTGAATCTGTTCATTATTCAGCATGCCTTTCCATCCGGACAGTTTGTTTCTATTATAAATGCCACAGTAAATCGTATTAGTCTTATGGCACAGTCCATCCCTTCATACATACTCGCATCCCCACACACTCACTCTCTTGCGTGTGTAAACTCGTGCTCTCACTACCTAGTGTCAGAATAGCTGCAGATGGTCATATGACATCCAGATGGAACGCACCAGAGAAGAAGCCAATCAAAATCTTCCCTGCCCTCCGCCCATTCCTTTGGCACATTCCCTCTGGATATCTACCCCCCCCCCCTCTCTTCCATAATTGTCACCTCCATCCCTGAGGTCCTGTATCCCGCTGCCTTGTGTGATTTATTGTTTGTTCTCCATCTTTCATCTCTGTATCCTGTTAAGTGACATCACTAGATAGCTGGCCCTGGTCCTCTATTTCCTGCCTTCATTCACATACAGTGCCTTGCAAAATTATTCAGACCTCTTGGATTGCTTCACATTTTATTGTTACAAAGTGGGTTTAAAATTGATTGATTTAATTGTCTTTTTTTGTCAATCTACTCAAAATACTCTGTAATGTCAAAGTGGAAGATTTTTTTTTTTTTTAAGATGAATAAAGATGTGATAACTAAAATATGTTCGTTGCGTAAGTATTCAACCCATTTGTTTAGGCAACTGTAAATTAGTTCAGGAGTAACATTTTGCTTAATAAATCACATAAGTTACAAGGACTCACTGTGTGAAATAATAGGGGTTGACATGATTTTTTAATGACTAACCCTTCCTCTGTCCCCCATGCATACAACAACTGTAAGGTCCCTCAGTCAAATATTGAATTACAAGCACAGATTCAACTACAAAGACCAGGGATCTTTTTGAAAGCCTCAAAGAAGGGTAGGGATTGGTTGATGGGTAACAATAACAAATCAGACATTAAATATCTCTTTAAGCATAGTCAAGTTAATAATTATGCTGTGGATTATGTATTAAACCACCCAGACACATCAAAGATAGTCATCCTTCTGAACTGAGCTGCAGGACAGGAATGAAACTGCTCAGGGATGTTACCATGAGGCCATTGGTGATTTTAAAACAGTTCAATAGATGTGATGGGAGAAAACTGAGGATGGATCAACAACATTGTAGTGACTCCACAATAATTACTTTAAATGACAGAGTGAAAAGAAGAATACAAATATACAGAATGAAAATATTCCTAAACATCCAAATTACATTTTAGCAGACGCTCTTATCCAGAGCGACTTATAGTTAGTGAGTGCATACATTTTCATACTGGCCCCCTGTAGGAATCGAACCCACAACCTTGGCGTTGCAAGCGCCATGCTCTACCAACTGAGCTACACGGGGCCTACATATTGTACGCAACAAGGCACTAAAGTAATACACTTTTTGGCCTAAATGCAGAGCCAACACAACACATCACTGAGTAACTGCCTCCTTATTTTCAAGCATGGTGGTGGCTGCATCATGGTATGGGTATGCTTGACATCGGCAAATACTGTGGAGTTTTTCAGGATAAAAAGAAACAGGATGGAGCTAAGCACAGGCAAAATCCTAGAGGAAAACTTGCTTTAGTCTGCTTTACACCAGACACTGAGAGAGGAATTCACCTTTCAGCAGGACAATAACCTACAACACAAGGCCAAATCTACACTGGAGTTGCTTACCAATAAGACAGTGAATGTTTCTGAGTGGCCAAGTTACAGTTTTGACTTAAATATGCATGAAAATGTATGGCAAAACTTGAAAATTGCTGTCTAGCCATGACCCCCAACATCTTGACAGAGCTTGAAGAATTATGAAAAGAATAATAGGCTAATATTGCACAATCCAGGTGTGCAAAGCTCTTAGACTTACCCAAGAAGGCTCACAGCTATAATCACTGCCAAATGTGTTTCTTTTGCAAGGCACTGTATCTATTTCATATGGCCATCTATCCTGGACTACAGGGAGTTCAATGTCTCCCCTCCTATACTGTGCATGCTAAGGCTAATCCAAATACAACCTACAGTTTGGTCACTACAGTCTATTCAAGGCCAATCCACATATCTATACAAAGCTGATAGCCATACTAACAGATTTCTGCAGCCTGCAGCATGTCTTGGAAGATGAATGCTAATGCTAACTAAGTGAATGCATCCTCCAGTATGTTCTTGCTAGCAGATACACACAGCAAGCTAAGCCCATGCATCCCACAGTATGTCCCAACATGCACTCCTGCCAACCCTGCCGTCTGTTTCTGCCTGTTCTCTGTGTATGTGAGCTTATCAGGGCTTACATCACTGCTGACTAGTACTCATGACATCTGCGGAAAATATTGTTCCAGCAAATGTATGCATAAATGAATGTGTAATTTTTGTGTTTGCCAATATACTGAGCATCAGTGCCTAGGGCTGTAGCTGTGTTGCTGTGGTGCAGTGTGTTGACTGTGTCATAACGGGATGGGACAGGGGGGTTGTGGGGGATTGTGTTTTGTATCACATGCCAAAAACATAACACACACAACCCCTCTTTTTCGGTGCCTACTGCTGCTATGCTGAATCCTTCTCTCCTCTCCTCTTTTTGTCTCCTTGATCCAGTCTCACTCCCTCCCCTTTCCTCTGCATCTTCCAATAACTTGCGCGTTCCCCCTCCCCCGTCTGTCGCACGTTCTCACCCCCCTCCCCTTTCCTACCTCCTCCCTGCGCCCCTTCTCTCTCATTCGCTCACATTCTCTCACTTTCCCTACCAGGCTTCACACAGACTGCAGGTAATGGAAAACAAGATACATTTATTCCTTCCTTCCTCTCCATCCTTCTCAGTCTCTTCTCCTCTGTCTCTCTGCTCTCTTCATTTCATCCCTCCACCGGCCCATATCCTCTGATTAGTCCTTGCCTACACAGCACAGGTACCATTCTAAATTGCATCAGCTTATGTGTGTGAACTCACTGACCGTGTGTGTGTGTGTGTCAAGGAATGACGGGGCATTGTGTGTGTGTCCTACTAGTCCATGGTTCGGTGTTGAATGTGTTTGATAGTTGGCCTGTCAATTGCGGTGTGGTGTGTGTCACTGTATATGCTTAGAGTGCATCTGTTTCACAACATTTACTTCCTGACTATGCGTCAGTGTGTGCCAGTTGGGTGTGTGTGTGTGTGTGTGTGTGTGAGAGAGAGAGAGAGAGAGAGAGAGAGAGAGAGAGCGAGAGTAAAAGTCTTCTCTATATTGTCTATTTAAGCCTGTCCTCATGTTTATGTCTCCGGCAAATACATTTTAGAGGTCATTTTAATCTCTCATTCTGTCTGTGTCTTCCTCTGTCTGTCCCACTCTCTATTCCCCATCTCAGAATATTCATCATTCTGGCCAAAGGGGGGTTTAATAATTTAATCATCTCTACCACCGTTCCCTTGCTCCTCTCATCTTTCTCCCCCTTATTCTCAAGCTTGTTTTGGTAATGCAGAAATCCCTCTGCTGTGTTAGAACAAGGCCGTGTTAGAACAAGGCCGTGTTAGAACATGGCTGTGTTAGAACAAGGCTGTGTTAGAACATGGCTGTGTTAGAACAAGGCTGTGTTAGAACATGGCTGTGTTAGAACATGGCTGTGTTAGAACATGGCTGGAGGGGTGGTGCGTGTACTGTATGTGCTACAAGAGAGGATGAAAGGTGCTGTGTGTGTGTGTGTGTGTGTGTACGTGTGTGTGTGTACGTGTGTGCGTGTCTGTTAGAGGTGAGAATGAATTGTATGTGTATTATATTTGCCTCTGACTGTGTGTGTGTGTGTGTGTGTGTGTGTGTGTCTGTGTGTGTGTTCCCCACAGGATGTCGATAGTGAACATTGTTGCCAGGGAGATCCTGGACTCCAGGGGGAACCCCACAGTGGAAGTGGACCTGCACACTGACAAAGGTGAGACACTGGCAATTTTCATTATCGCTACATGGTGTGATTATTTGTGATATTCCATTATCAACTGGCTAATGTGTTTTTTCCTCACCTCTCTATCCTTCACCCCTCCATTCCCTCGTTTCCTCATCCCTTCCATTCCCTCCCCCCTCTGTCTTCCCCTCCCTCACCCTCCATTCGCTCGTTCCCTCACCCCTCCATTCCCTCAAATCTCTCCCTCCTCCTTCTAGGTGTCTTCAGGGCAGCTGTGCCTAGCGGAGCGTCTACTGGCATCTATGAAGCCCTGGAGCTGAGAGATGGAGACAAGAGCCGCTACAAGGGCAAAGGTGAGGGCTGAGGAAGCTGTGTGTGTGGTGTGTGTGTGTGTGTGTGTGTGTATGTTGTGTGTGTGTGTGTGTGTGTGTGTGTGTGTGTGTGAGTGAGGGGAGGGGGGGTAGATAAATGTGCTAGGAGATGGATGGGCACTAGGAGAGGTATGGGCAGTAAGCCATATTGACTTATGAGAGCACAGTGAGGAGGAAAATGAACATGACTAGACTGAGTGACATGCAGAATGAGCTACTTTTCTGTGGCCTTTTCTTCATTCTAATGTCCTGTCTCTGTATCCTCCTCCTCCTCCTCTTCATCCTGTTTCTTCTCATCCTTCACTATATCCCTCCTTCTCCTAGGTGTGCTCAAGGCTGTTGGTCACATCAATGACACCATTGGTCCTTCCCTCATCCAGTCGGTGAGTACGGTAGTGAGCGTGTGTGTGTGCCCGCGCGTGTGTGTGGGTTGTGTCCTGTGTTGCAGTGTGTTTGTTTGGGCGTATTTGTAACTGAGAGAAAGAGAGAAAGATGTCTCATCAGCTCTCTAAGATGTGTTGTGTTGCAGGGGGTCAGTGTGGTGGAACAGGAGAAACTGGACAAGATCATGATAGAGATGGACGGCACTGAGAACAAGTGTAAGTAACAACCTGTATGAACCACGTATGAGACACCAGCTTAGACCAGTCCTGGTCTCAAGAGCTGGCGTGTGAATGTTTTATTCTAACCAGTGCTTTTTCAATTTGAGCTTTCCCTTAATTCATACCTATTCGTTCTGCTCCCTTCAGCTCAGTTCGGGGCCAATGCTATTCTGGGTGTGTCCTTGGCCATATGCAAAGCTGGTGCCGCAGAGAAAGGTGTCCCACTGTACCGTCACATTGCTGACCTGGCAGGAAACACAGAGCTAGTGCTTCCAGTTCCTGTGAGTTCATTACCGTTACATTTTCACTTGTATTCAGTTGACTGTCATAGAATACATTTGACCAAAAACCATAGCCTACTCTGTAAAAAAGATAAGATGAAGGCTTCAGACAGTTGTCTCTGTCATTGAATGAATGAATAAAGGAATGAAGAAACAACTCGATGAAGGAATGATTGGATAAAGGAATGATGGAACGACTGGATAAAGGAATGAAGGAACAACTGGATAAAGGAATGAAGGAACAACTGGATAAAGGAATAAATGCTGTAAATGGACAAATACTGATGTCTCCCTCTCCTCTCCTCCCCTGGTCCCCCTCTCCCTCAGGCCTTTAACGTCATCAACGGGGGCTCTCATGCGGGCAACAAGCTGGCCATGCAGGAGTTCATGGTACTTCCTGTAGGGGCGGAGTCTTTCAGGGACGCTGTGCGTGTGGGGGCGGAGCTGTACCAGACACTGCGGGAAGTGATCAAGGAGAAGTATGGCCAGGACGCCACCAACGTGGGGGACGAGGGGGGATTCGCCCCAAACATACTGGAGAACACTGAAGGTGAGATAGACAGGAGGAAAGACATATCAAAGACACTACTGCATGGTCCGAAAACAACCTTTGTAGACCCTCAGCTTTCAGTGTTTTCAGATGGGAAGGAAACAGCCTTCCAATTGGCTTACAGTGCCTTCAAAAAGTATTCACACCCCTTGACTTTTTCCACATTTTATTGTGTTACAGCCTTTGGCCTATACACAAATTTACCCCAAATGTCAAAATGTTAACATGTCTTGAGTCAATAAGTATTCAACCCCTTTGTTATGGCAAGTCGAAATGAGTTCAGGTGTAAAAATTTGCTTAACAAGTCACATAATAAGCTGCATGGACTCTGTGTGCAATAATAGTGTTTAACATGATTTTTGAATGACTACCTCGTCTCTGTACCCCACACATACAATTATCTGTAAGTTCCCTCAGTCGAGCAGTGCATTTCAAACACAGATTCAACCACAAAGACCAGGGAGGTTTTCCAATGCCTCGCAAAGAAGGGCACCTATTGGTAGATGGGTACAAATATAAAAAGCAGACATTGAATATCACTTTGAGCATGGTGGAGTTATTAATTACACTTTGGATGGTGTATCAATACACCCAGTCACTACAAAGATACAGGCATCCTTCCTAACTCAGTTACTGGAGAGGAAGGAAACTTTAAAACAGTTACAGAGTTTAATGGCTGTGATAGGAGAAAACTGAGGATGGATCAACAACATTGTAGTTACTCCACAATACTAACCTAAATGACAGAGTGAAAAGAAGGAAGCCTGTACAGAATACAAATATTCCAAAACATGCATCCTGTTTGCAATAAGGCACTTAAGTAAAATGGCAAAAAATGTGGCAAAGAAATTAACTTAATGTCCTGAATACAAAGCGTTATGTTTGGGGCAAATCCAACACAACACATCACTGAGTATCACTCTTCATATTTTCAAGCATGGTGGTGGCTGCATCATGTTATGGTTATGATTGTTGTCTTCAAGGTCTAGGGAGTTTTTTTTATATAAAAAGAAACTAAATAGAGCTATGCACAGGCAAAATCCTAGAGGAAAACCTGGTTCAGTCTGCTTTCAGACCTTCCAGCAGGACAATAACCTAAAACACAAGGCCAAATATACACTGGAGTTGCTTACCAAGACGACATTGAAGTTACAGTTTTGACTTAAATCGTCTTGAAAATCTATGGCAAGACTTGAAAATGGCTGTCTAGCAATGATCAACAACCAACTTGATAGAGCTTGAAGAATTGTAAAAAGAATAATGTGCAAATATTGTACAATCCAGCTGTGCAAAGCTCTTAAAGACTGACCCAGAAAGACTCACAGCTGTAATCGCTGCCAAAGGTGATTCTAACACGTATTGACTCAGGGGTGTGAATACTTATGTAAATTAGATATTTCTGTATTTCATTTTCAACAAATTTGCAAAAATGTCTAAAAACATGTTTTCACTTTGTCGTTATGGGGTATTATGTGTAGATGGGTGTGAATAAAAATCTATTTAATCCATTTTGAATTCAGGCTGTAATATAACAAAATGTGGAATAAGTCAAGGGGTATGAATACTTTCTGAATGCACTGTAGGCAAGATTTCCAACATTACTGGAAATACTGAAGGGGTGGGAGCCAGTGGTTGTTTTCGAACTGGTAGACACAGCACATTGTCTTTCCGAGACAGAGCAAGACAAGCACAGTACCCCAGCATTGGATTTATCACTCACTGTTTTATAACAACCCCCTCTCCCTGCTCACCTTTCTTTTCACACTCCCTTTCCCTGTCTCTCTGTCCTGTCCCTGTGTCCTGTCCCTCTGTCCTGTCCCTGTGTCCTGTCCCTCTGTCCTGTCCCTCTGTCCTGTCCCTTGGTCCCGTCCCTTTGTCCTGTCCCTTTGTCCTGTCCCTCTGTCCCGTCCCTTTGTCATGTCCCTCTGTCCTGTCCCTCTGTCCTGTCCTGTCCCTCTGTCATGTCCCTCTGTCCTGTCCCTCTGTCCTGTCCCTTTGTCCTGTCCCTCTGTCCTGTCCCTCTGTCCTGTCCCTTTGTCCTGTCCCTCTGTCCTGTCCCTCTGTCCTGTCCCTCTGTCCTGTCCCTTTGTCCTGTCCCTCTGTCCTGTCCCTTTGTCCTGTCCCTCTGTCCTGTCCCTTTGTCCTGTCCCTCTGTCCTGTCCCTGTGTCCTGTCCCTCTGTCCTGTCCCTCTGTCCTGTCCCTCTGTCCTGTCCCTGTGTCCTGTGCAGCCCTGGAGCTGATCAAGACAGCCATTGAGAAGGCAGGCTTCACAGACAAGGTGGTGATCGGGATGGATGTGGCAGCCTCTGAGTTCTACAAAGAGGGCAAGTACGACCTGGACTTCAAGTCTCCGCCCAACGCAGACCGCCACATTAGCGCCCAGGAGCTCTGCGACATGTACCAGGGCTTCGTCAATGACTACCCAGGTGTGTGTGTGTGTGTACCTGTCACCCTAACATGGTTAATTGTTCCATGCTATGTTTGACTAGGCTACTCCCCTCCCGATGATAACCCTGATGTCTTGTACTGAAGCTCTCTCTCTCTCTCACACACACACACACACAGCCATAGAGACATGGATAAGCACCAGTGATGGGGGACAGGGCTACATCAGTGCAGCTCCCACCTTGCCAAATGTGCACTGTAGCACATAATTAAAACCTCCTTAACTGTTGTCGGGAAACGAGGGGAGGCCGTCCAATCTCTCTCTCTCTCTCTCTCTCTCTCTCTCTCTCTCTCTCTCTCTCTCTCTCTCTCTCTCTCTCTCTCTCTCTCTCTCTCTCTCTCTCTCTTCTCTCTCTCTCTCTCTCTCTCTCTCTCTCTCTCTCTCTCTCTCTCTCTCTCTCTCTCTCTCTCTCTCTCTCTCTCTCTCTCTCTCTCTCTCTCTCTCTCTCTCTCTCTCTCTCTGAGGAGTGTAGAGTGTAATGGCAGATATGGGAGATGATAGTATAGCGTGTCCAGTCAGAGGCAGTAATTGAAATCCCCATTAAGACTGACACACTGTACCTCTGAGCCCATCCACCATGGGCCATGAGTGGGTCTTAAGCTAATCAACCAACTCCCATCATTCACCCCTTAATAAGCTAGAATAGACACAGACACAGACACAAACACACACATACACACTCCTTAACATGGTAGAGTAAGTTCCTTCACTCTAGGTAGATCTTTCCTTTAGGGACAGATCTAGGAAAATCTACTGCTCAGAAATTGTAACATTAACCATTAGGGGTTGAAAAGCAAAACTGTCCTTAGATCAGTGTCTAGAGGCAAGGCCCCAGGTCACCCTCATTCTCCCCCTGTCCTTACCCTTATTCTCCATCAAGACCTGCGTTTTGGTTGCAGCACACACAAACACTCACTAACATTCCTCCTCACCCTCTCTCCTCCAGTGGTGTCCATTGAGGACCCATTTGACCAGGATGACTGGCCGGCCTGGTCCCAGATGACAGCCTCCGTGGGGATCCAGGTGGTGGGGGACGACCTGACCGTCACCAACCCCAAGAGGATAGAGCGTGCCCTGGAGGAGAGGGCCTGCAACTGCCTGCTGCTCAAAGTAAACCAGATCGGCTCTGTCACCGAAGCCATCCAGGCGTGAGTCAGGGAGGGGAGTGTGGACCAGATTCGCTTTTTAGAGTGTATCCAAAATGGCACCCTTTTCTTGATCTAGTGCTATATGGGCCCTGGACAAAAGTAGTGCACTATATAGGGAATACATACTGTAGGTTGCCATTTGGGACGCAGATTGTGTATTGATTTTAGAGCAGGTTTTATGTTATTGTAAACCCTATATACATACCTTTATATAATGATTTTCAATGCGTTTTACAGTGTAAAGGTGAGAACTCACCTCATCCACCACGCTCCCCCTCTCTCCCTCTCTCTCTGTCTCTCCCTCTCTCTCCGTCTCTGTATCTGTCGCTGTCTCTCTCTCTCTCCTCTCTGTCTGTCTCTCTGTGTCTCTCCCTCTCTCTCCATCTCTGTATCTGTCTCTCTCTCTCTCCCTCTCTGTCTCTCTGTGTATCTCTCCCTCTTTCTCCATCTCTGTATCTTTCTCTCTCTCTCTCCCTCCCTCTCTGTCTATCTGTGTATATCTCCCTCTCCCTCTCTCTCCATCTCTGTATCTGTCTCTCTCTCCCTCTCCCTCTCTGTCTGTCTCTCTGTGTATCTCTCTCTGTCTGTCCTCCAGGTGTAAGCTGGCTCAGGAGAATGGCTGGGGGGTGATGGTGAGCCACCGCTCAGGTGAGACAGAGGACACCTTCATCGCTGATCTGGTGGTGGGCCTCTGCACGGGACAGATCAAGACTGGAGCTCCCTGTCGATCAGAGCGGCTGGCCAAATACAATCAACTCATGAGGTTGGTGTCCTACTTACTGTGTGTGGTTGTTGTTGTATGAGTCTGTATAACTGTCTGTCTGTCTGTTCCTCTCTGAACACTTTGTCTTTCTCCTGGTCTCCATCTTCCTCTTTTCATCTTTATCCTCTCTTAGGATTGAGGAGGAGTTAGGGGACCAGGCTCGCTTCGCAGGGCACAACTTCCGGAACCCCGCTGCCCTCTAAGGCTCCTCTGGGTTGACGGACACTGACACAGAATCACAGACACACATCACATCACTGCTGGGCACAGACAGACTAACACAGATGGACAGACACAGGTGTACACAGACAGATATACATAAATACATACAATGAATCCATCAGACAGACAGACAGACAGACAGACAGACAGATAGATAGAAGGTCAGACAGACATATGGTCGGATGGACAGAGAGACAGACAGACTGAATAAGACAGACAGACAGAGAGAGAGCAGACCGATAATCAACCCTTACCCCCTTAAAAAGTAAAGCAGAGACAGACAGACACAGAGAGAGAGAGAGAGAGAGAGAGAGAGAGAGAGAGAGAGAGAGAGAGAGAGAGAGAGAGAGAGAGAGAGAGATGCACTGAAAAACACATTCATATGAATTAGCCTTTAAATCACTTAGAACGCACTGATGTATTGGAGGCTACATGTTTGATAAGATGATGAGTTGGAGACTAGTGCAGAATGCAGCCGGGCTGATTGGTTTTAAACAAGACATAAGTGTGGTGCACAAAGCAGTATTTCCCTCTCTCTCAAAACATACACGCACATTCCTCTACCTGTTCCCTTGTTCTTTTCCATCCCTCTCTTTTCTCCTTCCCTTTACCTGAAAGAGTTTTCCCATCTCAATTTCCTCAATTGCCTGATTTTCCCTTTTTCCTCCCCTCCTTCCCTCTTAGGCAACATTTCAGTTACCACTTACATCTAAAAGCCTGCCACATAATTGTCTGTTACCACTTACATCTAAAAGCTTACTACAGAAACCATCCAATCAATAAAGATATGAACACTTATGATGTAAACATCAGCCACAATTGTGTCTGCGTGTTTTGTATGTGATATGTTTTATTTTATATTATTATTGGAGATAATTAAAATGAAAGCTCTACTTTAGGCTGGCTATACGCTATATTGTGCCCCGTGTAGCTCAGTTGGTAGAGCATGGCGCTTGCAACGCCAGGGTTGTGGGTTCGTTTCCCACGGG
The DNA here is from genome assembly GCF_020615455.1 of Coregonus clupeaformis. NCBI lineage: Eukaryota > Metazoa > Chordata > Actinopteri > Salmoniformes > Salmonidae > Coregonus > Coregonus clupeaformis. Next base: position 54,255,765 of record NC_059220.1, read on the forward strand.
GGGCCAGTATGAAAAATGTATGCACTCACTAACTGTAAGTCGCTCTGAATAAGAGCGTCTGCTAAATGACTAAAATGTAAAATGTAAATATTGGCTACTGCATCTCATCTGTGCCACTACATTCACATGGGGCACATTCAATTGGGTAGAAATGCATTGGGCTGCCGCATTTACCCATTCTTAATTAAATAGATACTTTTGTTCGTTCTACATACACTAATAAATGTATATCTGAAAGCCCTGTAAAGTTACATCCTCCTAAATAAGCCCCTGGTGTGGCTGACACGTGTAATGCGCACTGTACGCAGTGACAAGCTGCATCATATTAACAATGTATCAACTGTAGCTACATTGTTATATAAATTGTTGCAGGTATATCAATTGCATGTTCTAAATGCAGCAGCAGAGGGAGCGCGAGACATGGCCTTGTGTGTGAAGGTAAAAGGCGCGCAAGCGCAGTAGGTCGCTCCTCCATATGGTTACTATGGTTACTACACAATAGGAGACGGGACAGGGGGCTGTGTGAAGGGGGGAATAAAAAACGACAGACGAGAGTAGGGAGGTGGTTTGCAGAACCGCTTGACTGGACACACCGTAGCTACCTCCCCCGACACTGTGCAGAGTAAAGAGAGAGAGGTAGACCGAGAGAGGGTGAGGGAGGGAGAGGTGGAAGCAGAAGGAACGGGGTAGGCCTAGGTTTTAGGGGAAAGGGTTATGCACTCAAAGAAGAACCCCGTTCTAGGCATGAATAGAATGGACACTGAAACTTTAAGAATGCACTATAATGGCATGATGCAGTTCGATGCTGTTTGACTACACATTGGACTGCATGCTATAGCCATATGCCTATCAATACAATGGTGGGGTGAAGTTATAGAACAAAGGGAGAGAACGTAAGATTCTATAATTTGAGAGTTATTATGTGTATACAGGATCCATGCAAAGTAGCCTATAGTAGACGAATGCACTGTTAAGGTGATCCTACATTGGAGTGGGGGAAGAGAAAACTGAAGAAAGGGACTTCTCTCCTTCCCTCCCCTCCCTCTTCTGAGTGTTGGCTCTCTCTGCGCCTCTTCCTTCTCGCTCCCCCATTCCTTAAGAATATGCAAATCACGCCCTCCTCTCCCTCTCTTTCTCTCTCCCTCGAAGTGCATCCTTTGCTAGCCCTCAGTTGATTTTGTTACCGTACCGACGGCAAAAAGTGCAAGTCGTCTTGACGGAGGAAGAGGGAGAAAGAAAAGGGGGAGAGGGGGGTGGGGAAGAGGCAAACGTACGCATCAATTCGTACAGTCTTCAGCGGCACCCCGTTTTTTCCTGCAACGACTTGTGAAGGAGAGAGAACATTCTGCATTATTTGCGGAACCCCGTTGCAATATGATCCAGCAGCCTATGTTTATAGGTGCGCGTGCTGCTCCTATGTGTGTGTGTCAACGTACAGTATAAACCGAGAGAGACAGCTAAAGAAAGAGAGAGTGAAAGGAGACACGCATCGCTGGATATCATAGGTAAGGAGAAGGGAAAATGGATGCTTATATTTTTTTGCTATTCTTGTTGGCCACGTTTGTGTCTTCCCTCCCCTTTCTTTGTGTCCTTTCTTTAATGATCATGCGTTATGTGTAATTCATGGCCCGGTAAAATGTGTGTTAGATTACAACGCACAACAGACGCACTCACATTCCAACGAGAAAAGGCGTCTCGGTGAGTCGGTGAAGAATGCCATTCGCCATTCTATTCCGAATAATTTTTCTAGACATGTAGAAAAAAAACTGTACCCTATGGGAGAAACACAACAGGCATAGGCGTAGGACCACTTCTATTCTGCATTATCAGTGTTAGCCAATATATGCTATTGCACATGCCGTCTACATCGTCGATGTAGTCTATTCCGATGTAGCTCGCTTGTTGTACAGAATAGCAGAGCCGGTCGCATCTGCATGTGTATCAATAACACTAGCGGGAGAAGAAAGAAGAAAGAGGACGGTTGCGGTGCCTGCTGTCGGTGATGTGAGCTGTGTAACTGCATACTTACACGGGCTAAAGGCATACTACGATGCATCACATATTTCATTTTAATGCATTCATGTGTGTGAGAGCGAGAAACAGGTAATGTGCACATAGGTGTGTGTGTGTGTGTGTGTGTGTGTGTGTTTGACCATTGCTGTACATTATGTGATTATTGTAAGCTATGGTAAATGCTGTGTTTTCTTTTAGTGTTGATGGACCACAGCCAGGGACCAGCAAATGAACTCATAAATAATAGCAGCCAGCCACCTGTGACTAAGATATACACTGACTGTATACAGTATCTATGTGTCATTGGGATCCATAGCCTCCCTCCTCTGCTTTACATTAGGCCCATAGGCCTACACGTATTGATTCAATAGCACAAGTGATGGCACAATGGTTATCATTGAGTGTGTGAATTCTATAGCTACTGCAATATAGTAAACAACAAGTATATGGAGAAGGTCAATGTACCGCTATGCACATTGCACGTGTAAAGGAGGTGGTTCTGTGAACCAAGATAGCTTGATGACTGACGAGTAGCCTTGTCTGAAACGTGAACTTGTGTTAGCTCCCCGGGCTAATGCCTAGGCTTTAGCTCAGCAGGATAACACAGTCTTGTGGCACTTAGTCCAGGTTCAAAGCCAGTCGGTCACACATGTTGAATTCATGCCAAGTAACTATACACTGTGTGTTTCTGTGTGTGAATCTGTAACTAACTGCTGTAACTGTTAATATACAGTGTGTGAGTGTATGAACATATGCAGTATGCACTAATAATTAATATATGCAGTAGTGGCGCCACCATCGGATTTACTGTACCTGCAATGATTCAAACACACACACACACACACTTTGAATCTTTGTGTGTTTACTGCTCGCTGGGTTGAACACAAGTGCCTCCATTCGCAGTGCTTACTACCCGGCTAAATATATCCGTTCATTTCGCCCAGTGTGTAACTGTTCTATTTATATCCTCATTCAGTATAGATGAGCTTGACTTTTTTTCTCGCCATAGTGAAACATGAATGGGTGAATGAGTTGGACATGTAAAACCTGTGTCATATTTCATAGTCTAAAACCCTAATGAATGAATGGGTGAATTATTTGGGCATATATGTTAAATGTCATGGTCAATTACCTGTATCTATTAGTGATGGGGGAAAATCTGTTACATATCGGGATATTATTTTTGACAATATATCATATTGTTTTGACAATATTGCAATAGTATTTTTCCATGACTGATCAAAACACGTTTTCTCATGCTCTCTTGTCTCTCTGCAGCAGAGATATAGTGAGCAATATGTTTGGAACATCGAATCGCAATAAAATCACAGTATCGAATCGCAAAACATATAGAATTGTGAGAATCGCAATACATATCATATCGGCACCTAAGTATCATGATAATATCGTTTTGTGAGGTCCCTGGCAATTCCCAGCCCTAGAATCTATGAATGAATGAATGATCAGACTGTTCATCCCATGCAGGTTTGGGCCTGGGGCTGGGCTCCTGTAGGGTGGGTAAGGGGCTAATGTGGCTCTGGTATAGCCCAGCTGGTTACCTGAGGCTCAGTATCTTATGGAGATGGCTATATTCTGACCCAGGCTTAAACAACACCTTAGTGGATTCTGATGAGATGAAAAAGACTACAACACAAACACGCATCCGATTGCTTTGGGAAGGTGCTGTACAGTATCCAAGTACGAATGTTCATCAGCATAAGGGAATAATCTGTGCACACAATATTTTCTTCCAAATGTGTTTATTGTCATACACAACAGTACAGATTCCATGTCCTTAAAGGAAAACTACCCAAAAACGATCGTTTGGTATTTTTTTCATTAGTCCATTGTTGACATAGCCGGTATGAATCAAAATGCATCATACCGGCTGTATTTCTGTATTTTGAAAGTTATATATTGAAAACTTGATTGCTGACACGCAAAACATTTTGAACAATGACCTAAATTAAACAAATACCAAAAGTTCGTTTTTGGGTGAAGTTTTCCTTTAACCATGATTCTTCTGAATGAACTGAACTGCGGTGTATTACTCAACTATGCATCCATTCAGTATTGAAGTGTGATATGAGTCAGATATTGGTTTTCCTGTAGCATCGCTGTGTTGAGGATCCTTGACTTGTACATGCACTCAAAGCCTAGTTAATCAGTCCACCATTGCAATGAATTCCCTATAACTGTAGTTGTAATGTTGATGTTATTGTTCAATATTGATTGTTCAATATTTATCGTTCAATATGTGTACAGCATTTGTTATTATGATTGATGATGCATTGTAACGTATCCTGTAAAATAATGTGTTGTTTTATGGTTGTTGTATCATTGTATTTTATTTGTTGAGGTTTTCTGATGTTACCTAATTCAATGGGACTGGCCTGGTTAGGTAGAGAATTCATAATTGTGGTGTTTTTTCCAGGTTGTAGAAGCTCAGATGGTGGTGAGGTGATTTTCAGTCCTACAGAGAAAGACAAGGACACCACTTCATTCACTGCTATGGCCTGTGGGGTGGGATGGACATCATAAAGGTGCAACGATGAAAACTCGAACTCACAAAGAATCGGTATGAACTGTTTCAATGTCTTCCTTCATTTGAACCTTGTTCACCTTTGTAGCTGAGTGTGCATGTGTGGGTCAGATTGCATATGTGTTTATTGTTAATAGTTGTATGATATTGCACGGAGATGGACTGTAATGGTATATTTGACATCATTTAAGATTAATAAGACTTTTGAAGTTAAGATATTCTGTGTGTAGATTCTGTGTGTAGATTCTGTGTATATATTTTGTGTGTATATTCTGTGTGGACGTTGATGCCAAAATTATTCCTCTCTGTTCTCTTCTCTCCTCGTTCTTGCCGCCTTCTACCCTCCCATTTCCCTCTTCATGCTCTTTACCCCTCTCTACCCTTCCCTGATCCTCTCTCCTTTCTCCCTCGTTCCTACCCCCTTGATATCTCATCATCCTTCGTTCCCCTCTCCCCTCCTTTCTGCCCCCTCTATCCCTCACTTTTTTTCTTTCCCCTTGCTCCCCTCCTCGGTTTTGTCCTCCTCTACTGTTCTCTATACTTATTGTTTTGACCCCTTTACCTCCCTCTACCCCCCTTTACCCACCTCTACCTCCCTTTACCCACCTCTACCTCCCTTTACCCCCTCTACCTCCCTTAACCCCCCCTCTCATACCCCATTTCCCATTCTCTCTCTTCATTTGTTCCTCCTCTCTCCTTTTCTTCTCCTCCGTCGTGCCCCCTCCACCTCTGGCGGTTCAGATGCCCATGCGCAGTGGGCGGAGGCGTGGGGGAAGCAACGAGGAGAGGAGGGGTAGACGTCCGCATCCCAGCCCTTCTCGTGCAGAACGAAACGACAGGCAGACGGTGAGAGCCTATCATGTTTTCTGTCTGTTCTTTCCCTTGTTCTCCCTAAGTAACTCTCTGTCTTGTTATGTTGTCCCTCTCCGTCTCTTTCTCCTTATGGCTTTGTTTGTCATCTAGTCTTTTCATCTATATTTGTCTATCTCTCTCCAACCCACCCCTCTCTTTGTAAATAATAAAGTGTGTGTGTGTGTGTTTGTGTGTGTGTGTGTGAGAGAAGAAGAGGCTGTCAGTCATTAGATATTGATCTACATGTAAGCCGTAATGAAGCTGTGTGCGTGCCTGTATGAGTCATCACCACCATGATTGCCTTAGATGTACTATAGACATACGAATTATAGTGCCAATGTGGCGTGTGTGTGTGGACGTGTTTAACTATTCTTGTGGGGACTTGGTCCCACAAGGTTAGCTGTACAAGACTATGTGTGTGTGTGCGTGTGTGTTTCATATTGCTTTAGTGTCATCTCTCTGTGAGTTTGTCTTTTGTCTTTCTTACTTTTAAAAATGATATGCATGGCATATTCTGTATCTTAGCAAAGAGCTGCTGGCGAGGAATTGGCTGTCAGTCGCTTCAATCACAGATCGCAAGGCCATGATTCATCAGAGAGTGAAGGGGAGGAACTTGTGCCTCCACCAAAGAGGCAGAAAGTTCAGGTTAGTGTAACTTGATGTTGTACAGCACCACTAGGTTGAATTACGATGTTTTAATGTCAAAATGTTTTTTTTCTCCAATCTTTCCTGATATTCACCTTATGTCATCAGGATTCTTCCTCTGCCACCAACCCGCCGACTTCAACTCATTCAACTGACAGTACTCCCCCCACTATACCGCCCCCACCCTCGGCTCCCAGACAGTCACGTGACAGTGACAACGAGGATGGCCAATCCCAGGGCAGCCGGAGCTCAGTTGTAGGGAGCTTGGCCAATAGTCTGAGCAGTAGCCTGAGCAGTGGGCGGGACATCGACCAGGACAATCGATCTTCCTCGCCGAGTCTCTCTGCCTCCCCTCCAGCCAGTTTAGACTCTGACTCAGATGGTCCAGACTCCCCAAAGCAAGGAGAGGGGGAACGGGAGAAAAGGAAAGAGGGAGGAGTGGGGAAGACAGGAGGAGAGGAAAGGAGAGCAGCCAGAGAGGGGAGAGGGGAGGAGTCTTGCGGAGATGGAGAAAGGAAGGATGGAGGAATGGAGGACAGCCCTTCTCTGAAGCTGCCATCCTCCTCCAGCTCTTCCTGTGCTCCTGTTCCCTCTCTCCGCGGAGCAGGGGATTCAGCCAATGACAGCAATAGTGGCAGGAAGTCCTATTTCTCACAGGACTCCAAGCTGGTGAGTAAGATGGAGTATGGACCGGCCAGCGCTGACACTGTGCACGGTGGCAATCGAATGAACTCCAAAGCTAAAGTGCAGTGCGTGACCAAGACAACTGTTGCCGGGGGAGACTATCCCCACGGCAACCCCAACATTCCACACCCCCCTCCACCACCCCTTCCTCCTCCACCTGCGCTGAAACCCTTAGAACTAGGGGGGCAGAACCTGCCCTCAGAAGTCAAGGTAGAGAGAGAGAAATTGGAGAAAGGTGAGAAACTGATGGACAACAAGACGGCTCCTCCCTCTCTGTTACCCCAAACCAGCCCCTTACCCCCCTCCCAGCCCCCGCCCCACCCCCACCACTACAGCCCCACCGGCTGGCAGGGAGGCACGGCAACCGGTTGCCAGGGGAGTTGGGGCTACGCCCGTTACTCCGGTAACCACCACGCTCACCAGCCGCAGCACCAACCACCAGTGCAGCAGCAGCAACTGCCATCCGTCTACAACCCCCCTTCCTCCCGTCATTCGTCCTCCTCCCACCCCCCTTACCTCCCCCACCCCCACAAGGAATACCTCCCCAGGTACGCTGCTGGGGGAGGGGAGAGGGCGGCGGCCGGCGTGAGGGTGGAGTATGGGGGGAGGGAGATAGGTAGGGATTTCTCGGCTAGTAGTGGTAGTAACAGCAGCACTTCTGGTGGGATGGGGGGTCCTAATGGGGTCCAAGGGAGAGAGTTTGGGGGTCAGAACCGGGAGTACCCAGGCCTGGGACCTCAGGGCTCTGGGAGAGACCCCCCCATGGGTCCTGGGGGGAGAGAATTTGGACCGGGGGGGTTCAGAGAAAGAGAGAGGGATAGAGATAGAGAGATGGAGGGAGAGAGGGATGTAGGAGGAAGGGAGTTCTCTTTACAGAATCGTAATGAGAATCAGAACAGAGAGTTTGGACCCACCAGTGCTGGGGGAGGAAGGGGGCACCCCAGAGACAAAGAGGGTGGGCGGTGGGGCGAGTTTGGGGGCCAGATGAGAGAGGTGGGGGGCAATGGCAACCCCAAAACCCCTCCCCAAGGAAACCCCCAAGCTCGACCAGTGGGTTACCTGCGGCCCCCATGCTAAACCGCGACCCCCCTTCCTCACCCCAAAACAACCCCAGCCACCCTTCCCTACCACCCCACCCACATCCTCAAAGTGCCTCCAAACGAGACTACCCCCCATCGATGGAACAGGCACAGACAAGGCACAGCCCCCCCTCTGGACCAGAACACTTCCACAGAGAGTACCCTCCTGGGGCCAAGGACTATCCCCCTGGTGGCCCACCCTCCACCGGCCCAGCCCGTGAGTACCCCAGCCCCCCCGGAATGACTCCAAACCTGGGCCGAGACTACCCAGGTGGACCTCAGATCCCCCACCTGTCCCATCCCCACTTTCCAACCCAGCAGCCCAGAGACAGGGACCGAGAGAGGGACACCAACCAGCGAGAGTCGGCTCTCTACCAAAACCGTGGTGGTCCACCCCAACCCCCGTCTGTTTCTCCCTCCTCTTCCTCCTCCACTCTCATGGACACCCTCTGAATGCTCCTTACCCTCCTCCGCCACCTCCTCCCCCTCTCCCCCTCCGCAAACCTCCTCGCTCAGCCCCCACCCCCCCTCCGTCCTGGGACTAATCACGTTCGTCCGGCAAATTACCCGTCCTCCAATCAGACTCCTGCAACACCCCTTTCTCCTTTACCAAGCCCCTCGACCAATCAGATGGGAGGGTTTCCTTCCTACCCGCCAGGCTCCTCCTCCCGGGGCCAACATGCCACTTCCTGGTTCAGGTGTGTCACCTGGCTGTCGGCCCTCACCCTTCCACAGCACTTTGAACAGCCACGCCCCCTTCAGCGGCCCCTACCACTCCAATGGGAACAGTGGGAACAACCTGGTCCCGACTAACAGCAATAGTAACAGTAGCAGCGGCAGCAGCAATACCAACTCTCTCTCTCAGTCCCTCTCACCTCAAAACGCCTCAAAAGGACCGCCACCTCTTAGTAACCCTGGCACAACAATGGCACTTCGGCGCCCTGGCTGTAGCTCCTCACTTCCTAGAGATGGGCATTCTGATTCGTCCACAGGTCACCTGTCATCGGAGGAACCAATAGAGGAGAGGGAGGAGAGCGAAAGCCCACCTCCTGTTTTGAGAAGCCCCTCCCCTGAGCCCAAGCCGGTGGACATTCCGATCCACGCCAGCCAATCAGCACGGTGAGATGGGATAGGCGTCATAGCAACAGAAGGGCTCCGTCATATGTCACTCTAACAACAAGTTCTAACAACTGATTGATGTGGTTTTATCTCTGTTTTTGTCGCTGGCACTTCTCATAATATGTCAGCTATTATTTCTAGATAAAGGGGCTGAGAAATCTAGTCCTGTCACAGAAGATGTTTTGTAGATAGGCCTACAGTATATCAAAGACAACAACACCTATAACAGAAGACACATAATAAAGATACTTAGTATCATCATATGGGAACAAAATCCGATGCATAAATTGGTTAGATGTTGCTGATGTGGTTTGTGGTTCTAGGTTCCACAGAGTTCTAGATCGGGGCAGTGGAAACTCTCCCTGCGCCCGTAGACGTTCTCTTCGTCCCCCTGGGACGGCTCCAAACTGTGGAAGAAAAGGAACGAGGTGATCGAGAGAGCCCGGAGAGAGGTGGAGCAGAGGGCTAGGGGCGTGAGGGAGAAAGAGAGGGAGAGAGAGGGAGAGAGAGAGGGAGCGGGACCTGGGAGGCATCTACAAGTGAGTATAATGAGGCAGGGAGGGCGAGGCGAAGGGAGGGAGGGGGAGACGATGCTCAATTTCCTTCTCCCTTTTTGTCTCTTTAAATGCTCCCTCTCTCCCGTTCCCTCTCTCCCTGCAGCAACAGAAGGACAATAACAATGCAAATATACATCGCCAGGGCTCCTCTCTCTTCTTCCCCTCATCCTCCTCCATCCTCCTCGACCCTAACTCCTCTTCTTCTAACCCTGGGTCTCACCCTCAACCTCACCCCCAGCAGCACCACTCCCACCCTCACCCCCACGCTCACCTCCACCCCTCCCACCTCCACCCCTCCCTCTCTCAACACATCCCACACTCCCTCCTCATGCAATCCATGGGAGGTTCAACGGTGGTTGGCCCACAGGGGGCTCTGGGGATCGGGTTAGGAGGGCCGTACCTGGGCCCTGACACCCCCGCACTGCGGACCCTGAGCGAGTACGCCCGGCCCCACGCCATGTCCCCCCTCGGGGCTAGTCGCCAACACCAACATCCGCATGTCCACCATCATGGCCACCCTCATGGCCACCCCCATGTCCACCCCTCCTTCTTCCTCCCCCAGTTCCAGAACCATGCTCTGGCCCACCCACATCACATGCCTGCTGATGCAGCCACAGCGGCAGCCATCTTGGGTTTCCTCTATGGGGGCAGTATGGAGGGCCAGGGGCATGGAGGAGGACATGGGGGATGGGGGCGCAGGGTTTGGGGGGATGGGGGTTTCCCCATGCAGTGGCGGCCCACCGTGAGCGCATGAAGCCGGGGTTTGAGTTTAAAGAGTGAGGACAGGTGTACCAGCCAGGCTCCTTGGGAGATCCTACGGCTCTCGCCTCGCCCACTCCCACTCGCATGCCCACGCACACGCTCATGCACACGCTCACTCCCTACTGCTGGGGGGAGGGGGTGGAGGTGAGGTGTCCATTTACGGCACACCCCCTCCCCAGGCTCCTCCACCCCCACCACCACCCCTCCAGAACCCAGCGTTAGCACCTGTGAGTCGTCTCCTAATCCTCCTCCTGCCCCTCAGTCCTCTCCAACCCTCCCCCCTTCTCCCTGCTTCCTCCCTCACTCCCCCTCTCACCGCGCCTGCACCAGGCCCTCCACCCCCGGTCCCCGCAGCTGCACCTCTGCCCGCTCCTCCTCCACCCTCCAACCCTGTTTCATCCCTCCATCACCCCGCACCGCACTCCTTTCCCAGCTCTCTCCCCCCATCTCACCCCCACCTGCCCCCGCCCGGTGACCGCCCCTCCTGAGACCTACCCCCCTCCCACTCGCTCCCCCACCAACTCTGAGAGAGAGAGGAGCGGAGAGAGGGAGAGAGAAAGAGAGCGAGACAGAGCGGGGCTGCCAGCCAGTGGAGAGAGGGGACGAGAGAGGGAGAGGGAGCGAGAGAGAGAAAGAGAAAGAGGGGGAAGCAATGGAAGTGGAGGAAGTGGTGGAAGTGGAGGAGGAGGAACAGGAGGAGGAGAGATTCCGGGGCGTCTTCAGATGTTGAACGTCACGCCTCATCATCACCAGCACTCACACATCCACTCCCACCTGCACCTGCACCAGCAAGACACAGGTACCCACTGCTGCTAACACTACCACAGTTATGATCCTGTACTATGATCTACATACTACTATATAGTGCTGTTTTGAGATGGGCCTGAGAAAGCTCATCCTATCGGTTAGAGATGTTGTTGTTAACGTGGTTGTTGATGCTTTGACTCTTATTAAATATCTCCTTGTGTTTCCTGTTACATCATTGGCCCCTAGCGGCGGGCGGGGTGCACCCCCTGATGGACCCGTTGGCGTCGGGTCTCCTGGCCCGCCTGCCCTACCCAGGGGCAACGCTGGGCACCCCCATCCTGGCACACCCCCTCACTGAAAGCGAGGTGCTACGACAACAGCTCTTCGGTGAGGAAAGGCTTGTTTTTTGGTCTGTTTGTTTATTGTTCTGTCTGCCTGCCTGTCTGTCTGTCTGTGTTGTATCATAAATATGATACCGAACTATCTTTCTGTCACTGTCTACCTCACCTCTCTCTCCCTTCTACACTCCTCCTCTCACCTGTCTCTCCTCTTCTCCACTCCGCCTCTCACCTGTCTCTCCTCTTCTCCACTCCTCCTCTCACCTGTCTCTCCTCTTCTCCACTCCTCCTCTCACCTGTCTCTCCTCTTCTCCACTCCGCCTCTCACTTGTCTCTCCTCTTCTCCACTCCTCCTCTCACCTGTCT